>NW_006399778.1:7094614-7136843 GCF_000299155.1 Elephantulus edwardii | reverse complement strand
TATTCAAAATGGGTGGCCCTGGAGGACATTATGCTGAGTGAAGTATCTCAGTCACAAAAGGACAAATACTGCATGGTGCCACTGTTGTAAAATAGGACTGACCTTGGGGTTGGGGAGAGACTGAGAAAGATGGATTCAATAAAGTATACTGCATTGAAACAAATGAGGGAGAAAACTGTTTAAAAGGGATATGTGATTAGGTATTTTTGTCATGACAGGAGTCCAGAGCGAAGGCTACATGGTGTAGTGGACCTTGGAGAGGGTTTGTAAAACAGTGAAAGAATTTGTCTTTTAGTTTTCCAAGAGGGTAGTGTACTGGGGGGAGGGTTGGGAGGGGAGAAAAATACAGCAATGAATGAATAGAAATCCAAAGTCTCTGTAAATTTTTACTGAAATTAATAATAATTTTTTTTAAATCTGGAAATGACAATTAAAAAAGAAAAAATAAAGGGAAAACATTGAAAAACTTTCTTTATTTTTACTCTCCTTCCTCTCTTCTCATCCTTGCTAATCATTCAAGAATGAGTCTGTGAGTAAAGCTTTCTTTAGTGTTTCATAACAGTGGCCTTATTTATTGTTTTGTAAGTAACTTATTTTAATCAGCTAAACATCCGCCAGATTCATCCATGATTCTCAGTGTTTCACAGATTCCTTATTGTTTTTTGTTGTTGCGTAGTATTCCATTGTTTATCTGTTCCATTGCTTTCTTATGTGGGTCTTCTCTTAGTGTTAGGTAGTGGGGAGAAAACAGACAGACCTGTAAACATCAAATATGAAATCAGCAAAGAAAATTAACTTAACCTCTCTTTTTGTGAGAGAGAATGATGGGCAATCTCTCCTGTGTGATTTACTGCCTCTGAAAACCCACTGGAAGTTCAGCTATGAGTTTGTTCTGATTTGACACCACACAGCAACAACAGCCCCTTTTTTGTGCTTTGTTTCTTCATTCTCAGCTGCAGGTGTGAAGGAAAAATGCTTTAGTCTGATTCTGGACAAAACTTGCTGACTCTGAACATTCACTGAAGACCTATGATCCCTTTGTTTGGCTCTGAGGGACATAGAGGTGACTGAGCCATGATTCGTGCACCATAGAAGACCATACAGTCCCATAGTCTAACAGAGTTCCTAATATTTGACTTTTCTTAGGGCTACAAGCATTTTTGGTGCCCTGGTGGCATGGGCCTCTCTCGCAGCTTGAATCCTTTGACACCTCTGAGAGGAAAAGATGTGTAATCTCCTCTCACGTGATTTATAGCCTCCAAAACTCCATGGAGACTCAGCTATGCATTGATACCAATTTTGCAGCTTGAGAATCGAATGAGAAAAGCTTTTTCATCTGGGAGCTCAAGACTTGAGTCAAATAAAAATGTCCCAAAATAGAATCTAAGTAAGAAATAACAAAACTCCTTGGGAGGAGGAAAAAAAGAAGAGGGAATAGTTGATGGTATTTTTTTAAAAAGAACCTAAAGTAGCAAATTTCTAGTGGTGGAATTTATGAGACAGGTTGATGCAGGGAAGGACATCAACCTTCCCTTAGGAATAGATAGGGGATAGTGATGCCACTACCAATTTTATCTGACAAAAACCCTATCCTATGGTTTTCAAAACCAAAACATAGCAGAAAAACTTCCTAAGAGGTAAAAAGACATTTCTATGTACTGAGTAGATTGGAGCAACGATGTCAGGCTGGAGACTAAGGTGCGCCTGATCCAGGCTATAGTCTTCGCAATTATGTGCTATGCATCGAAGAGTTGGACATTGCCTAGGGATGATAGAAAGATAATTGATGCCTTTGAGCTGTGGTGCTGGAGAAGAGTGTTGAATATACCATAGACTGCTAGGAGAACACACACAGGTTTGTCCTGGAGAGGGTGAAGCCAGAGTGCTCCTTGGAGTCAAGGATTCTGGAGCTTCGTCTGACATACTTCGGGCATGTTGCAAGGAGGGACTGGTCCTTGGAGAGGGACATCATGTTTCGGAGCGTGGAGGGACTGTGCAGGAGAGGAAGACCCTCCATGAGATGGGTCGATTCTGTGAGTGGAGTGGTGGGAATGAGTGTGTTTGAGACCGCGAGGTTGGCATAGGATAGAGTGGCGTTTAGGGCTCTTGTACATAGGGTCGCTATGAGTCACAAGCAGCTCGATGGCACATAAAAACAACAACAACAAGTGGATTGGAAAGGAGCCCTAGGTAATGCAAACAGTTTAGTGCTTGGCTGTTAACCAAAGGTTGGAGGTTTTAAACTGACTCAATGGTACTGAAGGACAAAGACCTGGTAATTTCTTTCCACAGAGATTACAGCCTAGTAAGCTCTGGGGGGAATTCCACATAGGATTGTTGTTGTTGTCATGAGGTGTGATTGAGTCTGAGTCAAAACTGACTCACAGCATCACTATCAGCAACAGATCATAAGCTTGCCCCTCCCTGTACCAACCTCACAATCTCTGCCTAGTTCAAGGTCATTTTTGAAGTCACTGCATCAATCCATCTTATTGAAGGTCATCCTCGCGTCACTTTCCAAAGGTTGATCCCTCTTAACAACATGTTCAAAGTTTCACCATCTTTGTCTCCAAGGAACATCCTGGCTGCACTTTCTTAATGAGAGATTCGTTTGTTCTTATGGCAGTCTGTGGGATATTCAATACAATATTCTTTGCCAAAACTACTATTCAAAGCCAACAGTTCTTCAGTCTTCCTTGTTCATTGCCCAATTTTCAGATGCATAAGAGGGGACTGAGATGAGTCTAAATCAACTTGATTGAACATAAAAGGACTCTGAGTGTCAAATAAAGGCAATGAATGAGCCCATTGAAATAAAAAGATGAATTGCATTGGTAAACTCTGCTGTTAGGGACATCTCCAGAGTTCTAATAGCAATGATGTGTAATTGAGTTGCCTGCAATGTATAGTGATATAGTGACCCTAAGTACAGCATCTCTGAACCCTTCCCTGTCCTGAGCCAGTCTCACTAATTCTGACACACTAGCCCCCGTAGTCTCTGTTACTGTATCAATCCAACTCATCCCAGTCTTCCTCTCCTGATAATTTTGACTTGTAAATGTCAAAGGGAATCCCTGTGCTGTTAACTGTAAGCTTAACTGTTAACCAAAAGATTGAAGGTTTGAAACCACCCAGAAGTGCCTCAGAAGAAAAATCTGGCAAACTGCTTTCAAAAACTCAGCCATTGGAAAACCCCGTGGAGCACAGTTCTGCTCTGACACACTGGTTGTTGATTTTTTCGAGTTGAGCATGACTCATAGCGACCCTATGAACAAAAGGCCAGAAGCCTCTCTACAACTATACTGGAGGGGTCAAGAAATAAAATTGACTCAAAAGCTATTGGCTGATTTTAAATCCCAAGAGTCAGCCTTGAGTCCTACAGCTGCCCCTCCCCCCCGCCATGGGTCACTGTATCTTAAACAGCTTCTTTAATTGACTTTCTACACCGTGATGTTGGAAGCAGGAGTGGCATCCACTTCCATAATAGCTTGCCTCTGGAAACCCTATGAATCTGAAGAAAGGACAAAAGTTATACAGGTGTCCAAGACTTTCGTTCATAGGGTCGCTATGAGTCGCCTACGACTTGATGGCACTTAACAGCAACAAACAACAGCACCGTGATGGACTTTATTCCAATTACTGCGGCAGAAATCTTGGACCTGTCTGTTAGCAACATAATGAGTTTTCCCAAGGAAGTCACCAGGTCACTGGTCTGTTTTGTTTTGTTTTTTTTAAAGACATTTTAATTGATGGATGTAGTTGGACTTTAGATTTTGCTGAAAACAGCCATATCCCCAGACTGCACATAGTCCCAAAGGCAGTTAGCTGTTCTTCCAGCACAGCTGCGCCAACTTTATAATTTTCAACTACAAACTGTATTTGAGGCTTCTTAATTCCATATCTCACCGCCCCTGGCTTAGAAGAGCCCCAGACCAAGCTGTCTGCCTGAAGCCTTCTATCCTCCAATTTTGCCACGTTATTTCATTTCCCAATGTTCCACATCTAGTAAGACTGAAGACGGCAACAAGAGCAGGCTTTCTGGCTTTCCTTGACTCAGATTGTAAAAGCTGTTCTTCTCTTAGCTTCTTTGCTTCCTCACTTTCCTCTTCCTCAGCTTGAAAAAGATCGATACCCTTGGCATCTTTGCTATCTGTAGTTCCACTTCCTGTGGTGTCCTCCACATTAGCAGGGCCATACTTGCACGAAGATTTCTTCATTCCTGGCAGGATGGCCTTTTCCTTCTCATAAGACTCGATATGATTATACAATATAGAGTGTGACACATGTCAGCAGGTGGGGGGCTGGAGATGGCTTCAAACGCCACCATATCTGTTTACAATCAATCAACACTCTTGGAATCAGCAGCCAGGATATCAAAAGACAAATTGCACTGGGAAAGTCTGCCCTGTCCAGAGTACTGAAGAACAATGATGTCAATCTGGCGACTAAGGTGCACCTGATCTAGGCCATGGTCTTTGCAATTATGTGCTATGCATCAGAAAGCTGGACAATGACTGAGGTTCATTGGAGAATTGATTCCTTTGAGCTGTAGTGCTGGAGAAGAGTATTGCGTATACCATGGACTGCTAAGAGAACAAATAGGCTCGTCCAGGAGAAGGTGAAACCAGGCTGCTCCTTGGAGGCAAGGATTCTAAAGCTCCGTCTGACATGCTTTGGGCATGTCGCAAGAAGGGACCAGCCTTTGAAGAGGAATATTATGCTTAAGAGGGTGGAGGGACAGCATGGGAGGGGAAGACCCTGGATGAGATGGATTGACTCAATGACTAGGGTAATGGAGGAAGGTGTGTCGGAGACAATAAGGTTGGCTCAGGATAGAGAAGGGTTCAGAGCTGTTTTACATAGGGTCACTATGGGTCTCAAGTGACTCAATGGCACATAATAAGAACAACGAATACCTCTCAATGTAGCTTTTATTGGCACTTTGTGATGGGACCCTGGGTCACTTTGATTCTGAAACTTGCTCTTTGAGGAATGGAATTATGTCAGCAATACATGGTATTGATAAAATTAATATTCAGATCAAAACAACAAAGAGATATCATCTCACCCCAGCAACAATAGCAAAGTTCAACAGGGCAGCAAACAACAAATGCTGGTGAGGTTATGGAGAGGTTGAAACTCTTATTCACTCCTGGTGGGAATGAAAAATGGTACAGCCACTATGGAAGGAGGTCTGGCCCTCTCTCAAAAAGGTGGAAATAGAAAGACCATTTGACCCTACAATTCCACTATTGAGAATATACCCTAAAGAAACCAGAGGCACGACTCAAACAGATGTATGAACACCCATATTTATTGCTACATTATTCACAAAAGCAAAGAGATGGAAACAACCCAAATGCCCAATAGCAAATGAATAGATAGAAAACCTATAATACATTCACACAATGGGATAGATACTACATAGCACTGAAAAACAATGAGATAGTAAAACGTTACACAACATGGGGGAGCCTTAAGGATATTATACTAAGAGAAATATCTCAGTCACAAAAGGACAAATACTGCATAACACCACTTTTATAAAATAGGAAAGACATAGGGATGTTGTAGAATAGAGAAAGGGTGGATAGATAATGAATTATCTCTCTTATCTGCATTAGAACAGTTGAGGGGAAGAAATGTCTGAAAAGATTATATGATTATGCATTCTATGTATGAGAACAATCTGGAACAAGGGATACATTAAAGGGTGGCATGGGAGAGGGGAGAAAATGTGCAACAACGAATAAAAAACATATCTTCTTACAAAAAAATATTTTTCAAATAGAAGCACATCCCTTAGCGGCCATGTTACCTTTCCTCTAACTTCTACTTATTTGGGAACTTGCTTCTTGGTTGGTGTACACCTAGCTTGGCAGTGGAGATGACTTAAGATTTCTCCCTCCCATTCCCAATCCTTAAACCAGGTTGCTTCTTGGAGGCAAGGATGATGGAACTCCATCTCACATACTTTAGAATATATTGTTAGGAGAAACCAGTCCTTGGAGGAGGACATGATGCTTGGAATGACGAAGGGTCAGTGCAAAACAGGAAGACCTTTGATGAAACAGATTGATATAATGACTGTTACAGTGGGTCAAGTGTTTTGGAGATGGTGAGGCTGGCTCAGGATCGACCAAAATTCAGAGCTGTTCTTCATTGAGTTCTTCATGAAATGGCACATAATAACAACGACAACCCAACCCAGGGGGGTAAAGACTCCAGGAAAGCCTGAATGTGGAACAAGCTGAAAACAGAGTGAGACTAGCAAATAAATTCCCAATGAAATAAAGGGAAGCAGTTATTTGGGGATATCTGACACATATTTTCCTATTACCTATAAGAAAGATGAGTTAGAACTGACACCCGAGGTGTGCCCTTTTTTTGGTGTTTGAGAGGTCACCCGCTGGGCACTGTCCTTGGTGCTGAGGAATGAGCTTGGCATATATCCACAGCAATTAATGAGACATAATTCTGCTCACAGTGCTACTCACTGTTGTCATTGTTATGTGCTGTTGAGTCATAATCAGTTCATAGCTGACCCTCTTGTGGGTTTTCAGAGGTTGTAAATCGCACAGGAAGAAATTGCAGCCTCAAGGGGGAGAGATAGGACAGAGAAAAGAAAAACCTAGCAGATGAACAAGCATAGCATGGGAGAGCTACTTTGTATTAAATGACAGAGAAGCTCCTTCATGATGGCATTAGAGGAGAAACCTAAGGCCTTACTTCATGTTTCCCCATTCACTGAGTGTTCACACACACTTCAGCTAGTAAGTCAAGGTCAAGGTGAGGTCCATGCTCATATTTTTTTGAGCATTTATTTATTAGTTACAGTGAGCCAACTCTGACTCATGGTGACCTCTTGAGTGTCAGAATTGTGCTCCTAGTGCTTCCACTGGCAGATATTTTCAGAAGCAGATCCCCAGGACTTTCTTTAGCAGTGCCTCTGGGAGGATGAAACTGCCAACCTTTTGATTTGCTGCCAAGTGCTTAACTACTTGCACCACTAAGGGGCTCCTGCACTAGCTGTTCCCACTTCTCAGACAGGCACAGAAAGACATCAGAGAGTGGCTTAGTTGATGCCACAGCTGAGAACAGGCTGTGGACCCTGAAGTTTCCATAGGAAACATTTGTCAGGGAAAATCACTGTCTTTGGAAAGTCTGAGTATTGAATTATTTGAATGTGGTTTTTAGTCTTACTCCAGATGTCTGTCTATCTATCTATCTATCTATCTATCTATCTATCTATCTATCTATCTATCTATTTCTTACTCCAGATGCCCTTCCATTCTTTGGGCCTATTTCCCTATGTGTTATATGTGCAGAAAAAAAATGGAATCTAAGGACTATTCAAGACTCTGCTTCCTGAAATAAAGGGGCTAAACTCAGGGACAGTTTCTTTGAGTTCTGGAATAACTGCTGGGATTTAGTGGGTATGTAGTAGGTGTCAAGCATGCTGCTTGGTGGCTTGTGTTTGTGTTGTTTTGTGCCTAAATCAGTGAGATAAGTGATGATATTGCTACTATACAGATGAAGAGACTAAGAGTAACAAGAGTGTAGACAACATGTGAACGGTCAAGTCTGATTTCTACTAATTCCTTAAAGAGGAACCGACCCCATAAACAATATCCAACAGTACAAAACTAATTCCTGTAAGGTAAGACGCGGTATCCCACACTCCTGCACCTATCTCTACTAATTTCAACATCAATCTTACTGCTCTACTAGGTTCGAAATCCATTGCAAATGACTACACAGTTGTTTTTGCTGTTGTTGTTGTTGTTGTTTTATGTGCCATTGAGTCACTTGTGACTCATGGCCACCCTATGTACAAGAGCTCTAAACCTGGCTCTATCTTGTGCCAACTTCACTGTGTCTGATACACCTACTCCCACTACTCCAATCACTGAATCGATCCATCTCATCAAGGGTCTTCCTCTCTTACGCTGTCTCCCAAACATGATGTCCCTCTCCAAGGAATGGTCCCTCCTTGTAACATGCCCAAAGTATGTCAGATGAAGCTTCAGAATCCTTGCCTCCAAGGAGCAGCCGGGCTTCACCCCCTCCAGGTCAAATCTGTTTGTTCTCCTAGCAGTCCACCTCTTAAGCCACCTCTCAGTTCTACTTGAGAAAATTTGCATCATAATTCAGAGAGTTGATTTAAATAGTTTTGTCAACATCATCTCACCAGGAGCATCTGGTCCTGAGCTTGTATGAGAAAGCGGGTCTGTGAGATCAGGAACATCGGCTTAGAGCCTGCAGTTGCCAGCCGTGGCCACGAGGGGGAAGCCGACGCTGCTTCTCATGCGGTAGGCTAGACGGGCCTATCATCTCTCTTTGACGTGGTAAAGAGCCCGCCCCCTGGCCCATAAGGCCTTGGTCCGGAAGCTGTCGTCTCTCTTCCTGTTCTCCATCATGGCGGTGAGTGGCTGCAGCTATGTGTTCTTGTCTGTCATCCGCCTCCATCCGTGGCTAACCAAGTCTCCTTGGTCTTGTTCATGGCCCGAGGAGACCAGAATTATAAATACTGGCCGTTCCAGAATTGGCGGGGGGGCGCGGGGTGCAGGCGCGGCCCTGGAGGCTGTCCGCTCCTCCCTTAGGAGCAGGATCCCGACAGGCTGTCGGAAGGCTTAGGGGCACGGCCTAGACGAGTGGAACGAACGGAGGGGCGCCGGTTCCGGGGTCCGGCTCCCGACCCTTTCCCGATCAGGGTCTTGGACTTTTGCTCGGTGCTAACAAACATGAGTTGGTTCCTCTGCTTAGGCTTTGGGATTGGGTGGGGAGATGGGATAGAACCACGGTTCCTGTTTTCTTAGCAGTTAAGTTCTTAGTCGATTTTATGGCGGGGATGGTATTCTACAGTTTGCACGTGTGCTTCTTGGGGTTCATTCATGGCTCTTGTCATTAACGCTCCCTGGGTCTCGATCACCCATTGTGTCCACAGGGACGGGAGTCTCTAAGTTGTCTCTTATTGCCTTCCCTCAAGCACTGTGCTTTGATGAGGAATTTTGTTATTTGAAATGAACGGAAGGAGACACGCTGTGAAAATGGAAAGAGTAACGAAGATACTAGGCATGCAACTCTGGCAAGGTTGTGTGTTGACTGCTTTGCTTCGCTTTTGCAGCAGGATCAAGGCGAAAAAGAGAACCCCATGCGGGAGCTGCGCATCCGCAAGCTCTGCCTCAACATCTGTGTAGGCGAGAGTGGAGACAGGCTGACCCGGGCCGCCAAGGTGTTGGAGCAGCTCACAGGCCAGACTCCTGTGTTCTCCAAAGGTACATTATGCTGTTTCACTCTCTTGTCAGGCCTGTGCAGTGCCTAATACAAAGTGAATGAATTCCAAGTCTATCCAGCCAGTATCTGCATACTGTTCAAAACTTGCTTTGATATGAGCAGAGAGAAAGGTGTTTTTCCACTTGAGATACTGAGTTCCTAGGGAGTGCATATGATTTGAGGTTGGCTTGCAGTGTATAAGACCGGGATGGACGAGATTAAATAGCATTTGTAAAGTTCTTTTTGCAAACCAAGAGAAAAGTAGTTGTTGGCTGGCTTTTTAAAGTTTCAGTGTTTCGGATAAGTGGTTAAAGATCCCTCATTTCAAGTCAGGGTCAAAATTAGCCTGCTGCTTATTTTTTATACAGGTTTATTAGCTTATCCAAATTCCATTTGTAAATTGGGGTAACAACACAATGAGATTGACTTGTTCATTTGATGTTTTCTTTAGAACACAGACTCCTCCTTTTGGCTTATTCTGGTTGTGGCTTGTCATTCTGAGACTTTGATACATTTATGTTTTCAAGTTCTAAATCGTTGGGTGATTTGAAAAGTCTGGTGTAGATGTAGGTTGCACTTACAGTATATGCTTTCTGAAGGAAGCAGGTGTGTGAGATTATGACAGCATCTGACTGCTTACTGCTTTCTATCTGCAGCTAGATACACCGTCAGATCCTTTGGCATTAGGAGAAATGAAAAAATTGCTGTCCACTGCACAGTCCGAGGGGCCAAGGCAGAGGAAATCTTGGAGAAAGGTCTAAAGGTGAGACGGATTTACCAAATGTCAATTATGGTAGTGTGAGGAGGGGTAACTGTTAAAAGTAATGCTTTCCTGGTTTTCTCCCTCTCAGAAGAGTTAAAACACAGTTCTTTCCTTCGGTGACTTAAACAGTGCTTGGGAATTATGCTTTTGCCTTCTCTGGGTTCCCCTAGCTTTTTGGCCGTTGGGAAAGTGTTATCTGTGGAGGTGGGCTGTGGGAGAGACTTTCTTAACCAATTTACATTGCATTTTTGCTTTCCCTAGGATGTTGAATGTGGTGAGCTGGGGTTGTTACTTTGTAAGGAGTTGATTTGACAAAGAATATGTTTGCTGTGTTTTTTTCCTCAGGTGCGGGAATATGAGTTAAGAAAAAATAACTTCTCAGATACCGGAAACTTTGGTTTTGGGATCCAGGAGCACATTGATCTTGGGATCAAATATGACCCCAGTATCGGTATCTACGGCCTGGACTTCTATGTGGTAAGAAGATTTATTTTTGTCTGTGTAAAGAGTGGAATCTATTCCTGCTTTCTTTAGCACGTGCTCTTGATGCTCAGATGTAGGATTGAAGCTTTGAGTATTGTCTGCTTATCTCTTCTCCCCTTTGGGAATGTGTGCCTTCTTTCTAGAAATTGGAGAGATTAGCCATACATAAGGTTAAGGATTCCTGCTGTGACCAACAAGATGAGGGCACTCACAGAGAATCTAGTGCCTTTAGGCACTGGCACAAAAAAAGGAAAGTTCAGTCCAGCCACTAATTTAGCAAGTTTTGAGACTTGGTGTTGGTGTGTGAGATAGCTGCTCTGGGTTGGCTTCTCCCCAGAAAAAAAAAGACAGGTTTGAGTGGCATTTTGCTCAGGACAGGCATCCATGGAGGTAATCTTCACCTGATCATAAAATGAAATGATAGCTGTTAGGGAGGGAAGAATTACTTGAACTGCCCCCCGGGAAAGTTGATTTTGTTTGGTAGTGTTTTGTTGTTTCTTAAACAAACTGGCCAGTTTATGAACAATTCTACATGATTGCTTTTTCACTACTCTGTTCTTGCATGCTTCTAACGATACCAGAATCACCTGGATCAATGATAGCCAATGTACATACGCTAGTATTTTCCGCATGCTGTGCCCAGTTCATTATTGTCACCACTGTAGTGTTGGACACCAGTTTTGGCCGACATGGCATAGTACTAGATTTCAGACTTCCTCAAGGCTGGGCAGTTGCTGGCGAGGGTGACTAATTTGGCTTTTCCTTGCTGATCATCTTCAGAGTCTGCTTGTACCCAACATGTATTTCTCACTTTTATAACAAATTGGAGCCTCGAGTTAATCAGCTCCAGGGACTTTTTTGTCTTTTTCTCAGCTACCATCTTCTTGCCTTAGGTACAGACCGGCCCTCTACCAACAGCTGCCGACAAAATGACCAGGGAGGGATATAAAGCGTCTTTCTTAGTTGTGCATTTGTGGGTGTGAGAGTCTGCTCATGTTGTAATGACCTTGACAAGCTTATTTTTAACAAGAAGAGTGCTTTGGATGTTGGGGGGCTATGGTGGAGGATCGTCCCATTGGAAATTAAGCAGAGGGCAGGTGCTGAAAGCAGCAGTGTCCAAAGCAAACTCATGGTATGGTTGAAGGTACATTGTTTGGGATGCTGGGAACAGTTTGACCAGACCCTTAAGATCTCCAGAACTCGTTGGGCTGCCAGGTGACTTAAAGACATCTCGGTGTGTGTCTTGTCTGTGTGTTCTTAACTTGAGCTCGCTAAGTGAACTGTTGGTTATTCCTGGGACAGGTGCTGGGCAGGCCAGGTTTCAGCATCGCAGACAAGAAGCGCAGGACAGGCTGCATTGGGGCCAAACACAGAATCAGCAAAGAAGAGGCCATGCGCTGGTTCCAGCAGAAGGTAAAGCCTGTTCATCTCAAGTGAGATGGTGATAATGTGGGCTTGGTGAATGGAATTGGGATTTAGGGATGCAGAATATGGCACCATTCATTGGGTAGCTTTTTTTAGAAGATGGATTATTGAAACAGCTTGGCAAGTGGGGTCTTCCAGGATTGGTGTCTTGGTGTATCCGTCACCTGCATGAACATAAATAGCTGAAGGGGAGGAACATGGCCTTAAAAAATGTCCCCTTTCCTCAGGATTTAGAGTTGAACACTGTAGTGAAGCCAGTTTCCTAACTGGTCCAGACAGGGTGTGGTATTCAGATCTAGAGTTAGATATTGGTTTTCATTTTCAAATGTTAGCTATTACTGTAATCATACCATTGTCTGCTGTTCTGAAAAACTGTAATCTGTTCTCTTTCAGTATGATGGGATCATCCTTCCTGGCAAATAAATTCCCGTTTCTATCCAAAAGGCCAATAAAATGTTTTCACGAATTGTACATTACTGTTTGTTCTGTAAAAAGAGCCTGACTGCATTGAAGTTCTTGGACATCACATCATGTAAAACTTTGGTGGGAATAGCTGGTAACTAAACTGAACTATCATACTCTGGTTGGATGCTAGTGATTCCTGGAAGATCAAGCCTGTGAATTACTGTGTCACTTGTGCTCACCATGCCCTGATTGATAAACCGTGTTGGGAGTGCCATTCATGTAAAATTATTTTCAAGAAGCAAGTATGGTTGGTATTGGAAAGTGGAATACATTTCCTCCTGTTCTAGGAGGCTCCTATGTGATGATCCTGGTCTTTACTACGTATTTATCAACACTGGAACTATTACATATAATGGAGAGTCACAGGCATTAATATGCTTGATTTTTAACGTCTGGCCCTCCCTTTTAATTTAAAACTAGAATGTGTGAGTTGTTGAGGACAATGTATAAATGACTGTCTGGGTTCAATTTCATTGGCTCTTACCTTACATGGAGGTTTTTTCCTTCTGCCTTATCCCAATTTTTATCATAGAAGCAGTAATAATATTCAGGAGGCTAAATGGATTCAGAGCTATAGTGTGCTGAGATTAGTTATCAGAGTAGTCAGAAGGCTGTTTTTATGTTACAAAGGCGAAATCTTAATAGTTTACCTCCCCATTTGATATGGAAGTTAGATTTCTTTGCTGTACTTTTCCACATCTCTGGAGCAGTGACATACAAAACAACCATTTCTTTGACCATTAGGCACAACACTTTGCCAGTGGTTTGGTTCACAGTTTTCACCCTTGTGTTTAAATTCTGAACATAATTTAATTCAGTAATAATACTCGTGTGTCTAATGAGTTGTCCTCTGGTCAACTTTTGTTGCTGTTAATTGGTTCTCTGATATGTTATCTGTTTTTATAGGCATTTTTTAGAACCTGGAAATGATGCTCCTTTTTTATGAAAATATGGTATGCATAAATTATCAACTATAAGGGGACTGGAAATACTATTTGCTGTTTGTCTAAACGAGTAGTTTATAAGGATCTACACAAGGCCTCTAGAATCAACTACTCTCCCTCCTGATAGTGGAACTTCCAGAACTCAAGAAAAATGTATTCCCTAGGTTATCAGAGAAATAGGATACATCTCAGGATCAGAATGGCTGCAGAGTGACAGGTACAGTTGGATACAGTTCATTAGGACAGTTGCTTGCCCTTTGCTGTGGACAGATGTCACTACAAGCAGTTTTCCTGCTTTGCTGTCTTCATGTTAATCTTTCTAAACTTAGCTGGATGGCAGAATAGGTTGAGCTCCTTAGGTATATGCATGTTTGCATAATTAACCTTAAATCAGCCTCACCTTCATGTGTATTTGCTATGTACCTGCCATGGAATTAGAACTGATGGGTGACCTTTCTGCCAGTTTCAAATGTGGGAGATTGCCCGTCTTCAGTGGAACAGCTGGTGGATTCAAACCACATACCTGTGGGTTGGCAGTGCAACACTTTACCACTAACCCACTAGAGATCCCTCTGGTGAACTTAGTTGAGTAGAAATATTATGTCTGAGCCCATTCGAAAAGCACCTCTGGGTGTTGAGAAGTCAGGATTTTATATAATCCTAGCTCCAACCTTGAGTTTTGGGTGAGTCATGAGACAACTGGACTGAAACAAGGAAGGACATTTCTGTAACCAGTTTACAGCAACTTGTGCCAAGAAAGTTTCACTTAAAGACAAAACCCACCGAGGTCTAAAGTTTTAAGTTAGAACAAACAAGTAGATAACTTCACCTGGGAGTTGGTTAAAACTCTAGGGCCCTACCTCAAACTTAATGAATTTGAATCTAATTTCAGTAATATTTACAGGTGTTTTAAATGCATGATGAAATTTAGAGGCACTGGCCATTGTATACCAAAACCATGTTGTTGTTAGGTGTCATTGAATTAAACACAACTTGCAGGGACCTTATGAGCAACAGACCTGAACCCTGCCTATTGCTACACTGTGTCACTTCATCTTGAGGGTCTCTCCAAGGAATAGTCTTTCCTAGCAATGGGACCAAAGTATGTGAGACGAAGCTGTGTCTTTGCTTTCAAGGAACACTGGCAGCACTTGAAAAGACACATCTTTTTGTTCTTAGGGGAGTCCATTGGATATTTTTATCCAATACCATACTCAAAGCCTTCAATTATATCATCCTTACTCATTGTCTAGCTATCGTGGATCATAGTGGTTAACTTAAGGAATACCGATTTCCCCCCATCAACTTCCCATCAAAATTTGGCATTATACCTGTTAGGGACTTGAGTGCTTGGAGGTCAGGGATATTACTGTGCCATTCAGGGTGATGTTATGTAAATGAGTAAGTATCAAAAGTGCCATGGGTATAAAGCTAAGACAGCTGTACAACCCATTACTATACAATTGGTTGAGGAATAATGAGGCTATGTATGGTAAAACTACTTAGGTTGTGTTTTGTACCAGAGTGCTTTGGTCCACAATCAACACTCTTTGCACCAACAGTCAGGAAATCAAAAGATTTCATTAGGTAACTATGCTGTCATAGACCTTTTCATAGTACTGAGAAGCAATGAGGTCCACCTGGAGAAGGCATTGGTCTTTGCAGTTACTTGCTATGTATCAGCTGGATAATGACTAAAGGTGACAAGAATTGATTCCTTTTGAGTTGTGCTGGCGAAGAGTCTTGAACAAGACTCCAAGAAAACAAATAGTCTGACCTAGAGAGGGTGAAACAAAGTTTCTCCTTGGAGACTTGGATTTTGACACTCCATTTCACATACTTTGGGCTCATGGCCAGGAGAAATTGATAATTGGAGAAGGAAGGACATCATCCTTGGAAGGGTAGAGGGACAGTGCAGGAGAGGAAGACCCCAGATGAGATAGATTGACAGTAACTAGGGCAATGAGGACAGGTGTGTCAGAGTCATTTGGCTCTGCACAAAGCAGTCTTCAGAGCTGTTGTACATAGGGTCTCTGAGTCACAGGCCACTTGAGGGCACAGAAATAGAATGGCAAAAGGATGAAAGGTTTTAGAAGTCTGGTACTCTAATGGGGTAGTTGGTAGGTGCTATTGAATTGACTGGAACTCTGAACAATGTATCAAAACTAGTGTATGTCTTTCTCACAGTCTTGAAGATGGGTTGACAGCTCTAATCTTTTATCCCATCTACTGATACTGCCTTTTGATCTAGTGATGATTTTTGTTTACTTGATGTTGAAATACATGTTTGGGGTTTTTTAAATGAATGTTTACAGAGATTTTGGAATTCCATTCGTTCATTGTTGCATTTTCCCCCCTCCCCCCCCAGTTTGTTCTTTCTTTGAAAAGTAAAAGAAAAATTACTTTATATACAACCCCACACACTCTACTATGCAGCCCTCATTCTGAACTCCTGTCCTTTTTTTTTTAAGGTTCTTAAAAAACAAAAAAAAACAAATTTTAATGGTTCATCACCTAGCACTGTGTTTAGTTAGGTATTTACAGTTATTTGTCAACACAAAAATACTGGCAGACTGAAAATTTAAGGCTGTTCATTCCTTACTTCAAAAACATTCGGGTTCCTTGAATTGTACAAACTTTCCTAAAGGCTCTCAGCAGTCGTTGTACATGGAAATGACTCCACAACCAACATCTACACAGAGCAGAGCTTAGTATCTGTACTTGGTAGAGTATTTGGGAGATACAGCCAGTCCTCGACCCTTGCGTGCCCCTCGGTAAACAGTCTCGATGATGTCGATCATCTCCTTATTCTCTATGGCCCACTTGATTGTGCTATTGCCGGTGCCCAGATCAATCATAATGTGCTTGTTCCTGAAGAAAAACAGTGCAAGGATCGTATAACTCACATTTTGTTGAAGTCAGGTACTTCTGTAATATCCTCAAGATAAATAACTGCAAAATTTTTAACACTGATGCCCAGAGTCCGTGTCCTAGCTAACAGTATCTTGCTGAGCTCTGGAGCCTTGACCTCTCTAGCCTCCTAGCCTTGCAGTGATGGAGGGGTCTGGGCGTCACTCCATGCTTATGCCGCCACCTTTTCAGCAATGCTATAGAGAACCTTACCCATTTTCTTACAAGTAGGATCCCAGTTGTGTCCAAACTGGACCACTAAGCAGTCCTCATCAGACAGGATGGCCAGGTCCACCTGCCAGCCATTGTGTAGATGTGGAAGTGTGTAAGACATCTTGAAAACATGACTGTATCTGACAGCCCAACTCATCAGTCACGGTCACCTCCCAGTGGAAGACTGGACTTCTACCGAGGACCCTGCATCCAGCATGCCCCGCAGCCTGCCCTCCAGGCTCCACATGAGCGTGCACATGTGCATGCGCGCGTTTCCGCCCGTGGACTCTTGCCCTAGCCACAGTACCCAAGCATATATCGCTTTTAAACTGTTCTCTCCCTCATCTGTTTCAATGCAGTATATAAAATTTATCCCATTTTTCTCAGTCTCACCCCAGCGGCAAGGTCAGTCCTGTTCTACAATAGTGGCACCATGCAGCACCTGTCCTTTTGTAACTGAGATATTTCACTCAGCATAATGTCCACCAGGCTCACCCATTTTGAATAATATGCATGAGTTCCTTGTTTTCCAATGCAGCGTAGTATTCCATTGTGTGAATGTACAAGACCTCTATCCATTCGTTTGTTGATGGGCACCTGGGTTGTTTCCAACTCTGCTATTGTGAACAAAGCTGCAATAAACATGGGTGTGGGAATTGGTCAGCTCTGCCATCCTTTCTAAGGTGGGATATAGAGTCCCCCTATCATCAAGAAAGAAGGTGTGGAGAATATTATTTAGACCTGTGATCCCTGTGCCAAGATCAGGAAAACGGCGATGACACTGCAGGGACACCAAGATGAAATGGAGCAGAACCGAGAGAGCAGTGGGCTTCCTGGTCCTAGAGCAAGAAAGCCCGGTGCCAGCAGGCATGAAGTTTGCTGTCTAAACAGGGTGATCTCTAGGTGCGAATCTTTGCAGCTAAATTTGTCGGCCAGCAGAAATGAAGTTGAGTGCCTTTGGGAAGATTTAACGGGTGGACTAGGGATGCCTCTGGGCACTTGGACTGACAAAGCTATGTTATTAGGCAAGTAGGGCAAAGGTTAGGAGGTTACAGCCCCAAGGACCAGCCGCTTTCCTATGGGCACAGTTGATCCAGACGGACTGGAGCAGTGGGCTTAAGAATAGCCATATTAGGAGGGGTCACTGTATAGAAAATGAAATAATTGTTTTTACTTTTTATATACATATTTTTTATTTTGTATTATTTTTACGTGTACTGTCAGATCTGACTGGTACAGGAGGAGATTGCCCCCTCCTTCTGCAGCAGAGCATCTGGTGGATTTGAACCGCGTACCTCTGGGATTGCAGTGCAGAGTCTTGCCACTAGGCCACCAGAACTCCCTTGTTTTTACTTTTTTTTATTTATTGTGATGAAAATTTAGAGACTTTGGATTTCCATTCATTCATTGTTGCACTTGTCTCCCTGCCCACCCTTCCCCCCTCAGTACACTCTTCTCTTTGAAAAGTAAAAGTTCCCCCTTTGTTTTACAGTCCTTCCCCCCAGGTCCACTCCACTATGCAGCCTTTGTTCTGGACTCCTGTCATGACAATAATACCTAATCACATATCCCTTTTAAACAGTTATCGCTCATGTATTTCAATGCAGTATTGTTTTTACTTTTCAAAGAGAAAAGCAAACGGGGTGTGGGGGGAGGCGGGATTAAAGTGTGCAGCTATGAATGAATTGAAATCCAAAGTCTCTGTAAACTTATATTAAAATAAATTTTTGCACTGCAATCCCAGAGGAGCACAGTTTGAATCCACCAGATGCTCTGCCAGGAAAGGAGGGACAATCTCCTGTACCAGTCAGATCTGATTTGACGGTACACGCACACACACAAATAATAAAAATAAATTTTAAAAAATTTTAAAAACCACATTTATTCACCACAAAAAAAGAATAGCCATATTTGTGAGGATGTCACAGGGCCAGGCAGTGTTCTCCATTGGGACCCTGAGTCAGAATTGACTGCAGTGACCTGTTAATGACGACCTGTTGCCTTACCTGCACAGCTGTCACTGAATATCAGTTGGTGGCTGTCTCAGTAAAATGATTTTGTCTTGTGTATGAACACTGAGACGGGGAGTACCGGTAAGGTCTGTCAGGTGGCTTTCAGCTGTTACTTGATAAGTTGCGATAGAAAGAGCACTAAACTGGCAAAGGATTATCTGTATTCTAGTTATCCCTCCACTTTCCTGCTAGTTCTGTGACCATGGAGGAGCAAGCGGTGGCCTCTCAGCCTACAATAGAACCTAGAGTGTAATTCAACATTATTTCTGATTTTTATGCTTGTGACTTTTCCCTGGAGCTTTTCTTCCTGCTAGTTCAGATGGAACTCTGGTGGCCTAGTGATAAAGAGCTTTGCTGCCAACCCAAAGGCACGTGGTTTGAATCCATCGGGCAGTCTCTTCCAGTGTGGTTTATTGCCTCGAAAAATCTACTGGAGGGTCAGCTAGAGTCAGTTCAACTCTACAAAACAAAAAGTGCTAGGGAGTGCTGGTGGCCTCATCCATAGGGAACTGTGTCACTAACTCAAAGGCCAGCCCTCTGGTGGTTTGACTCTGGAGAAAGGTGAGGGGTCAGCTGTGAGTTGATTCCTACTTGACGTCAGTGTGTGTTGAGTGTTTGGAGTTTATAACCTATTAGTTCATGCCCAGGCTGAGGAGCCTCAGCCATCTCTGATGGTTAAAGACCACAGTGATAGGCTACCAGAGGGGACTGAGTCCTAAAGGGTTAAGGCCCAAGTGAGTAGTGAGGTCAGGGCCCAGAAACTACAAGTGGTTTCCACTGGGGACAGAGCTGGTGCCTGGAGGTACAGAACCACTTTCAGAGCACCTTGTTATGGAAACCACAGTTGTGGTTGTCAGGGGGGAATCCAATGTGAGGCACCCGGGGGGCACCAGAAGCACTGCACTGAACTGAACTGTTAAAGGTGCAGAAAAGCTTAGGAAACAAACTAGTGCTGCAGACAATTTGTGTTTTTACAAATGAGTGAAGAGTACCAGCTGAGGCTGTGTGACTTGATTTTAGAGTAATACATAATTCTGTTTATAGAATTAGATGATGAGTACTTCAGAAAGTACCTTGACAACAAGACTTGAAATCGCATCTTCCTGATTTAATTATGGCTAACAAAGTGAAACCAGAGTGGGTCTGGGTTTGTAAAATGTGGGTGTCATGGAACAATAAGGGGAGTAGAAAAGACTGGGTCATTGCCCTGCTAGAAAATTAATCTCCCTCTTGGACAATGGGCTGCGTGCACATTGCTTAGTAACTTTGATTGCTTAGTAACTTTGATTGGCAGAGGTAGAAACACGGGTGCCTGGCTGATGACCGTGACCCTACTGCTTTGACCACAGCCCCCCTTCTCCGGCAGTCATCATTCTCTGTATCAGCCTCCTGAAAGGGCTCACAATACCTCTTTGGAGTCTCCTATTCAAAGGCTTGAACTCAACTTTTTCTGACCTGCTTATTCTAGTATACCCACATTTTTACAGAATTGAGTTTGTTAAATTGACCAGGACTGAGCTGGTTTGAACTAGTTGTAAGCTGCACATTTGATAACAAGCATAAACAAAGTTCTTGTTTCACTTAGTTACCATGCTGTTACTGGGTGAACATACTGCTTTAATAACAGATGCGAGTACGTGTGACATTTAACTCTCTGATTACCATGATGATTACCACTGTAAACAGCGTTTTTCTGGTTGTTGGTTTCTTCTTTTTTCTTTAAACATTGGTTCCGTTCAAACATTGTATGGTGTAGCATGTTGTGTGCTATGAAATGAGAAATGACTCTGCAGCAGGTTTTCAGAGGCAGTTTACACTGGAGAAGATTGCCATCTTTCTTCTGCAGAGCAGCTGGTGGATTCACTGTGTGACTCCATCTCTGAAGAGAACTCCTCTTTTTTGATGTCCCTCTCTTTTCTAAGCATTTCTCCAATAGAGAAATACTTCTCCAAGGGCTAGGCCCTTCTGAGGACATGACCAAAGTGGTGAGACCCAGGCTCCCTGTCCTTGCCTCTGAAGAGAGCTGAGCAACAGAACACGAAGCCTGCGGTCGCGGCTGCATGGCAGAGCCTGTCCTGCCTTTTCTTCCTGCCTGCTCCCTGGTGGCCGAGGCTAAGTGTCCCAGGAGTGCTTGATTCCTGCCACAAAGAGGGTCAGAATCCCTTCCTCCTGAGAAGACAGTAACTACTACTGTGTGAGCTCACACCTGCCAGCCAGGTTCAACAACTCCCTGTGGTTTCTAGGCTACAGGTCCAGGTAGCCGGCCTTCATATACACGACCCGCAAGCAGACCTGTGGGGGACCAAGCCCCTACCGGGCATGGGATGCTAAAAGTATTTTATCCAACTTGGAGTAAATTCTTGTGACACCTGGCAGCATTTGGGATGTTTTGGAACAACACCTTCAATATGGGCATTGAAAAGAGCCTCGTGATAGGCTGCAACAACTACATCCCGCCCCATACAAGTGCCTCAACTTCCACACCAGCTACAATTCCAGCAAGCCTTCTGGTGAATGAGGGCAGGGAGCCCCTGGGCCCCTGCCACGCTGTAAAGCACAGCCTACACCTCTGCTACCCTAAGTCCTCTCTGCAGTTGAGAAGGCACATTGGGCCATGTTATTTCGCATCAACACTGTTCACTGCCTGATTCCTATTAAAGCCATTGGAACACCTTGGGTGGGGGAGCGAAGAGCACATTGGCTGTATTTTAATCATTGTCTAGATTTCACAATTGTATGAAGCGATAGAAAAATACTATGGATTAGGCCAAGTGCACATTAGTCTTGAAACTGACATCCTTGTTCTTTAGCACTTTAAAGAAATCCTTGACAGCAGATTTTCCTCATGCAACACATCTTTTGATTTCTTGTCTGTTGTTACCATGGTTGTTGATGGTGGATCCAAAATAAAAATGTTGACAACTTCATTATTTTCTCCATCTATCATGATGTTGCCCACTGACCCACTGGTGAGGAGTTTTGTTTTCTTGATGTTGCAATATAATGCATATTGAAAGTCTTTGGTCTTCAGTAAGTGCTTCAAGTCTTGCTCACTTTCTGCAAGCAAGGTTGTAACATCTGCATAATGCAGGTTGTTGTGTCTTCCTTCAATCCTGATGCTATATTTTTCATCTAGTCCAACTTCATTTATTACTTGCTTAGCATACAGATTGAATAAGTAGGGTAAAAGGGTACAACCCTGATGCACCACTTTCCCAATTTTAAACCATGCAATATATTCCCTTGTTTTGCTCAAATGACTGCTTCTTGGTTTATTTATTGTTCTATGTGAGCACAATTAAGGGTTCTGAATTCCCAGTCTTAATTAATGTTAGATATAATTTATTATGATCCTTTATAGTCAATAAAATATATCTTTCTAGTATCCTCTGCTTTCAGCCAAAATTCCATCTGATGTCAGTAATGATATCCCTCATTTCATGGTCTCTCTTGAATCTAACTTGAAATTCTGACAGTTGTCTGTGTGGATGTACTGCCCCATCCATTTTTTTAAACATCTTCAGCAAAATTTTACTTGCTTGCAATATTAATGATATTGTTCATTAAGTTCTGAATTGGATAACTTTTTTAAATCGACACAAATACAAATCTCTTCCAGTCAGTCAGACATGTATTTCTTTCTTGACATGGAAGACTGAGCACATCCAACATTGCATTTGTTTGCTGAAACATCTTAATTGGTATTTGTCAATTCGTGGATACTTTTTTTTTTGCCAATACCTGTAATGCACTTTGAACTTTATCAAAACCTCAGTACTCTTGGTTCTTTACCATATGCTGTTTCCTGAAATGGTTCAATATCAACCAATACCTGGTTTAGTGACTGTATTCCTTTCATCTTTTTTTGATACTTTTGTGCAGTTCAATATTGTGCCCATAGAGTCCTTCAAGTTAAGGATAGATAAACAGTTGGCATATAGGAGCTATTATAAGGACTGTAAACAGTACATATCTATGAAATATATTCTTTATGTTCTATGATCGGATTATAGGTAAGGTGTTTTATTCAGTGACTTGAATGCTTAATTCCTTTTCCCTAAGGAAAAAAAGAAGATGAGGGTTTTTCCTTGTAAATGTTTAAGGTGTTTCTCCCCTAAAAGGGAGCTTTGGTGACATAGTCTATAGGGAGTTGCACAGCTAACCCAAAGGTGGCCCCTCTCTGGGGTTCAAAACCACTAGAGGCTCTGAGGGAGAAAAACTGACAGTCTCTAGTGTGCTTTACAGCCTCCAGTACTCCGCTGGAAGGTCAGCTATGAGTTGCCTCTGACTTGATGGCAATGAGGTTTTTTCTGAGTCTCTTTTAAAAACTTGTGTTGTTGTTATGTGACATCAAGTCACTTGCAACTCATAGTAAACCTGTGTACAAGAGTCCTAAACCCTGCTCTATCTTGTTCCAACCTTATTGTCTCTGACACACCTATGCCATTACTCCAGTCACTGAATCGATCCATCTCATCAACAGTCTTCCTCTCTTGGCCTGTCCCTCCACCCTTCCAAACATGATGTCTGTCTCCAGGGATTGGTCTCTCCTTGTAACATGTCCAAACTATGCCAGAAGAAGCTTCAGAATCCTTCACTCCAAGGAGCAGCCCACTTTCACCCTCTCCAGGATGAACCTGTTTGTTCTAGCAGTCAACACTCTTCTCCAGAACCACAGCTCAAAGACATCAATTCTCTATCATCCCTAGTCATTGTCCAGCTCTCTGGTGCATAGTAAGTAATTGCAAAAACTATGACCTGGATCAGGCACACCTTAGTCTCCAGATTAACGTTGTTGCTCTTCAGTACTCTGGAGAGGTCCATGACAGCTGACTTTCCCAGTGCAATTCTTGATTTCCTGGTTACTGTACCAAAAGAGTTAATTGTGGAGCCAAGTAAACTAAAAAACTGTTAATCTCTTCATCATCCATAATGATGCTGTCAGTTGGCTCAGTGGTGAGAATCTTTGTTTTCTTGATGTTGAGCTTTAATCCATTTTGAAAGCTTCAGTCCTTGACCTTATGCAGCAAGCGCTTCAGGTCCTCCTCAGTTTCAGCAAGCAGGGTTGTGTCATCTGTATAACACAGATTGTTGATGAGTCTTCCTCCAATCCTGAAGCCACATTTATCCTCATAGAGCCCAGAGTCCCAGGTGATCTGTTCTGCATACAGATGGAAAAGGTATGGAGGCAGAATACATCCCTGGCGGGACACCCTTCCCGATTTTGAACCATACCAGTGTATCCTTCTTCTGTTCTGACAACTGCCTCTTGGTTCAAGTGTAGGTTTTTATAAGCACAATCAAATGTTCTGGGATTCCCATTCTTCTTAGAGTTAGACATGGTTTGTTGTGATCCACAGAGTCAAAAGCCTTTGCATAGTCAATGAAGCACAGATAGACATTCCTCTGGTATTCTCTGCTTTCAGCCAAGATCCATCTAACATTAGCAATAATAACTTTAGTACCACGGCCTCTTCTAAACCCAGCCTGCACATCTGGCAGTTCTCTGTTAATGTGTTGCTCCAGTAACTTTTGGATAATTTTCAGCAGAGTCTTGTTTGCATGTGATATGAATGATATTGTTCGATAACTCTACCGGGTCACCTTCCTTTGGAATGGGAACAAATATGATCTTTTCCAGTCAGTTGGCCAGGTGGCTATCCTCCAGATTTCTTGGCACAACTTAGCACATCCAGGGCAGTATCTGTTTATTGAAATACATCAATTGGTATATCATCAATTCCTGAGGCCTTGTTTTTTGCTACTTCCTTCAGAGCAGCTTGAACGTCTTCCTTCATCACCACAGGCACTTGCTCATATGTTGTTTCATGGAATTCTGTGTCAGCCAATTCCTTCTGGTACAGTAACTCTGTACACTCCTTCCATCTTCTTTTAATACTTCTTTGAACATTTAACATTCTGCCCAAAGCATCCTTAAGTATTGCCACTCTTGGCATGAATTTGTTTTTCAATTCCTTCAGCTTAAGAAATGCTGAGCAAGTTGAGCCCTTTTGATTTTCTGACAACAGCTCTTTGCACATTTCATTATAATACCTTGTTTTGTCTTCCTGGACTGCCTTTTGAAATTTTCTTTTCAATTCCTTAGAAATTTTCTGTTCAATTCCTTAATTCCTTGATTTCGCCTCTTTTGCTTTGTCTTCTCAGCACTCTAGTGCAATATCCAGAGTCTCATCTAACATCCATCTCGGTCTTTTCTTCCTCTTCTGCCTTTGTAATGACCTTTTGCATTCTTCGTGGATGATATTCTTGATATCTTCCCACAGCTCATTTGATCTTAGCTCATTGGTGTTCAAGGCCTCAAACCTATTCTTAAAAATCTATGAAGAACTAGACTCGGGAGTGAATGGTTTGGAGAGAGGCCAGATGCCGCTTCCTGTTCTCTCTGTTCAACATTTCTTTATCTTTTAATCCACTCAACAAATATTTGAGTGTTTACCTACATGAAGGGAGGCATTGAAGTAAAACGGATACAGTTTAGTTCTGTTTTCACCCACGGTTGCTGAGTGAAAAACGTTCTGTGTTCCTCTTCTACCTGCTTTTCAGAAAAATAAAATAGTGCTCATTTTTAATAATGATGCTAACTATGCTTTTTAAAATCATTCCTTACCTTTCTCTTTTTAACAACAACAACTTTTGCTATGGGGGATAGGGAGGAAAATGTGCAACACTGAATGAATGGAAATATAAGTTTTCTATAGACTTCTATTAAAATCACAATAAAAATTGTTTTTTTTAAAAAAAATTTCACTGAAGAACCCTCCATGTTAGACCACCATTCTGAGGGGAATTTATTGGTAATATTGATTTTAATGCAAGTTTCCATTACACTTTCTTGGTATTTGTTTTGTGGTTTTTATTTGGGTGACTTGCTTTGGTGAAGGCCATCAAAAACCAACACCTACTATCTTAATATTTCTGAAATGCATTGCACTTGAATGTTATGGGGATGAGTTGTTTGTGTCAAATAATGGGAAAACTTGGAAAGCTGGCTATAGAATTTGATGCTCCAAAGCATCTAAAGAAATGCAAGGGGGGTGGGAATTGCTGCCCCATCTGAAGGGGCTCTTAGTGATCAAGCACTCAGCTGATAATCAGAAGACTGGTCATCTCCAGCTGCTCCGGATGAGCAGTCTCCTCCTGTGTGATTAACTGCCCCGTGAAAACTTGCTGGATGGAGGGTCAGCTATGGGTCAGTTCAGACTCTATGGTATACAACAACAAAAAAAGAGGGCCTGAATTTAGGCAGTTGGAACAGAAGTTAAAGAATGGTGGGGCGAGCTCTGGTGGCATAGTGGCAAGAAGCTGCATTGCAATCTCAGAGGTGTGTGGTTCAATCTCCTGTACCATTAAACAACAAGAAATACAGATATATCTTAAAAAAAGCGTTTTGTATTAAAGATTTTAATTCTGATCTCAAAAAAAAAAATCTCCTGTACCAGTCAGATCCGATTTGATGGTACACACACACACACGAATTGTGAATTGTGTGGGTTTTTTTAGGCAGGAAATTGTACAACAATGAAAGAATTTTTTTTTTCAAAGAGAAAAGTGAACTAGGAGTGGATGTGTAGGGAGGAAAATGTGCCACAATGAATGAATAGAAATTCAAGTTTTCTAGAAACTTTAGTTAAAATCTCAGAAAAAAGATTGGTCATTTGATTCCACTGGCCCCTCCACAGGAGAAAGGTGGGCGGTTTGCTCCTGAACCAGTGTACAGCCTTGGGGCACTCTGACCTGTAAGTAGAGATCTGCTGAGTGAGCTCAGAGTACCAGCTATATCAGTCTTCTGGGAAGTTTCTAAATACAGATTTCTAGACTCCATTTCCAGAGGCTTTCATTTTGTAGGGCTTTGAAATCTGCATGTTACACCATTGAAAGTTGGTTCTCTGTTCTTTTTGACAGCAGGGGTGGTCCATGTTCTTTGATTTAAAAAAAAAGTTCATTATTTAAAATTAAAAAAGGTCTTTGATCATCAGTTGCTACAAATATATGTACTTATTTCTCCTTATCCCACTGCCACTGAGTCAATTGTAACACCAGCCCTTTTGGACATATTACAGCTGTTCATGTGTTTTCATGGCTATAGATTCGTAAGGAAGCCGACTGTTACATCTTTCCCCCAGAAGAGGCTGATGGGTTCAAAACGCCATTTTTTTATTAGCACACTAGTGCACTGGTTGTTATGTCACCAGTGCCCTTACCCTACTACAGGTAATAAATTTTTGTTTTATCATCTAATTAATAGCAGAACCAGGGCTAAGCAAAGACTTTGTTTCCTGACCTATCACTTGATCCAAAAAGGGGATAATATTTCATCATACTGATATGATTGAATCCTCTTCACTCTTGAGTCCTCTTGGTAGTACTTCAATGTCTTTTCTTTTTTAAAATTATTATTTATACTAGTTTATTTACAAAATTCAAATACATTATTTTCCAGAACAGATTCTTCCAATTTCCCTCACCTTCCCATCAAATTGTACAACCCCATGAGCAATCACCCCTCCCTTTGCACATCCTCATCCCTCTGCTTCCACCTTCTTCCCGGTAGTACCTCCATTTCTGTTCTATTCCAGAGCACAGTCCTGTGAGAAGCTTTGTCTCCTCTCTGCCTTTGTGGATACAGAACAACCAACACAGAATCCAGAGAGCAAAACCAATGATGCTTGAACCTAACAGTAACTAATGCCTAGAGAGCTTGTAAAACTACATTGTTGGGCTTTAGAATGTCAACTTTGAGAACCACTGTATGCTTCTCTAGGGATTTCTACAAGATAAGAAGTTGTGCTGTCAACCCAAAGGCAGGTGGTTCCAATCCACCAGCTGCTCCTTGGGAGAGAGATGGGACATCTCCTCACTCGTAACTTACAGCCTCTGAAAACCTGCTGGAAAGTCAGCTATGAGTTGCTTCAGACTTTACAGCAACGAGTGAGTGAATGATATGCTTCTCTAGGAGCTCCGGTGGCCTGGTCTGTTGGGAGTTGCTCTCCTAACCTAAACGTGGCATTTCTTGGCGGTTTAAATCCACCTGTGACTCCATGGGAGAAATATGGGCAGTCTTTTCCTGTGTGATTTACAAGCTCTAAAAGCCCACTAGAGGGTCAGCTATGAATTGCTTCAGACACCACAGCAATGAGTTTGAGTTTTGAGCATGTTTCTCTGTTAAGTTTCAGCTGAGTTTCCAGAGTAAATTTTTCATTTGTGTTGTGTTGACTATGCAAAGACATTTCACCATGTCGATCATAACAAATGATGAATAACACTGAGAAAAATAGGAATCCCAGAACACTTGGTTGTGCTCATGTGAAATCTATACATAGACCAAGAAGCAGTGGTCTGAACAGAACAAGGGAACAATGCACGGTTTAAAATCAGGGAAACCTCAGGACTGAGGAAATTGTTCAAGAAGCTGAATAGTTTAAAGAAGAGTGTGCCATCAGATTTGGGGGAGACATAACCTGCGTTATGCAGTGACACAGTTTTGCCTGCAGAACATGAACAAGACTTTAATCACTTACTGAAGAAGATTAAAGACGACAGCCTTCAACATGGATTACACCTCAGCATCAATAAAACAATAATTCTCACCAGTGGACCAATAAGCAGTGTCATGATAGATGGAGAAACGATTGAAATTGTCAATGATTTAATTTTACTCTAAGCTTAGACTTGATGGCACTTAGCAACAACGAGAGAGCTCTGTTGGCCTAGTGGATAGAAACTTATGTTGCCAAGCCAAAGGTGGGTGATTTTAATTTGCAGCCCTCAGAGCTGGTTTTAATTGTTTTTGGTCAAACATTCTTCTAAGTGGTATAGCACTGGTCTGTCCATTTGCTGTACAGAGGTAACTCGTGGTTTCTGTGATGCTAAACACTGACACTGATGTGTCAAATACAATGATGGTAACCCATGGTGGACAGTGTTTGGTGGAGCTCCCCGATTAAAACAAGCTTGGAAGCAGGAGTGGCATCCACTTCCAAAATAGCTTGCCTCTGGAAACTGTGAACTTGGAAAAATGATGAAAGCTATACAAGTGTTCAGATCTTTTGTTTATAGGGTTGCTATGAGTCGTCTATGACTCGACAGCACTCAACCACAACAACAACAAGCGTAGACTGTACCATTCAGTATGGATTACACCTAAAAAATAAAGAAAACAAAAATAATCTCTCAATTGGACCAATATGCAACATAATGATAGAGGGGGAAAATTTGAAATTGTTAAGGGTTTCAGTTTACATAGATCCATAATCAACGCTCATGGTAGAAATCAGGAAGTAATCAAGAAATCAAGTGTGTTGCACTGGGAAAATTTCCTGACACAAACTGCTTCAAAATGAACAATGTTGTTAAGTTAAAAAACTGAGATGTGTATGATGCAGGCCATGATGTTTTCAGTAACTTATTTTGAATCAGAAAGTTGGACAACAAATAAGGAAGACTGAAGAAGAATCACTGCCTTTGAATTGTGGTGTTGGTGAAAACTGTTGACTGTCCCATGAATTGCCAAAAGGACAAAGAAATTTGTCTTGGTGGAAGAACAACCTTGGAAGCAAAGATGCTCCTCGGAAGTGAAGATGGTGAAACTTAGTCTCACATACTTAGAGCATGTTGCCAGGAGGGGTCAGCCTTTGGAAAAAGATACCATGTGGGGAAATGTAGAAGGTTGGTGAAAGAGAGGAAGACCTTCAACAAGATGATGTGTCACGGTGGCCACAATGATGGGCTCGAGCATGACAGAGGTCGTGCAGGATGGCTGCTTTGTTGAGCTCAAGTTCAGGAACACAAAAGTCCCGCCTTAAGATGACATCACATTGACATTGTTCTGTAAATGTTTGCTGAACTCACTCATTCAGCAAATCATTAAGTGCGTGCCATGTTCTTGGCTAGATGTTGGTAACTGAGGATTAAATAATGAAAGGAAGCTCCTACCACTGAGAAAGTTGTACTTTAGTGAAGGAAACCAATGTATGTATACACAACATAGATCCATTTTCTTCCCCAACTTCATTCATTCCAACACTGCTTTTCTTTTTCATGCCATATCCACATAAAGCCTGCATTATTACCTAATGTTTGCTATAAATGGACTCATTTATTAAATTTTGTGTTTTTATTTCTTCTACTAAAAGTAGAAAGCCAGTATTACTAACAGGCTGAATTCTATTGCCTGCTTAAAACTCTGAGCCTGGAGCTTGCTCTACTCAGAATTAACAAGGGTTCGAAAGTTAAATAGCTGTTTAAAATATATATAAAGTAATGTATTATACATTTGTTTGATCCTTAACTGCAACACCACTTACACTATTGTCCTCACATGCAGAATAGAAGCAGAGGCTCAGGAAAGTCAACTGTTACCTGACGTAGCAGGGATGGAACCCAGGCCCCTGGGTCCCACATCTGTGCTCTTTACTGCTACTTTCTAGGCACTGCCAGCAAACTAAACTTTCTCCTTGTAAGTATAGGAGTTGAAGAGAAGTGAAAAGGGAATAAATAACTTTTTGACTCTGTGATTCATTGCTATTTAGTGTATGCATGTGCCACTGTTAATACCCATATCACACTTTAGGATACAGCAGACTAGAGGGCAGTGTGATGTGTTGTGTGCCAGAGGTTTGTTTTCTCTCGGAGGGGGAAGGGAACTGATGACAAAAAAGCCACTCTTTGGGGAGAATGGCAGTGTTTTCCTGTGCAATTTACAGCCATTGGAAATCCTCTGGAGGGTCAGCTGGAACCAGCTAGACATCAGTGAGAGAGAGTGGTCATAATTATTTCACTTATCTTAGTCTTTGGAAAACTTGCATTGCTTTTAGATCTGTAACTTTGTAAAGAACTCAAGTCATTGCCACCAGGTTGGAAAAGACACGTAATTGACCCTCCATCCAGTTTCTGTAAATCTTTCTCCCTGGGAAAACTGGGGGATCCAAACTGCCAGAGGGGGGCCACTTGTGAGTTAGTTAGCAGCTCACATCCCTACACGAGCCCTGCCCCCCAAGCTTCTTTGCAGATGAATAAGGGTTGCCAGGAGTAAGTCTCCTCCTGTGCGATTTACTGCCTCTGAAAGCCTACTGGAGGGTCAGCCATGGGCTGGTTCCAACCGAATGGCACACAACAAGAAGAATGAGTCTAGGGAGGAAAAACAGAAACACTTTGCTGTACTTCTGATGTGGCCTCAATTGAAGCAACTAGAAAGGGAATTGTTGTTGTTGATGGCCATCGAGTTGAGCAAAACTCATAGCGACCCTAGGAACAAAAGGCCTGAAGCCCTTCTGTAACTATCGTCATTTCTCAAAGTTCTTAGAGTTTCCAGAGACATGTTTTTTTAGGAAGTGGATGCCACTCCTGCTTCCAAGGAAGGAGAATAGCAAATAATAAAGTTGACTGATACATATATATGCTGTTTGCACATTTTAACAGTTAAAATTGCTGCTGTTTGTAAGCAACTTTGAGAGATGAGCAAGCTTTAGTTTGCAGTTTTGTAGACATTTCTTACGGAAATCAGCTACTGAGAGTGACAGAAATAAAGAGAAAATTGTCTAAGAAATACTTTCTACAGAAACAAAGAGTGGAAGTCAAATTTAGAGTGGATCCACAATGCAGTAGCCCACTAGGTACACTACGGTAAAGAGGAAAACATTGCATTTGTGCAATGTATAGAATAATGAAAATTACTCTTCTCAAAGTTAGCCACAGTTTATGGTGGTCCACACATTCAAATGCCTTTGCATAGTCAATGAAACACCAATATGCATTCCTCTGGTACCCTCTGCTTTTAGCCAAGATCATCTGACATTGGCTATGATGTCCCTAGTGCCACAGCCTCTTCTACCTAGACTCACTCTTCTTGTGTTCAACTTGGAACCACCCCACAGTTGACATTCTAGTGGATTTTTAGAGACAGTAAATCACACAGGATGAGACTCACTCTTGGTGACCCCTATTCACAAATTGTGGTTAACCTTGAGAAGAATAGAAATCCCAGAACACCTACTTATGCTCATGAGAAACCTTGGACCAGGAAGCAGTCATCAGAACAGAGCAAGGAAATAACTGCATTCGTGTTGAATTGAAAGCACTGGAGAGAAAAGGCCTCAGAAATTGATGGTCACTCAGGAAAGAGATGCAATCCTAGACAGATTCTCATTAATCTCTACCAAGAAATAAGGAAGACCTGGCCAACAGACTGGCAGAGACCCATGTTTGTTCCCAGTCTCAAAAAAACCTGATTTCAACAGACTCTGAAAAGTATTTCAAACAATATCACTATATTTGTTTTTGTACTATGCAGAGATATTTGACTGGGTAGATCATAGAAAATTATTGCTTTCTTTGCAAGAATGGGAATCTCAGAACACTTAATTGTGCTCATGCGAAACTTTTACATATACCACAAAGCAGTTGCCTGAACAGAACAAGGGAATAGTGAGTGATTTAAGGTATGTGTGAGGGTTGTTTCCTTTCTCCATACCTAGTCAATCTATTTTCTGAACAAATCATTAGAGAAGTTGGACTATAAGATGAAGAATGCAGCATCTGGATTGGAGGATGATTCATCAACAGCCTGCATTATGCAGATGACACACCCTTGCTTACATAAAGTGAAGAAGACTTGAAGAAGCATTTACTGCAGAATATCAAAGACTACATCCTTCAGTATGGGTTATATTTCAACATCAAGTAAACAAAACTCCTCACTTCTGGGCCAATAGGTAATATTATGATAGATGAAGAAAACATTGACATTGTCAATGATATCATCCTACTTGGATCTACAATTAACACCCCTGTTACTAGCAGTCAAGAAATTAAAAAAATCTGTACTGGGGAAAATCTGCTGTCAAGGAAAGTTCTAGAGAGCAAGGATATCAGTTTAAAGACTATGGTGCACCTGATCCAAGTCTTGGTATTTTCAGCTGCTTCCTATGCATCTGAAAGTCGGACAGTGAATAAAGAGCAAAGAATAGATTCCTTTGAATGCAGTGCTGGCGAACAGTATGAATATTCACTCCACTGCCAAAGAAATAAATTTGTTTTGAAGTAAGTATAACCTGAGTGCTCCTTAGAGTTAAGGATAGTGAAATTTCATCTTGCTTACTTGGAGCATACTCCCAGGAATAACCAACACTTGTTTGGTTATCCATCATGCTGGGAAAGGGGCGGGGGAAGACCCTCACCCCAATGGACTGGCACAGTGAGTACCACAGTGGACTTGGGCATGACAGAGATAGCAAAGGTGGTGCAGGTGAGGGCAAGGTTTAGATCTGCTACTCACAGGGACACTCTGAGTCATAGTCAACTCAACAGCACCGACCAACCTCAGTACTTAGAAATAAAGAGGACACTTCACCTCACATACTTTGGATATATCAGGAGGGGCCAGTGCTTGGAAAAGGACATCATGTGTGGAAGGGTAGAAGGTCAAATGCAAGAGAGGAAGCCCTTCAGTGAAATGCATGGCACAGTGACTGTAACAATGGGCTTAGGCACAAAAGAGATGGCGAGGACCGCACAGAGTCAGGGTTCAATCTGTTGTCACAGGCTTGTTATGACACAGTCGACTCAACAGCATTTGTTGTTGTTGTTGTTATGTGCCGTTGAGTCACCTACGACTCATAGTGACCCTATGTACAACAGCCCTAAACATTGCCTTACCCTGTGCCAATCTCACCATCTCTGACACACCTACCCCCATTATCCCAGTCACTGAATCAATCCATCTCATTGAGGGTCTTCCTCTCCTGTGCTGTCCTCCACTCTCCCAAGCATGACATCCCTCTCCAAGGACTGGTCCCTCCTTGCAACATGTCCAAAGTATGTCAGATGAAGCTTCAGAATCCTTGCCTCCAAGGAGCAGCCTGGCCTCACCTTCTCCAGGACAAACCTGCTTGCTTTCCTAGCAGTCCATGGTATATTCAATACTCTTCTCCAACACCACAGCTCAAAGGCTTCAATTCTCCTTCTATCATTGTCTAGCTCTCTGATGCAACAGCATTTAACAACAGTTGTTGTTACAGAATGATTCAGTGTAGACTCACTCCTATTGGGCTATAACAACTGCTGAAACAAAAGGTCACTGAATGTACATGGTATATAACATATTCAAACTATTGAAATTGGGCTATGTGCTAACCACTCTAATCTTCTTCAGGTTCCTTATTTGTAAAATGAACTAAAAACCTGCAACCCATTGCCACTGAATTGCTTCCTATTCACAGCCAGCTTATGAGTAGAACAGCCTTTAGAGTTTCCAAGGCTGTCCAGTCTTTATGGAAGCAGACTGCCACACCTTTCTCCTGCAGAGCAACTGATGGGTTCAATCTGCTGACCTTTGGGTTAGCTGCTAAGGACTTAACCATGGCACCAATGTGCTTTCACAAGAATAATAGTTGTTACTGTTTACTGTCAAGTCAGAACGTACTCAGCTGACCCCCCATCAGGTTTCAGAGGCAGGAAACCACAGGAAGGGGAATGCCCATCTTTCTCCTAAGAAGCAGCTCGTAGATTAGAACTACCTGCCTTTGGGTTGACAGCACAACTCCTTACCACTGATTGATGCATGTAAAAGGTCCACAATAAGTACTAGCTCCTGACATACTTAGTGTTAAGATAATAAGCAACTTTTGTATCCATTTATCTGTCTTCCTAGTTATTCACCCACTGTGAGAATGATGAAGGCCTGGGCAGGTTTCCATTCTTTTATGAAGTAGAACTAATTCAATGTTAACAAACAACAGAAATTATTCAAATACTTACTGAAGGCTGCTATATTTCAGGCACTGTTTTAGGCTCTGAGTATACTTACTCTTGTGGTACTTAGGAAACAAACAAAAACCCAAACCCCAAAATAGCAAGCATTGTCAAAGTCAAGTGGGTTGAGAATTATATTAAAAAATAAGGGAGAGGGGGCTCTGATGGCCTAGTGATAAGAAGGTGTGCTGCAATACTGAAGGCACATGGTTTGAATCCACCAGAATGCACTGGAGGAGGGGCAATCTCCTCCTGTGCCAGTCGGATCCAATTAGACGGTACACAACAAGAAAGAGAAAAAAGAAGAAAGAAAAAAAGTAAGGGAGATTTGAAGAAGTTTCACCTGGGCAGAAGGGAAAGAAGTGGAGGAGGCAGCGTTAGGAATATCTGAAGATCATTCTAAGCAGAGGGAACTTTCAAAGATCTTGACATGAGAAAGGACTTAGGGGCCCACTGAGCAAGTGTGATTGAGTCACAGCAAAGAAAGCAGAAGAAAGAAAAGAGGCCAGAGAGGTTCAGGGCAGACCTCAAAGGGCCTCAGAGGCCATGGCAATGACTTTGAATTTGCTTTAAGTGTGATAGGAAGGTGTGGCAGGCATTTGACAAGTTGAAGTAGTTTGATAAGGATTTTTTTCTCTGTCAAACACTATCAGTTTTATAAACACTATCAATTTTAAAAAACAATTTATTCTGAAAGAATTTTAGACTTACAAAAGAGTTGTAATAGAGAGATTATGAAAACATAGCCCCCTGAGCTTTCCAGGTGTTGTGATAGAGCACACATGAGGCAGGGCAGGGAGGCTTTCCAGTGATGCCAATGCGGTTGGTCTTTTAAACTCTGAGTAGAACGTGATGCTCGTTGTCACTTCCCCTCTGTCCTCTGGTTTTCCTCTGACTCTCTCAAGGAAGGCCAATTACACTGGTGAATAAGTCCAAAACTCACTGCCATGGAGCTAATTGAGTTACCACCACCCTCCACAAGATTTCAGACTAAAATCTGAATGAGAGCTGACTGCCTCATCTTTCTCCATAGGGACGGCTGGTGGGTTCAAACTGCGCGCCTCTCAGTTTAGCAGCCCAGCATTCAACCTACTATACTATCGCATGCCTCTAGTAATAATTTCTCTTTTTTTATATTTTTTTTAAATTTTATTATATTATTTTTTATGTGTACTGTCAAATCAGATCTGACCGGTACAGGAAGAGATTGCCCCCTCCTTCTCCAGCAGAGCATCTGGTGGATTTGAACTGCATACCTCTGGGATTGCAGTGCAACGTCTTGCCACTAGGCCACCAGCACTCCCTTAATCATTTCTTTTAAAAAACCTGAGTGTCATTTACCTTATCTTGCTCCAAATCACAGCGGAGTCAGAATTTGAATTCAAATCTCCTGATGGTCATATGGGCACTATACTCTGTGGTCATAAGCAAACTATAAGCTTAGAGAAATCTTGAAGGTCTCTTAGAAAGCTTCTCTGTCAGAGAATCTTTGAAGTCTTGCCTTAGTTATCTAGTGCTGTTGTAACAAATACCACAATGGTGGTGGTGTTGTGTACCATAGTCGCACTGTATACCCATAGCTGACCTTCCAGCAGATTTTCAGAGGCAATTAATTAAATGGGAGAAGATTGCCCATTCTTCCCCCCTCCACCGCCTGGCAGAGCAGCTGGTGACCTGGAACCCTGGTTTGCCATTGAGTTTGCAGCACAGCTTCTGACTCTGCATGACAGAAAGTTCTTTTTCACGATCAAGAAACTGGAAGTCAGGACAGACTATAGCAAATTCTTACTCTTAGCTCTGAAATAAGATCCTTTTCTCTTTCAGCTTCTGTAGCCTCATTTGCACAGGTTCCTCAGATACTAAGGAATTCTATGTTGCTCCTTCTGTCTTTGTTGCACTTTGTATCACTCAGAAGTGATTAGATGTAAAACACCCGATGCTGCTATGGTCTTATTCACATAACAGAACTCTATTTCCAGATAAGATTACAGCCACAGGTATGGGGATTAGAAATCCAACATAAATTTTTGGAAGATAACTTTTTGGAAGCACAGCTCTCTCCACTCACTCCTGCCTATCTCCAAAGAGATAATGTATATAAAAGTGCTGGGTAAAGTCTAACACATTATATCCTTGTGAGATGTTATCATGATCATTACAGATGTGGTCAGTGTTTGTTAAATGTGCCTAACAGTCCTGACCTGGGAATAGTAGTTAAAGGGATCTCTCAGCTATAATTGTGTGCTGCGCCTCCCTAGAGAGAATGTGTGGTGTCTAATGAATTCCTCTGTGCTCTAGAATGTAATTCTTTGGACTTTGTTTCAGAAATTAGCCCTCATAGTAATCAAAACCATAGTAAGTAAGGGCTTTCCAAAACAGACACTCTTGCCTATGAAACGAGCACACACAACCCTTTACGTATGAGACAGTATTTAGAGGTGTCCTATGAATTACATAGTATTTCCACTTTACAGATAAGGAAAGAGAGGCTCCAACTCATTTTCAGGAGGTGGTGGAGTGAAACAAAAGAGCTTATTAGTGGCCCTCGGGACAGATTTACTGTCTGAGGCCAGAGAAAGGCAGGGTCAGGCAGTAAAGTTACCAGTGAGGAAGAGGTACAGGTTAAGCTTTATAGGTAGGGGTTGGGGGTAGGGTGGTCAAACTGGTGGTAAGTTCTCCCGGAGAAAGTTGATTGGATGCCCTTTGTTAGCTTCTAATGATGGAGCTGCTCAGTCATGCAAGATGTGGTTGATGGCTGGGTTTCCTTCTGATTGGCTAGTCGCCTTACACCAGGTAGACTGGGATGTCTCTTAGAAGGTGCGGTCAGCACAAGATGTCACCCAGCCCCCAAGGTGACCTTTCAGATTATATAGTTCTTAAGCATTGGACAGCTACCTGCAGGTTGTAAAGTGGACTACATCAGCTGCTTCTGGAAGAAAAATGAGACAATTTGTGCCTAAAGCTCATTCTCATCGTTAGGTGTCATCCAGTTGACCCTACTCATCATGACCACCAGGCACCCTACCCACTGGGGTGCTTTTCTCACAAAGTCCGGTTGCAGTCTGGGGCTCAATCTCTTTGGCTCACCTCTCTAGGCTGCCCTGAAGACTAACATTTTGTTCCTGCTTTTATAGGAAAAGAAAAGTAGGGCAAGGGAGTGGGGACTACAGAGAGAAAATGTTTTACTGCTGTGAAAATTAACACCCAAGAACATTTGGAAAATATTGGGGGAATAGAGTAACCATTTCTATCCTGCCTTCATGAAAATACTGCTGTCATTTTGGTGTGTTTCCTGCTCCTCTTTTTCATTACATACCACTTCTTTTGTTTGGTTCCTTTTATAACTGTAATTATACTGATGAAATGGAATGTATTATAAAAATACAAGGCAATTTAAAGGAGGCAGCTGGACTAGGTGCCGAGTAGGCAATAAAATATACCCAGTGTAGGCCAGAGTGTGGAAAGCAGGTTCTCTCACACCATCTCAGTGGAATTGAACCTTTCCTGACTTCTCTGAGCCTCCTCCATTTCCTCTTGTGAAAAATGTTAATTATAGCGTGACTCCTGCAAGGCTGTAAAGATTTGGGATAATCATATATAATTATCTTACACAAGAAATTGTCTCTCTAGGCTGGCTGTAGGCCTAGAACTGGCTGTAGGTCTTAACCCCAATGCCACATCTCACACACTTTGGGCATGTTGTTAGAAGGGGCCAGTCCTTGGACTTCATACTTGGAAAGGTAGAGGGTCAGAAAATAGAGGAAGCCCCTGAGGGAGGTGGGTTGATAGAGTGACTGTAATAATGGGCTCAAGTATATCAGGTGATGAGGATGGCACAGGAGAGGGCAAGGTTCAGATCCATTCTTCATAAGGTAGCTGTGAGTTGTCCTTGGCTTGAAGGCATTTAACTACCACTACCACCTCTTCAGCACATCAGCAGAGAACTGCCAGAAGTCCAGGCTGGGTTTTGAAGGGGTCGTGGTACTAGGGACATTGTAGTTGATGTTAGATGGGTCTTAGCTGAAAGCAGAGAATATCAGAGGAATGTCTATCTGTGTTTCATTGACTATGCAAAGGCGTTTGACTGTGTGGATCATAAGAAACTGTGGCTGACTCTGAGAAGAATGGGAATCCCAGAACACTTGATCGTGCTAATGCAAAACCTATACTTGAACCAAGAGGCAGTCGTCAGAACAGAGCAACAAAGAACCCTATGGTTCAAAATTGGGATGTGTCCTGTCTCCGTAACTTTTCAACCTGTATGCACAACAGATTATCCGAGAGGCTGGGTTCTATGAGGGGGTGTGGCGTCAGGATTGGTGGAAGATCTATCAACAATCTGCATTATGCAGATGACACAACCCTGTTGGCTGAAACTGAGGAAGACCTGAAACGCTTGCTGCAGAGGGTCAAGGACTGCAGCCTTCGGTATGTATTGAGGCTCAATATCAATAAGACAAAGATTCTCACCACTGGACCAATTGGCAGCATCAGGATGGATGGTGAAGAGATTGAGATTGTTAACAACTTTAGTCTGCTTGGCTCCACAATCAACACTCTTGGCACCAGTAGCCAGGAAATTAAGACATATTGCGATGGGAAAGTCTGCTGTTAGGGACCTCTCCAAAGTACTGAAGAGCAATGGTGTCGCTCTGGAGACTAAGGAGCATCTGATACAGGCCATGGTCTTTGCAATCACTTGTTTTTCCATCAGAGACTTGGACAATGACTAGGGAGGATAGAAGGAGAATTGATGCCTTTTGCTGTGGTTCTGGAGAAGAGTATTGAATGTACCATGGACTGCCAAGAAAACAAACATTCATCCTTGAGAGGGTTAAACCAGGCTACTCCTTGGAGGCAAGGATTCTGGGGCTTCATCTGACATACTTTGGACATGTCGTAAGGAGGGACAGGTCCTTGGAGAGGGACATCATGCTTGGGAGGGTGGAGGGACAGCGCAGGAGGGGAAGACCCTCTATGAGGTGGATTGATTGAGTGACTGGGGTAATCGGGATGGGTGTGTCAGAGGCAGTGCGATTGGCACAGGGTAGAGCAGGGTTTAGGGCTGTTGTACATAGGGTCGCTATGAGTCTCAAGCGACTCGACGGCACATAACAACAACAACCACCTCTTCATTTTATCCCTAAGAAGGAATCCTGTTCAGTTTCCACTCATACTTCATTGCTTCTATAATTACAGGTGATATAAGTTCTGGGGGTAAGAGTGGGGTGTGGGGACACTAGGAAGGGTAGGGAGCTGTGTAGTAAATCATGAGGCTGCTACTTGATTCCAGCCCAGTGTTGCCCTGTGGAGTCCAGACCAGGTTTTGGTGTTTTTCAGGAGAAGTTGTGAAATCTCCTAATTTTTACTTAAAATTCTTGGCAGTTCCATTTTATAAACACTGCAAAGGCAAACAACAGGTCAACAGGCTATAGATAGGCCACAAGCTGCCAGTTTGTTATCTCCACTCTAGCCTTTTTATGCTCCATTTAGCAAAATATTTACTAAGTGCCTGCTGTACTTGGTCCTGTTTACTGTTCCACAATCTCAGGCCTGCAGGTCTAGTATTCCTATCAGGTACTAAATCAGTTGGGCAGGTTTGAAATGACTTTTCATTGTGGTCTTAATTTGCATTGCCGGTTGCTACTAAGATTATCTTTTTAGCTTATCAGTTGAAGTTTACTTGTCCTCAGTGGAATACTGATTTCATCTTTAAGTTGTTTACTAGTTGCTGATAGATTTAAAGCTTCCCTAATGGACTTTTTCTTTTGAATAACATCACACCAACTAGACTGAACTTGAGTAGGCTGGTGGCTGGCTGTGCTTCTCAGGAAGCCTAGTACCAAACACATAGGGCAGGGGTTCAATAAATATTTGAATGAATCAAAAAGTATTTCAAGAGCAAGGTATCTTCATTATTCTTTCGTTCTTGGCATAAGTAGTACTGATTTAGCTATCAGCTTAGTTCCCAACTGTGATGATAAAACAAAGAGAGGTTTGTCTGTGTCCGGCCCCCAGTGCAAACAGGAAGTAAAAAGGGGAACAATGTTCCTTTAAGAGCTGGCCTTATGGGAACAGTGATTCACTTTCGGTGATGGGGAAGTGTCTACTAAAGTGGGCTTTAGGCCTTGAGAGAATTCACAACTCTGGTAACCAGCCACACAGAAAGTATCCTAACACAGAAGCTGAAGAAGGAAGCCTGAGAAGCCATGCTCCTTGGGGCATATCCTGTTACCACCTGGAACTGAGTGCCACGTGCTCCTTTCTTTAGCCAGTCACAAAGTGAAAGCTCTTAACATAGAAAGAACATTGTTTTCGCTACCAGAAAGTTCCAACAGTGATTCCCATTATCTCATTAAGCCTCAGTTTCCTGAAAAATTGGCACAATAATACTCATAAAATCTTTTTAAATGAGAAAACATTGCGACCCTATGTACAACAGCCCTAAACTCTGCTTTGCCCTGTGCCAATCGCACCATCTCTGATACACCCATCCCAATTACCCCAGTCACTGAATCAATCCACCTCATAGAGGGCCTTGCCCTCCTGTGCTGTCCCTCCACCCTACCAAGCATGATGTCCTTCTCCAAGGACCAGTCCCTCCTTACAACATGTCCAAAGTATGTTAGATGGAGCCTCAGAATCCTTGCCTCCAAGGATCCACCCAGTTTGACCCTTTCCAGGATGAATCTTTTTGTTTTCTAGCAGTCCATGGTACCCTCAATACTCTTCGCCAGCACCACAGCTCAAAGGCATCAATTCTCCTACTATCCCCCTCCTTTGTACTAGGTCAGGGAAACTGGATATGTTCCTAAATCAATCTGCCTTAGGCAGCTCTGTGCCTGCGATGGCTTGCCTCTCTACCCCTCAGGGCCAGTCTTCCGTCCTTGGTGGAGGTTTCTCTGCTTTTTCATTACATAGTGAATTCTCTAGGGAATAAGTTCCTTGAGGGCTGCAGAGGGGTCACGCTGATTGAACATGGTGGTTCTGTGTGACGAGTTTTGCATGTGCTCACCACATCTGCTTTTTGTCTTCAAGGTAGAATAACACTTCAGCCTCACAATGCTTTAGTTAGTACCCAATGTTACCTTCGTCTAGCATAGGGTTGGAGAATGTGTGGTGGGTATACTTAGCGGCCATAGCCTTTGTCTTGGCTTTGTTTGGTAGACCTGCATAAGCCAAGTCCTGTTTCTCGGAGCACACCACAGGTAATCAGACCTCCTGTCCCTTAGCTTCTGCTTTTGCCCTCCAGTGAACATCTCACTTCTTTACTGTTAGAGGAGGATCAAGGTCAAAGGGAGAACAACCTCAGCTACCTTGGAGTGGTCCTCCCTCCCCTCCCTGGAACACTACCCACCGGGCTAAACCAAAATGGAATGTCCGTCCCTGAAGACCCTTACTGTAAAACCTGCCCTAATCCACTTTAGGGTGTGGTACTTCCCTGGTCTGTCCCTCCACCTGTTTCTCTCTCTGCAGACCAAGGAATCCCACCTGGGAGACCCCTTAACAAAGCTTCTTTAGTTTCCTTTCTTTCTCTGGTCCCTTCCTTGAGTCCTTGGCCTTATGTCCAGTGCAAAGACCTAACATTCACCTTGCAAATTCCTTCCCATTCATCTTTCAAAGACCTAGGTTGAATAGCCTCTCTTTAAAGACTTAGGTCTTCTGGGCATTTAGACCTCTCTTCTTTCTTTCTTTCCCCACAGTTGAATGGTTAATTAGGGAAATAGGTTGGGAAGTGGAGGAGGCAAATAATGGCACACAGTGCAAGTCCAGGTTTAGTCCAGCAGTACCAAGCTACAGAGCAAGGTAAAATTGGAAATGGAAACTCTTTCTTGGTAAAAGTCGCCCAGCCTCCCGGATAATCTGCTCTGCATGCATGTAGAAAAGGTATGGAGACAGGATGCATCCCTGGCGTACACCCTTCCCAATTTTGAACCATGCAGTGTTACCCTGCTCTGTTCTGACTACTG
>NW_006399778.1:7092501-7094244 GCF_000299155.1 Elephantulus edwardii | reverse complement strand
TTCCAGTCAGTTGGCCAAGTGGTTGTTCTCCAGATTTCTTGGCACAACTTGGTGAGCACATCCAGGGCAACATCTGTTATCTGAAATACTTCAATTGATTGTTTAAATGACTATTACCATTGTTTTGGCCCTGTGAAAATTCCAGTCATTACTTTTTCTTACTAAAATCTCATTAACAAAATCTTAACTGTTAGAACTACTGCTTGCTAAAACAAAGAAGCTGAAATACGTCAATTGCTATACCATCTATTCCTAGGGCCTTATTTTTTGCTATTTCCTTCAAGGCAGCTTGAACTTCTTCCTTCATCACCATAGGTTCTTCCTCATAAGTTATTTCATTCTTCTGTATCTGCCAATTCCTTTTGATACAATGACTCAGTATCTTTCTTCCATCTTCTTTTAATACTTCCTGGATCGTTTAATATTCTGCCTAAAGCATCCTTGATTATAGCAACTCTAGGTTTGAATTTGTGCTTCAGTTCCTTTAGCTTAACAAATGCTGAACGAGTTCGGCCCTTTTGATTTTCCGACTCTAGCTCCTCGTACATTTCATTGTAATATTTTGCTTTGTCATTCTGACTTGCTTTTGCAATCTTCTGTTCAGCTCTTTAGTATCTTAAATTCTTCATTAGAAGTAATAAAAATATTGGTCCTTTTCCTACAAACCGGTTAATTGCTCAACTTTTGCTTCTCGCTTATTATGCATTTCCTACTATTAATAGATCAAAAGTAATAGGATTTGGAAGTACTGAGAAATATTTGTTTTGGAAAAACAATCATTAATGATCAAAAGTCCTCTCTTTTACTGTTAATCTAATTTCTTGTACAGGTCTTGTGGATATAAAAGCTAATGTATCTGTTATTAGTAAAAAATAATTAGTCTCTTAACTGGCCTTTGCAAAAAATTAACTAACTCTTTCTGAATTAGGAACCTCTCTTAATGTTTAAATGTCTAAGAATATTTATGATTGTGCAGAACCTGATGACCAAAAGGCTCAAATGCAATTTTATGTGCTATACATTAGTGCTAATTTATGGGAAAGAAATTTATTAAAACAATTTGTAGTTTTTATATCTATCCCTGCTTTGTCAGATGCTGAATTCTATAGTCTTGCCCTTTTAGCAGAAAAGCTGATATAGAACCTGCAACTCCCTTTGGAATTCTCCTTTGGTATTAATAGGAAAAGTGTTAAAACTCAGAAGAATCTAAAATATGGGTAAGAATAAGAAGAAAAATGTGTTAACAGAAATATGAAGAACAGTTGAGAATAATGAGAAAGATGTTATAAGAGGCCTCAATGTTTGTGTTGTTTTGCCTTTTGTCTGCCGTGTTTGTTGTCTTTTTGTCTTGTGTTCAATGTTATAATACTGATGAGCTCATACAGTTTAAAGGTTTCAGTAAAAAACAAGAATTAGTAGAGACAGATATAAAGTTAGTATCTGTATGAATTTCAAATCTCGTAGACGAGGAAATGCTAAGGGAGGGTGTTTGAAACATCTTACGGCCCCAAAAGAGACTTTTTGTCTCAAGAGATCTTTGAAAAATCAGCTCTTGGCATCCTCTTATCACCTTCATATATCCATGCATTCTATCTGGTATCTACATGCTTAGGTAGAAATTTCCATATGTTTCAGCCAGTCTTGTAACATACACATGCCAGTGGCCGGCACTGCAAGTCTATGTGAGTTGTGTGTGTCTGTGTTAACTGCTCTACTTTAAATGAAAACCTGTAGGAGTAAAAA
>NW_006399778.1:7082763-7085484 GCF_000299155.1 Elephantulus edwardii | reverse complement strand
ACCTAAAACAGGCGCCTCGCCGTAGCTGCTGGGTTAGCCCATGACGGGTAAGATCAGTAGGTGCGGTGTCCAACCTAAGACAGGCGCAGGTTTCATACATGGTCAAACAGGAGAGCACCAAAGGTAATCCTGTTGCGCTTTTGCAGTCTTCAAATAATTATTAAAAGAGGGAGGATCTGTTGGAGGCTGCTAGTTCAACTTAGCTGAAGCCATTTTGTAATTCTCTAAGGACATGTTTGGACATGTTGCCCTTGGAGGATAGGTTTCAGTTTACCCCACCCTGAGAGGATAGGTTTCGGGAAATGCCCTGCTAAGTTTCTGTTAACCAGATAACTTTCAGATTACTAGAAAAGACATGATGCTATTCTCCCCCATTGCGTACTTCTCCTCCCCCCATTGTGCTCCTGTATATAAGCTTGTGAGTGCTTTCAATAAAATGGAGACTTGATTGGAATTTTCAACTTGTCTCTGATGCCTCTGTATCTCTTGTCCCTTTTTTTGTCATTCTTTCCTTCCCAGGGTCCCCGTTGAAAAGATCCCATGGGCCGGGACAGGCCTCAAATAGGTAGAACTTTTTATTAGGTAGAAGCATTCAAAATTACCATTTTTCTAAGTCTCATATAATCAGAAATTGGAAATTTCAAATAACCCAATATTGTTGTTCTTAGGTGCTGTTGAGTCAAGTCTGATCCATAGCAACCCTACAAACAACAGATTTGAACCCTGTCTTACTCTGTGCCATCCTCATACTTTCTGACACACTATAGCCCCTAGCACAGTCAGTGTGTAGATCTGCTTGGTTGAGGGTCTTTCTCCCCTGCACCTACTCCCCACCTTTCCAAGCATAATGTTCCTTTCCTAGGAATAACCTCTCCTAGCAACATGTCCAAAGTATGTAAGGCCAAGAATTATCATCTTTGCCTTCATGGAGCACTCTGGCATAACTTTCCAAAACATATTTGTTTGTACTTTTGCAGTCCATAGGATGTTCGGTACTCTTCTCCAACACCACATCTTAAAGGCATCAATTCTCCTATCCTTACTCCTTTTCCAGTTCTCAGATGCACAGAAAGTGATTGGAAAGACCATGGAATGAATCAGACACACCTTAGTCCTCAAAGTGACATCATTACTCATCAATAATTTGGAGCGGTCCCTGACTGCAGACTTTCCCTGTGCAAAACATTTCCAGATTTTCTGACTACTGGTACCAAGGATGTTGATTGTGGATTCAAGTAAGATGAAGTTGTTGACAGTTTCAATCTTTTCTCCATCTACCATGATTTTGCCTATTGGTCCAATGGTATGAATTTTTGTTTCCTTGACATTAACATGCAAACCATATTGAAGGCTATATTCTTTGATCTTCAGCAACAAGTACTTCAAGTCCTCCTCACTTTCAGCAAGCAAGGTTTTCTTATTTGCATAACTCAGGTAATTGATGAGCCTTCCTCCTAACTTGATAGCACATTCTTCTTCATAGAGTCAGTTTCTCCAGTAATTTGCTCAGCATACAGACTGAATAAGTATGGAGAGAGAATACAACCCTGATGCACTACCTTCTCTATTTTAAACCATATATTGTTCTCTTGCTCTGTTTGCACAATAGCCTCTTGGTCTAGGAATAGGTTTTGGTAAGAACAATGAAGTGCTCTGGATTCCAATTTTCTTCAATATCAGCCATAACTTGTTGTGATCCACATAGTCAGATGCCTTTGCATATTCAATAAAGCATAAATAGACATTCTTCTGGTATTCTTTACTTTCAGCCAGGATCTATCTGACATCAACAATGATATCCCTGGTACCACAGTCTCTTCTAAATCCTGCTTGAACTTCTGGAAATTCCCCCTCTATGTATTGTTCTAGCTGTTTCTGAGTGATCCCCAGCAGTATTTGCTTCCATGTGATATTAATGATATTGTTCGACAGTTTCCACATTCTGTTGGATCACTTTTCTTGGAAATGGGAACAAATATGGACCTTTTCCAATCCATTGACCAGACAGCTGTCCTCCAGACTTCCTGTAATAGACTGGTGAGAGCACCCAGGGCTGCATCAGTTAATAGAAACAAGTCAATTGGTATCCCATTGATTCCTGGGGCCTTATTTTTTACCAATGCCTTCAGTGCAGCTTTAGTTTCCTCCTTCATTGCCTCTGGCTCTTGCACATATGATACTTCCTGAAATTTTTCAGTGTCAGTCACTTTTTTGATGCACTGACTCTGTGTTTTTATTTTTTCCATCTTCTTTTGATGCTTTCTGGGTCTTTCAACATATTGACGGAATTTTGCATTTTTAATGATTTATTCATTGCAAATAACTTTTTTAAAAAGCCACAGTGACTTTACAAATGGGCCTCACCTGATGGGCTGCATCAGAATGAGATTGACTACATCTGTTTCAGTCATTGGAGAAGCTCAGTATCAGCAGTCAGAAGTAGGCTAGGCGTGGACTTTTGGTCAGACCATCAGTGTGCAAGTTACAATTTAGGCTGAAGAAAATAAAAATAAGTCTACAAGAACCAAAATATGATCTTGAGTCTGTTCCACCTGAATTTCAAAATCTTCTTAAGAATAAGTGTAAAGCACACTTCACCGAAGAAGTCATTCAGATGGCTAACAAGCGCATGAAATGTTCAAAATCCCTAGCTCTAAGAGAGATGCAAATCAAAACAACTATGAGATATCATCTCACCCCAGTCAGAATAGCAAAATTTAA
>NW_006399778.1:7073893-7074618 GCF_000299155.1 Elephantulus edwardii | reverse complement strand
GACATCCATTTTGGTCTTTGCTTCCTCTTCTGTCTTTGCTGATTGTGATCTTACTATTAGAGAATAATATTTTGTTACTCATTTTAATAAACATAAACTGACCTAAAAAAAAAAAGAAGTGTTTGGGAACTAAAACCACTAGGATTAAATCGATGTGCCATTACGTGTCTTTGAGGCCAGACTAACTCATAGCTGACACTCTAGCATGTTTCCAGAGGTTGTAAATCGCATGGGGGTAAATTGCCCAGTTTTCTCCCCCAAAAAGAAGCTAGTGGATTTGATTCACCTGACTTTGGGTTGGCAACACAATTCTTTCCCACCTGGCCACCAGCGCTGCCTAATTGGTTAACTTGGTGGTATATGCTGGTTGAGTTGGAACAGACTCATAGCTGACTCAGCAGGGTTTCAGAGGCAGTTAATCCCACAGGAGGAGATTGTGGATCTGCAGAACAGTTCGTCCATCTGGGGACCACCTGGTGGATTTGAGCCAGGCACCTTTGGGATTGCAGTGGAGCTTCTTACCACTGTGCCACCAAGCTCCCTAACTGGTTATAGTGGGAGAGGGAAAAGGAAGCAAGTATGACCTTTAGGTTTCTCGAGTGGAGGGTGGCGTAGGTGCCAGCAATTGATTTGGATAACAATTGAGTTAGGAGGGAATTGCTGAGATAAGTTTGTTTGGGTTTTTTTTACCTTTATTTTATTTTATTTTTTTTAAATAATTTTAA
>NW_006399778.1:7070894-7073680 GCF_000299155.1 Elephantulus edwardii | reverse complement strand
AGTTCCTTGTTTTTCAATGCAGCATAGTATTCCATTGTGTGAATATACCACAGCTTCTCTACCCATTCGTTCGTTGGTGGGCACCTGGGTTGTTTCCAACTCCTTGCTATTGTGAACAGAGCTGCGATCAGCATGGGTGTGCATATGAGATAAGTTTTGTATATCTTGCTTTTGAGGATGTCTCCAGGTGAAATATCTAACAAGCCAGGTGTGAGGGTTTGGATGAAGGTGCTAGGTACAGATAATCCTGTGACTGTTGTTGTTGTTAGGTGCCCTGGGAGTGGTGTATGAATCATAGCAACCCTATGAACAGAAGATCCTGCGCCATCTTCACACTTCTTGACACACTCGAGCCCATTGCAATAGTCACCGTGTCAATCCACCTGGTTGAGAATCTTCCTGTCCTTCGCTGACCCTCCACCTTTCCCAGCATCATGTCCCTCTCAAAGGACATGTTGCTTCTCCTAGCAACATGCCCAAAGTATATGAGACAAAGCCTCATCATTCTTGCCTCCAAGAGCACTCTGGCTGCACCCTCTCCAAGACATATTTGTTCTTTTGGCCATCCATGGTGACTGTATGAACCCTCTAATTGAGGAGCTGAGGAAGTAGTCATTTTGGTGGGTTTACTTTGCAGCAAAGTGCTTTCAGCCTAAGAATACATTTTTACCTCCCTTGTGGAGAGACTGAGGTCCACAGGGACAGCAGTGTTATCAGTCATCTTTAACAGCTCTTGGCGAGCTCTGGTGGCCTAGTGGCAAGAAGCTGCACTGTAATCCCAGAGGTGAGTGGTTCGAATCTACCAGATGCTCTGCTGGAGGAGGGACAATTTCCTCCTGTACCAGTCAGGTCCGATTTGACGGTATACACTCAAAAAATAAAAATAAAACTAAAAAAAAAAAAAAAAAAAAGAAAAACCAAAAACCAGCTCTTAGTTTATCAGAGAGAAGACCTAAGATGACAAGTTTCATTTTGATCTACGTGAGTCATAGAGAAATATGGGCACTCAGGTAGAAATCCTCACCCAGAGAGATACTGAACTCTCTCAAAGCAAACTAAAGTTTGGGACAATGACTAGGGAGGATAGAAGGAGAATTGACGCCTTTGAGCTGTGGTGCTGGAGAAGAGTATTGAATGTACCATGGATTGCCAAGAAAACAAACAGATTCATCCTAGAGAGGGTTAAACCAGGCTTCTTCTTTGGAGGCAAGGATTCTGGGGCTTCGCCTGACATACTTTGGACATGTTGTAAGGAGAGACAGGTCTTTAGAGAGGGACATCATGCTGGGCAGAGTGGAGGGACAGCTCAGGAGGGGAAGACCCTCTATGAGGTGGATTGATTCAGTGACTGGGGCAATCGGGATGGGTGTGTCAGAGGCAATGAGACTGGCACAGGATAGAGCAGGGTTTAGGGCTGTTGTACATAGGGTCGCTATGAGTCGCAGACGACTTGACGGCACATAACAACAACATTATTGTCATGACAAGAGTCCAGAATGAAAGCTGCATAGTGGAGTGCACCGGGGTGGGGTGGGGGAATTGTATTAACAATGAAATAATTTTTTTTTTTTTGTACTTTTCAAAGAGAAAAGCGAACTGGGGGGAGGAGGGGTGGGCAGGGAGGAAAGTGCAACAATGAATGAATAGAAATCCGAAGTCTCTGTAAACTTTCACTAAGATAAAAACCCCACAACACCCGAAGAAACCAAACCACTCTCAAATTCCCTGCCATGGAGCTGGAGCGGACTCCGGGCTGGCCGTCCGGCGGCTGCGGCTGTTGGCGGGAGGAGACTGAGGCCGGCCGCCCAGGCTCTGCTCTTGCGTTTAGCCTTGCAGCTCCAGGCGGGCCCCACTGATCTCCCTCCAACCGTGAGACGCGAGAGAGATCGGTTGTTACCGCCCCCGAGCCGGGCTAAGCTCCTCGACCTTGGATACATTTTATTCTCCTGTGTGAAAAACAATGTATACAAACTCTGCAAGTAAAACCGTATAAAATACAAATTTTATATTTAAAAAGGGTCATGCTCCAGGCCGCATTTCCGCTCACTCTGGACTTCGTCCCTTCTTCTTCAAGATGCTTTCCCCCTTTTTACTAGTGATTTATTCTAGAAAGAATTTAAGGCAACGTCAAAAGGTACACAGTATACAGCAAAATAAAATAAACTTACAATAGGCAAGGACAAAAATTAAAGAGAAAAACGAAGCGGGAAAGAGCAAGGGAGAAGGTCAAGACGCTTCCGAGAGTAGAATTGACCCATCGGGTTTCCAAGCTGTAAATCGATCTGAGCGGCCTGCAACACCTTTCTCCCGCGGAATGGACTCCAATCGCCGGAATCAGGCACCTTTCGGTGAGCACCCAGCCTCCGGCTGGCTGCTGTATTAGAGTTTTGGCTTTAACTCTCCTCGGTGGCCCAGCTGTGGCAGCCTGGCGGCTAGGAGGCTGCGCTGTCCACCCGAAGGCTGCTCAGCGGGAGCCCAGCACCTGCCAAGTGACCTGCAGCTTCTGGAAACCCCCTGCAGGGTCACCGGTCAGTGCAGGTCCCGTTAACCGCGAAAGTTAATTGGATCTCGTCCCCAGTTTCCTTATCTGTAAAGACAATGAAAGTATTCACGAGGTGGCTGATTTGATTCTTTCAAAGCAATCCCATCCATCCTCCGGCGCCTCGTGATTGGTCGCTCCGATTGGATTTGGGATCTGATGCGGATCGGGGCGTGGCCAGAGAGGACTCAGGGGCCGCTTGGCTTTGTCCCTTCTGGATCCCGGAGGACCAGGTCGCAGATGGCTC
>NW_006399778.1:7063592-7070794 GCF_000299155.1 Elephantulus edwardii | reverse complement strand
AGATGAGGGAGAAAACTGTTTAAAAGGGATATGTGATTAGGTATTTTTGTCATGACAGGAGTCTAGAGCAAAGGCTACATGGTGGAGTGGACCTGGGGGAGGGTTTGTAAAACAATGAAAGAATTTTTCTTTTACTTTTCCAAGAGGGTAGTGTACTCGGGGGAGGGTTGTGAGGGGAGAAAAGTGCAACAATGAATTAATAGAAATCTAAAGTCTCTGTACATTTTTACTGAAATTAATAATAAATTTAAATCAAGAAAAAAGGTCGTTATGAAGACAGAAGAGAAAAGAAAAATTAAAATGGTTAAGTGCTAGTTATGTAATAAAGATGTCAGTGGTTAAAGCTAAGAAAAAAAAAAGAATAAGTGTAAAGCACTGAACACCAATGATCAAGGACAGATGAGTTGTGAGATGACATCAAGGCTATGACCCATGAAGCGACCACAACCTCATTACAAAGACAGAGGAGAGAAAAAAAATAAAACAACCAAAAACAAACCTGGAAATGGATGTCAGAAGAGATTCTGAATATTGCACTAAAATTGAGAAGCCAAAACAGAGAGAAAACAAGCCAAAGTAAAAGAGCTGAACAGAAGATTTCAAAGGGCAGATTTCAAAGCAAAGTGCTATAATGAAATGTGCAGAGAGCTGGAATTGGAGGAGAACAAGGGAAGAATTCGCTCTGCATTTCTCAAGCTGAGAGACGAGAAGAGCAAATAGGATCCAATTTGTTAGCTTAAATGTATTGAACTTTATGTTACATTTCAAATTTCCTAAACTTTCGTTGTTTAAATTCTTGTTGCACATTTTCTTCCCTCCTCCTCCCCAACCCACCCCGTAATGTAGCCCTTGTTCTCCATTGTTGTCAGACTTGTAGTGCCTAATCAGATATTCCTTTCAGACTCATCTGTTTTAGTAGTGCTCATTATCTATCTACACTTTTCCTGTTCTCTCCCCTGTATCTGTCCCTATTTTATAACAGCAGAGTTATACATCATTTGGCCTTTGCAACTGAGATATTCCACTTAGCATAACGTCCTCCAGGCTCCCCTATGTTTTGTAATGTTTTACAAGCTCATTGTTTTTCAATGCTACATAATATTCCATTGTGTGAATGTGCCAGTTTTTCTGTCCATTTGTTTGTTGATGGGTGCTTGGAGTGCTTCCATCTTTTTGCTATTGTGAATAACACAGCAATAAACATGAATGTGCATACATCTGTTTGAGTTGTGGCTCTGGTTTCTTTGGGGTATATTCCCAGGAGTGTAGTTGATGGGTCAAATGTTATCTATTCCCATCTTTTTGAGAAAGCATCAGACTTCCTTCCATAGTGGTTGTACCATTTTACATTCCCACCAGCAGTGAATAAGAATTCTAATCTCTCCACAACCTCGCCAGCATTTGTGGTTTGTTACCCTGCTGAACTTTGCTATTGTTACTGGGGTGAGATAATATCTCATAGTTGTTTTATTTGCATCTCTCTGAGTGCTAGAGATTTTGAACATTTCTTCATGTGTTTGTTTGACATCTGAATGTCTTTTTTGATGAAGTGTCTATTCATATCTTGTGCCCATTTTGTGATTGGGTTGTTAACATTTTTGTTGTTGAGGTGCTGAAGTATCCATCATTTCTGAACCACCTTTATGATTTTTACTTTCCTTTGAGTTTCTACCTGTAAATATCCACTCTCCCACTCACCTGTCCAATTGTCATACTGCAATGTTTTTTGTTGTTTTTTTACCTGTTGCTGTGATTCTGAAAGTTAGGTTGCAAGTATTTCAAACACTAACGGGGTGGAAAGCTTGCAGCAGAGCTTCCAGACTAAGACAGAGAGCAGTAGACCTGACCATCCACATTTGGAATAACAGGCCTGTGAAAACCTAGATTGGTCCAGAGAAACGTTGCCTGGTATAGCGCTAGGAGACGGGCTTCCCAGATTGGAAGGCACTTGGAATATAACTGGAGAAGAGCTGCCTTCCAGTGGTGGTGGTGTGTCAAGGTGGAACCAACCCGTAACTGACCCTCCAGCAGGTTTTCAGAGGCAGTTAATTGCACCGGAATAGCTAGCCCGTCCTTCTCCACAGCATAGCTGGTGGATTTGAATCATGTGGCTTCAGGACTTCAGTGCAGTTTCTCACCACTATGGATTGGTGGCCACCAGAGATCCCTCCTCAAAGTATATTGTTGTTGTTGTGTACCGTTAAGTTGGAACAGACACATAACTGACCCTCAGAGGCACACGGGAGGAAATTGCCCATCCTTCTCTCATGGAACAGCTGGTGGATTCAAACCACGTGCCTTTGGGATGGCAGCACAGCCTCCTGCCACCTATGCCACCAGAGCTCCTTTCTCAAAGTATGATCTGCCTTAATAATGTAGCAGTAAAGCTTGTAGCATTTAAAGAACCCTAATTTACTGATGTGACAAGGCTCAAAATGAGGAAAAACAGCAGCACTCATTAATAACTAGAACATTGAATAAAAAAGCATGAATGTAAGAAAATTGGAAGTTGTCAAAGGTGAAATGGAATACATCAAGATCTATGTCTCCTAGGAATTAGTTGAAATGGACTGGTATTTGTCACTTTGAATTGGACAGTCATATGGCTTACTATGCCAGGAATGACAAATTTAAGAGGAGTGGTGTAAAATTCCTCATCAGAAAGAACATTTCAAGATCTGTCCTGATATACAATGTTGTTGCTGTTGTTGCTAGGATAATATACATATGCATATAAGAAATACCTGTTAACATGACTATTATTCCATTATATACACTAACTGCTAGATGAAGAAATAGAGGATTTCTGTCACCCTTTACAGTTTGAAATTGATCAAGCATGCAATCAAGAGTAATTAATAATTGATTGTGGTGCAAAAATTGGAAACAAAGAAGAAAAATGATTGGTATTTGGAAGATAATGGCCTTGCTGATGGAAATGAGACCAAAAATTGCATGATAGAATTTTGTAGTATTCATGACTCATTGCATTCATTGCAGATGCAGGTCTTTTAAAAACTTAAATGGTGAGGAACCTATCTGGGCAGTCCTGTTTCTGCTGGATGTGTGCACCAGTCTGCAGGGTGGCCTGGCCTTTTCCCCTCGCCCAGACCACCCAAATGGGGCTCTCTGGGACCTGCCCCATTTGGCCTGGCCCAACCTGCCCAAGTCCCACAAGCTCTGCAGGCAGGTAAGGGGGGCGATACGGACCCTGCCTCCTGCCCCCCTCGCCTGCGATGGATGCAGCAGTTGGCAGTGCCACCCAGCTCTCCCCGAAGTCAGCTCGGGTCTCACAGAGGCTGGGCGACACTCCATAATGGGAGACAAGCCAATCTGGGAATAGAATGGATCCTGCTTTATTCAACATTACTATCAGTTGTTTGATAAGGACAAAGTCCAATTGGGTGCAATTTACATTGACATGTCATGCCTTATATGGAAGGACAACAGTTCCAGGGGAAAGCCACCATTGTGGAGAAATTGTTTGGCCTTTCATTTCAGAAAATCCAGCACAGCATCACTTTACAGGACCATCAGCCCAACCTGATAATGTATCTTCAGCCTGGTTGTGGGCCAGCTCAAGGCAGATGAAGACGCCATCAAGGGCTTTAACCAGGCATTCCTATTAGAGACATCTGAGCTGCTTGGCTTTGCACCAATGACATGTCCAGGCTTTCTCTGCACAACTTGGGCTGACCTCGTCCCAGCCAGGCATTAATACTGTTTCCTCCCTCCTTTTCCAGGTACTATTCACATTCCTCCAGATGCTCCAAATATCAGACACAAACAAGCAGGGCCGAGGTGGGAGTGGGTGTGGTGTGCTGCTGCCACGGAGGTGTTAACAGTGTGTGATATTTGGACACTGGACTGACTAGTTGCATCTGGCAGAAGTTTGTGTCGTACCAGCGCATGCCTGGAAAGACTGATGTAATGCAAAAGGTTGTCTTTTTCTTCTTTTTAATCTACTGACAAGTTGCTGTAGAAACCCAAAGAGGTGAAGGAGAGAGTAGCTGCCCCACAGATTTGCTCAGCTATTTCAATGTCTCATTATAGAATAAAACTGTGAAAATTGTCTTAACAGTTTTAAAAAAAACCCAAAATTTAAATGGTTATTATATTTGTGAACCTCACCAAACAGAATCCGCAGGAATCAAATCTGCTGCATCTGTGAAGAGAAACAGTGAATTAGCTAAATATCAACAGTCCAAAAAGGGTTGTGGACCACAACAGTCAAAAAAGGGTTGTAGACCATCAATTTTTCAGACAGAAGTTCAAACTGAAGCTTAAAAAAATAAAAACAAGTCTAAGAGGCCAAAATATGATACTGAGTATATCCCACAAGAATTTAGAGGCCATCTCAAGAATAGATTTGATGCACTATCAATGTTGTTGTTTGCTGTCATCAGATCAGCTACAACTCAGATCAACCCTAAGAATAATAGATCAAAACCTGGCCCTATTCTTCTTGTTGTTATGTGCCATCGAGTTGCTTGCAACTCATAGTGACCCTATGTACAACAGCCCTAAACCCTGCTCTATCCTGTGCCAATCTCATTGCCTCTGACTTTCCCATCCCGATTACCCCAGCCACTGAATCAATCCACCTCATTGAGAGTCTTCCCCTCCTGCGCTGTCCCTCCACCCTCCCAAGTGTAACGTTCCTCTCCAAGGACCGGTCCCTCCTTGCAACATATCCGAAGTCTGTCAGACGAAGCTACTGCCTTTCCCTTACCATCCTCAAATATACACCATGCTCATGTCCACTGTTGCAGTCACTGTCACCTCACCTCATTGAAGGTCTTCCTTTCTTTCTCTGACCCACGATTTTGCGCAGCATGATGTCTATTCCCATGGACTGGTTTCGCCATCTTTGCCTCTGAGGAGAGCCCTGGTTGCACTTCCTCTAAGACAAACTTGTTTGTTCTTTTGGGAATCCATGGGATAATGATTCTAAGGCATAGATTCTTCCTGCATCTTCCTTTTGACTCCTCCATCCACTTCTCAAGAGAAAGATGAGCCGTCTCCTCCCATTGGGACCTAGAGTCTCAGAAACCCAATTGAAGGGTCTCTGTGAGTCAGGACCAACTTGATTACAGTGAGTAAATAAATTCATTGCTTTGTGCTTAGATGCTTAATAGCTTTCAAGTAGTCAGCCAGTGTACATTTCGTATCTATTCATCTGGGGAAACAGAGGAAGAACGTGAGTCAGGAATAGGAAGAGACTATGGAAAGTGTTCCTAATTGCTTCTATGAGCAAGTATTTGTCATGAGATCAGAAGGACTGGCTAGTGCCCAGCTACTGTTTCTGAACATTTTTATTTTATTTTTTTTTTGTTTCTGAACATTTTTATATAAGTCTATTAAAAAATGTATCAAAGGGGAGCTCTGGTGGCCTAGTGGCAAGAACCTGCAACTACAATACCAGAGGTGCACGGTTCAAATCCACCAGATGCTCTGCCGGGGAAGGAGGGGCCATCTTCTCCTGTACCAGTCAGATCTGATTTGACGGTACAGGCACACAAAAATAATAAAATAAAATAAATATTTTTTTAAAAAAAAGAGTGAAAAAAGTTTAAAAAAATGTATCAAAAGGAGAGAAATGCAGAATTTGGAATTATGATGGACTTGAATTTCTGTAGCCATGGAAAGGAAATGAATCCCTCCAACTATTGACCTAAGATAATCTTTAAATATTAAACCAAAATTATATCCTGAAATCATCTTAAAATAATTTAGCTTAACTAGTGAAAGGTCTGCCTTGAACATTATACTCTAATAAGATCTATATGAGAACAACAATCCACATGGTTTAAAATCAGAAGAGGAATGTGGAGGGTTGGTTGTATCCTTTATCTTATTTATTCGATCTACATGCTGAACAAATCATTCAAGAAACTGAACTCTATGAAGAACAACATGGCACCAGATTTTCAGGAAGACTCAACAATCTATGCTATGCAGATGACACAATCTTGCTTGCTAAATACCATTTGACTCGGCAATTCCACTACTGGAAATATACCCCAAAGAGATCATAACTGACATCCAAGCAGATATATGCACACCCATGTTTATTGCGGCTTTGTTCACAATAGCAAGGAGTTGGAAACAACACAAGTGCCCATCAAAAAAAGTGAATGGTTAGAGAAGCTGTGGTATAGTCACACAATGGAATACTATGCAACACTGAAAAAAGGAACTAATGAAATATTCTACAAAATGGGTGACTCTGGAGCACTAATGCTGAGTGAAATATCTCAGTCACAATAGGACAAATACTGCATAATGCCACTGTTATAAAACGGAACTGACATAGTGGCTGGGGAGCAACTAATAAAAGGGAATAAATAATATACAGGGCATTGAAACAGACAAAGGAGAGAACTGTGTAAAAGGTATATATGATTAAGTATTATTGTCATGACAAGAGTCTAGAATAAGAGCTGCTTAGTAAAGTGGACTGGGGGTGGGGGTGACTGTATAACAAGGAAATAATTTTTTTTCCCGAAGAGAAAATCAAACTGGGGAGGAGTGGCACAGAGGAAATTTGCAACCATGAATGATTGGAAATCCAAGTTCTCTATAAACTTTCATTAAAATCTCAACAAAGAAAAAAAAAGCTAAAACATAAAACTATAAGGAGCTCAAGTCTACCAGGGACACATGGGGTCGCCATTAGTCAGAATGAACTCAAGGGCCACTGCAACTGGTAAGCAGTTGTTAGAGAAGTGTGTAGTCAGACAATTTGAAAGATGGAACACCAGTTAGGAGCCCAAGAAAGTCCACGCCAATTGAATAGTGAAGATGAGTTAAGAAGTGTTTGGGATGCAACAATGAATGAATGAAAACACAAAATCTCTGTAAATGTTCATTAAAACTAATAAAATTTAATTTTAAAAAAAGAAGTGTTTCTGTAAATTTTAATTGAAATTAATAATAAATTTAAAAAAGAATTAAAAATGCATGCATAATGTCAATACTCTGACATTTTTAATGTTATTATATATTACCATTGTTGTTGTTGTTATGTGCCATCGAGTCGCTTGCAACTCATAGCGATCCTATGTACAACAGCCCTAAACTCTGCTCTGTCCTGTGCCAATCGCACCGTCTCTGACACTCCCATCCCGATTATCCCAGTCACTGAATCAATCCACCTCATAGAGGGCCCTCCCCTCCTGCGCTGTCCCTCCACCCTCTGA
>NW_006399778.1:7046106-7057546 GCF_000299155.1 Elephantulus edwardii | reverse complement strand
CCCCCGAGCCGAGCCCCGGAAGGGCCCAGCCGCGCTTCCGTCTCCGCTGGGGATGCACGGAGAGCGGAGCCGCGATCCGGGGACGCGACGCGAGCACAGTTCCGGCGAGGAGGCCGCGCCAGTGACAGCGATGGCGGCGGAGTCGGCGCTTCCAGTCGTGGAGAAGCTGCAGGCGCTCCTGGCCGCGAACCAGGACCCCAAGAAAGTGAGTCAGGGGTCGGAGTGTGCCGGGGCGGGCGTTGGCCGGCGCGGGTCCCGTTAACGGTCGCGGGCCCCCTGGAGACCCTGCGGGTCCGTCCAGCTCGCCTGGGGCCGGGGGCTGGGACACTGGCAGGCCCGCCGTGCCGGGGACCCGGCTCGGGAAGTTGGCGGCCCGCTGACCGAGACCCGCGCGGGGCCACCTGGTGATGTCGAGCTCGACGACCCGGGCCCCTCTGGCTCCCTGTCGGCTCCCGGCCAGGGGCGCGCTCCGACCGGCGCCGTGCGCCCAGGGCTGCTCGCGGCTGTGCCCGAGGCTCCCGGACCAGGCCGGTCACCGAGCGCCAGGGCTCCCTGGAGCCGCTGCCCGGGGCGCCCGAGCCGGCTGCGCCCTGCAGGGGTGCCCGCCGGGGCCCGGGGCGGGCGCTCGCCCCGATGGCTGCCGGCTCTGGCCCCTGCGCTGCGCGCTGGGCTCCTTCCTCTTTGGTCAAAGGCTGCCGGCTTCTTCGTGTCTCAGGTGGGGCGCCCTCGGGGACGTGTGGCCCTGCCTCTCTAGGAAACGTTTCCAGTTGCTCTCCAGCGTGGTATTAGACCATTGACTTTTTTGCTTTTAGTAAAGCCCTTTCAAAGCAGTACTTCACTCTAGGGAAGTCAGGTTGAAATTTGGAAGAAGGAGAGAGAAAGGGTTCGAAGTTGCAGCTCGATTTCCTTGTGGCCTTGACAGAGTCCAGAGTGACGGGCAAACCTTTTAATCTTTACCTCGTAGCGTTCCCGTCTCTGCTGTTAGCTGGCTTCTCCGTTGTCTCTGGTAGATTGTCCGGTGGAGGTTCGAAGGTTTCCATTGAGGGCTGTCTGTCTGGAGTGTAGGGGTACCCAGAGGTGGTGCCCACGGGTCCTCCTGGTTGTGAGGAAGTCCTGAGGAGAGGCAGCTGAGATAAAGTGGTATCGAGATTTGGCTTCTCATCCATTTGCCAGCGTTGACGTTGGGGGAAGTTCTCTTTGCCGCTCCTGATTCATCTCTGGGCTTCTAGGTCTAAACTGAAAAGCACAACAGTGACAGGCTGAGCGTAGCTGCTTGGTGGATAGTAATTACCACTCTTTAAAGAGCCCCTTTCTCGGGGAGCTCTGGTGGCCTAGTGGCAAGGAGCTGCAACGACAATCCCCGAGGCACATGGTTCGAATCCATCAGATGCTCTGCCAGGAAAAGGAGGGACAATCTCCTCCTACACCAGTCAGATCTGATTTGATGGTACACTCACACAAAAATTAAAAAAAGAAAAAAGAGCCCCTTTCTCGGCACTTTTCCTCATTTCCAAAGGCTCATCATCATCAACAGCTCATCATGGGTCAGTTGTTAACCCTCCTCTTACATCCTCGGGAAGCCATTTTAACTTTAAATCTGTGGAAATGTAAATACTTTGAATTGGGGTGTTACAGTTTTCTGCTGCAGCTTTTGTACCTAGTGACCTAAGTTTCCTTCTACAGTTGGTTGTGTGGATACCTAATATATGGTCCTTATTTCTCTGTTACTGGTTGTTTTAAGGCGATATTATGTAACCACCACCCTAATTTGGTCTTTAATTCCATCTGATTGGGGATAAAATGTTCTGTGGCATCTGTGTTTCCTCTAGTACCTGTGTCTTGAAGCTTCTCTATCTAATAGTTGGCAAATACAATGAGCAGGATGTCTTGTTGTCCTCCTCCAGTTCAAGCTGGTGATTTGGTGAGACCTCCTAAAGTAGGAAGGTGAAAGAAGGTTGGGATATAATTTTTACAGAGGACAAAGTAGTTGGCATTCAAATATGGGCTGATGCAGGAGGAAAACTGCAAGCTGGCACTTGGGCTGCCTTTCCCCTCAACCCTCCATCAGTGCTACAAGCTCCTGCAGGTGGTTCTTGAAACTGCAAGATGATTATAGTGCAGTATTGGATTTGCAACCAAATTTTTATTTCTGACTACTATGGCTTCGTGGCAAGAAGCTGTATTGCAATCCTGAAGGCACCGTGATTAGAGGCCACCAGCTGCTCCAGGAGAGAAGGATGGGCAGTCTCCTCCCATGTGATTAACTGCCTCTGAAAAGATTAACTGTCTCTGAAAACCTGCTGGAGGGTCAACTATGGCTCAGTTCCAACTCTACTGAACACAACAACTATTAACCAGAATTGATTCTACAGTGGCTTTCATGGATTTTCTGGTAGTAAACGCTAGTGTTTAACATGTTGCCGCAAATGATGGCAAATGTATTTTTAAGCACGGTTGTCAATTTTAAAAATGTGTGGCAAAGTATTAATTATACCTCACTTTTCCACCTTTAAGTCTGTCTTATCTAATGCTGCTATAACAGTTAAAAGAGTCTTAGTTTAGGAGGCTGAAGTTTGAATTTAGACTGCTAGTTCAAGAGCAAGACTTGCTTTCTCTGTCACCCAGGAGGAAGACCTTGGCTCGCAGCATCCCTGCGCCCCAGGCCCTTGGAGTTCTCCACATGTATTAGCGTCAGTCTTCCTCTGGGTCCAGAGAATGGGCTTAGCGTCCACCTGTTCTTTCTTGGTGGTGGTGGCCGGCTTTTCCTGATCTCTGTGCACAGTTTTATCTTCCCCTCCCAAGAAATGAAACCAGAGGCCCAAAAGTAAAGCTTAGAAAGCAGTAAAGGGTGTGAGTGGGCATGAGAAACCCAAGGAGAAAGTGGCACGCGCGCTGTTGGCATTGAGGGAACTGCAGCCAGTGTCACAAAATACCTTTCAGTTATTTAATAGGAATGTCATTTGCTCTGTAAACTTTCACCTAAAACACAATTTCTTTTAAAAAGAAAGATCAACTAAAGATACACCCTAATCCTGTATCATGCCTCATTAACATACCTGCCTCTAATCTTCCCTCAGTAGTATAAAGGTTAGGATTTATAACATCTAGGATGATCACATTAGATCATACTGAGACTCTTAGCCTGAGTTGACACGTTTTGAGGAGACAATTTCAAACCATACCAAAGTTCATCTGTGATTTTTTTTTTAATGAGGAGAGACAAATTAGATTCACCAAAGACATTTGAAGTTTTCTTCTATTCCTAATATTGTATTAGAGATTCTTTTCATAGCTCGCACTATAAGGAATCAGTGTTTTTTAAGTTGACCTGTCTTGTGGTAACATTTGAATGCTAAAACGATAAAGCACGCAGTTGGGTAGCAGATGGAGAGCTAGGGATCAGCATAACGAACAGCCCTTGCTTTTCAGGTTGAAGGTGCCCACAGGGGACACCTGTGATCCCTCAGCTTATGCTATTAGTCAGTGTTTGCATTTCTCAACTCCTATCTTTTTTTCAAAGCTCTTTAGTTGGTTCTTGGGTTTGATAATAGCAAATTTACCTGGAAATGCTTAAAGTACTTAGACCTTGTCATTGCTTTGTTTTTTCTTGCAATTCATGGAAAATGGAAGAACATTTGTTCTGTAAACCTTCACGCAGAGCACAATGTTAAAAAAGATAGGGAAAGGAAAAAAAAAAGATTGACTAAAGATACAACATGAGGAACTAAGCAGAACTTTTCTTTGGCAAAATCAGTTTGAAAATCTTGAGGGTTGGGTTGGTGTTTTTTTCTTTTGTGGGTTTTTTTTTGTGTGCTTTTTATATCATTCCCCACTAACCTGAAGTGAAACAGAAAGGCAGCGTGCAGCCCCACAGTCAATGCTGGCCTTTGAGATAAACTCAGTGACTTCTGGCCTCATATTTTGGTAGGCTCTGGGATTCTTTGTTCACATGGTGATGTTTACTTTGTGGACTCTAACCTGCTTAACAGTGTACTTGCTGAGGAGAAGCTGTTATGCTTTGTTTCGAGAATGCTAAGGAACGCATAGGCTAGTGATCCATTTTCTTTTTCTATTTTCCAGGGATACTTTTAAGTCGGGTATTTCTTCTGGACCTATAACACATGCCATGATAGATACACTTTGGTTAATTGTTTATTAGGCAGAATAAACATATAGGCTCGGTTTGATCATCTGTAAAATGGAAACATCTACTTCTTTTTTTTTTGTTTTGTTTTTTTTTTCCCATTGTTTTTATTTTTTTTCTCTATAATTATATTTTATTAATTTTCATAAACATTTACAGAGATTTTGGGCTTCTACTCATTCATTGTTGCACTATTCTCTCTACCCTCTTCCCAGTTTGTTCTTGTCCAAATGCCACAGTGCTTGTCAAAGCCAGTTCTGATTAATCTTCTTTGTCAGTGTATCCTTTGCCATTCCCTATCACTCCTCCCTGAGAGAGACTTCACCCTGAGTCATAAGGAAAAGGGCACGGCGTATTCTCTTAGCTACTTCTTAGGCTTGTGATAAAGATGAAACAAGGCAGTGCATAGATGCCCCTGTCAAAGTAGATGGCACACAGTTGGTGAATATAAATGGTCCTAAATTTCTCGTTCCTGGGAATGGAATTTGGAGAAAACAACCTGGTTGGTTGGTTGGTTTCTTTTTTTCTTTCTTGACTTTAAATTTTCCTTTAAGAAAAGGAATTTTCATTTATTTTTGTACCCATAAGTTGAGTAACATGAAATAAGACCAAGAGTTAGCTGGTGATAGTGATCACGTTTAAAGTAGATAATTTTAAATCAAACCCAGCACTTGTCTTGCTTGCTCCCAGTCAAACAGGATTAGCATTTGTCATCAACCATGTTTAATTATTAGAGTAGAATGGCCAGAAAAGCACACTCTTCATAATTGCAGTGTGGCTTACTAATTATAGCCTGGACTCCATATGGAAAGAGAATAGATCTTGTTATCTAATATTTAAATTTAAAGTAGTCAGAGTTCTCTATTTTGACCTGATTGGACTTTGTAGTATTCTTATAAATGTACATTAAACATTTCCTAGAGAAACCCATAGTCATGACATTGGGTAGACACCGTTGTTCGATGTCAAGTCCACTGCTGTGAACAGTAGATCGCAGTCATGACCTGTCCTGCACCATCGTCACAGTCTCCACCTGAACGAGCTCCTTGTTTTATCGTTTCATCCCGTGGACACTCCACCTTACCTGATGCTTTTCCCCCCAAGGACTGGCCCCTCTTGACAGCATTTCCAGAATATGTGAGATGAAGTTTCACCATCATTGCCTTTAAGCAGCATCCTTGTTGCCCTTCCTTCAAGACAGATTTCTTTGTTCTTTTGGCAATGCATGGGCTATCTAATAATCTTCACGGCTACAGTTCAAGAGTATGGATTGTTTAGGCCTCTTTCAGGACTCCCCTTCTCATGTGTTGGAGTTTCATAATTCACTAGAAGGTTTCACAGAAACTTGGGCTGTCAAGAGAAATGGCTCACTCAGTTGTAGATGATGCAGATTGAGGTATATGGTCACAGAGCCTGGTGAACGAGGGGCTGGGAGCTGATTGTTAGCTGGATCAGGTTAGATGAAGTGCCCAAACCACCCCACCCCACTCTCTCCTGCCTAGAACAAGTGTTGAGCTTCTAAGTTAAGTGTTGAGGATCAAAGAGTTATAAACCGCATCCGTAGGAGAACTAAGGGTGACGACTTGGGTAATAATATTTATAGTAGAGTGGGGCTTGTATCTCACCCAAATCCTGTTTCCTTCCACAAATAAGTAACTCATCCTTGAATGAGGTCTTAAACCTAGAGAGGCTGGAATCACATAATGGAAAGCTCTGGATGGAACAGCCATATTCATCTTAATTCATTGTTTGCAACTGCCCAACTGTCACATGTATAAGAACTATTGAAAGTACCATGACTTGGATCAGGCACACCTGTAGAATTGGCTGGGAAATAGTCATTTGAATATTGAAGATCCAGAGTAGAACATTTAAAGAGCTGCTAGTTGAATAAAATGATTAATAATGAACATTTAAAGCATTCCAGTCATCGTGGTCCAGGACTGGGCATGCATTGTCTCAGTGACTCCACACAGTTCATGACGTCCAGACAGGATCCAGGCCCGTTTGACAGGGTTGCCAGCTGAGGCTCTGAAAAGTTACTGCCTTACACAAGATCCCCCAGCAAGGAGGTGGCAGAGCCAAAATGTGAAACCTCTGCTTCCAGGAGGCTGTCTCAACAGCTCTGCTCTACCGGTTATGACCTAGTTTGTAGAAACCAGACAAAGGAAATAGGGCCAGCCTCAGATCACTCTTTAAGTTCTGCCTTTATTTATCAATTATCAGTTATGTTTATCAACAAGTCTCTGGCCCTGGCAACTGGAAAAACCCCATACAATTGGACATGGTGAGTCTTCTTGGAAACATGGTATCCTTTCCCTGTAGAGACATTTTGACTTTTCTCTGCACCAGAGCCAGTTCGTTTTCTTAAAATTGGTATCTTTCACATACATTCTCATAGAAATGAGGCAAAGCTATTCAATAATGTTTATTAGAGTTAATTAACTTTTAATTCTAAATCTTCTTATTGGTGTAATGTAGTTGATGAAAACATAGGATCTAAAGTCACAGAGTGAGTTCTGGCTCGCTTGCATTTCAGGGCAAAGAATTTGTAACTTTTTTTTTTTTTTTAATTTCCTGCTGTGTGCTGCGAATTGGATCTGACTGGCACAGGAGGAGATTGCCCCTCCTCCTTCTTCAGTGGAGCATCTGGTGAATTCAAACCGTGCACCTTGGGGATTGTAGCACAAGAATTTGTAACATTTTTGAGCCTGTTTTCACAACTGTAAAACAGGGACCATATTATAAAACACTTAAAACCCTGATTAGACAATGATTCACATCAGCTTCAATGAATATGATTATAGAAATTAATGTTTAATATTTTCTTTTCTTTGCAGTTATTGAAATATTTGAAGAAACTCTCCACTTTGCCTATTACAGTTGACATTCTTGCGGTAAGAGCTGTATAATTTTTTTTTTTAATAAAGCATTTTAAGTATACTTTCTATGTGTGGGGGAATGTGCACTGGATATGTGGATGGTAGTTATTTCAAAAGAACTTGATTGGAAGACACTGTATTCTTTATTTTTTTCATTTTGAACCCTAACCTTTCCCCCCTAAGACATTGGTGGCTTTGACATGTTTGAGGACCATGTTCCTTGAGTAGAGGTGACTGCTCTGTAGGGGCTTGTCTGGTCCTAGGAGATGAGAGGGATTTCCATGTAGGTAGCCCCACGTCACACACAAGAGGCTGGCCAACTTGAGAGGGTCTGGCTGCCACGAAAAGGTAGAAGGGCCTGTTATAAAGTTCTGCCCGAGTGAAAGCAGCAAGCCCGTCCCGTGAGGAAGGGGAGACTTCAGATTTGTCTCCCCCTGCCCATTGGAGAGAGGGCACCGAGCCTGCCCCATGAGGAAGAGGAGATTCTTGGGCCTGACCCCACAGTTGATGGGAGAGAGGGCGTGCCCACTCTGTGAGGAAGTGGGAACTCTCAGACCTATCCATGACATACACTCCATGGGAGAGAGGGCACTGAGCCTGCTGTCCCATGAGGAAGGGAAAAAGGGGAGGCTTTTGGGCCTCTCACTCAAGAGCTGTATAACTTTTAATGTTATAAAACAATTTCTTGTCCCCTTCCCACTGGGAATGATAGATTGAGAGCATGGGTTTTTGAGAGTGAAAGACATCAGACACAGAAGGCTACATGTTCTATTTTTATTACATGTCCAGAGGAGGCAAATCCATAGGCATAAAGTAGATTAATGTAGGGGTGGGAGGAAGGGAGTTTATTTTTTTTATAATAGAAATATTCTAGAATTAGATAGTAATGATGGTTGTACAATATTGTGAGTGTACTAGAAACCACTAAATTGAATATTTGAAGATAAAATGATGAGGTTGTTATGTGAACATTATCTTAATTTAGAGTATATAAATAAAAGCATGATGAACTTTGGCACCAACAAATCCTGGGTTCAAATGACTTTTGGCTGAACCAAATGGAACGGAATACTGCCTCAAAGTTTCTGTAAGGACTCATTCAGATACTATATGCAAAGCTCTTGTTAACTCAGTGCCTGGCAGCTGCCATCCTCTCTTGTTATTATTGTTAAAGTGTAAATGTTTTTCCATCTCTGACTGTTACACACTTTGCTACTGTGTGTCACTGGAGATTTGTGGCAAAGATACAAAGTATTTTGTACTTCCAAAGTCTTGGCTTTAACCTGACCCAGCTACAAGTTAACAGACTTACAAAGCATATTAATTCTTTATTCTATCATCTGGACATGTTTTGTTCAGTAACCTTAACTTCATTATCCACAGCATAATGACAGTTTTTCTACTTCCCAGTAATTCAAATTTTCATTAATCTTTTTATTCCTGTCTTTCCCTTTTTTTTTTCTTTTAATAATACCATGCTGATCATCCTCTTACTAGGCATGACCTTTCCCTTCACGCTATGTGCCTGATAACTAGTTCCTAATTCTGACTCCCTTCCCATTCCTGGTAGCCATCCAAGAACAACTCTATACACATGTTAACCTTTCTTTCTTAGGGGGCATTAAATCTTAACACAAGGAGATTCTCATTTTTCTTCTTCTTTCAGAACAGCTGGTAGATTTGAACTGCCAGCTTTTCAGTTAGCAGAGCAACATGCACTACCAGAGCTCCTTAAGTATGATTTAGGAAGGAAAGGGTTTAAAGAAGCCCTAGGTGGCACGCACAGTAGTTAAGTGCTCCACTGTTAACTGAAAGGTTATTGGTTCAAACCACCAGCTGCTCCCTGGGAGAAAGCTGAAGCTGGCTGCTCTGTAAAGACTGTAGCTGTGGACATCCTGTGGGGACATTCTAGTCTGTCCCCCACGGTCACTGTGACTTGGAAATGACACAGTAGCACACAACAGTAATAGTGTTTGCCGAACAGTTTGTCAAAGCTGGAGAACTTATTTCTTTAGAAAAATGTATGCCTCATTTTACAATTCCTTAACAACTCTTTTTTTCAACTTTGTAGGAGACTGGAGTTGGGAAGACGGTAAATAGCTTTCGAAAACATGAACATGTAGGAAACTTTGCCAGAGGTTTAGTGGCCCAGTGGAAGAAGCTGGTTCCTGTTGAACGGTAAGAACACTCTGCAGTTTACTCTGCTTCATTGGTAAATCGGGTATTTGAATGTGTGTTGGTTCAGAGACGCTCTTTTCTATTTCTTTTCTATCTTCCTATTTAAAATAGGTGTCTTGCCTCAGTTATAAAAAATAATTTATGCAATTAGAAAATCAGAAATCAAGAATAAAAACTTCCTGTAATTTTGGTAGAATTGCAAAACCAAAAATAAGAATTATTACCATCTTAGTAAGTTTTTCCCCAAAACCTTTTTTTTTTTTAAAAATTATGATTTGAGTGAAAGTTAAAAGAGCATATTTCATTTTCTCTCAATCACTTACACATATTTCGGTTTGTAATATTACTTGCTATACCAACAGTGTCTGATGATCCACTTGGTGTGTGGTTACTGCTTTTCCCCTTCACTCCTCTTAATGAGTGTCTGTTACCTATTTACTCATTTTCATTCCCGTCTCTCTTTCCTATCCCTGGTAATCATCCAAGAATGATTCTCTGTGAAAGTTTAGAGAGCACACTCATTTTCCATTCAGCGCTTTGTATACATTTTGCTTTGGTGGCATTCCCAGCGATGAACTAACCCTCTTCCCATTTCCCTCCTGGGTCTCGCATTTCCCTTTGGCCCTCTCTCCTGCTTTCTGAACTTTGTTTTTGGGCAGGTCCCGCCCTTTTGTGTGTTATGGTTGGTTGGTCTGAAGAGTGGCTGCCTTCTGGCTGGCATTTTTCTCATTATAGGCCTGGCTGGCATTTTGTCTGAAAGTTGATCCTTTGGAGGCGGGTCCCTTCCACGTCTGCAGAGTGTATAAAGCTCAGCAGCAGAGGTTCCACCTCGGCTTGTGTTGGACTTTCCCCTACCTTTTGTTTTCTCTTCATTCTCTTCAGGACCATAGGGCAGGGGCTCTGATGAGCCTGGCGGGTAGTGGTAGTTCTTCTGGTTTCAGGGGGGTGAGGGTTGTCACTCATGTAATGCACTGGTCCTTGGGTTTTCTCTGTTCATTAAAAGTCACTTTTCTATATGAGTGCGCCAGAGGGTGGCCTAGTGGATAAGGAGTTGCACTGCCAGTCCAGCTGCAGGTAGTTCTGATCCACCAGCTGCTCTACAAGAGGAAGGTGGGCAGTCTCCTTGTGTGATTTGTTGTCCGTCAGCTGGAAGTTGATTGCAGCAGATCATCAGCAAACAGTTTGAGTTTTTGAGCTTTTGTTTTATATGTGACAAATGTAATACTTCTGTTTGTATAAAATAAGTTAAACATGTCCTTATTAAATATCTTCAGTAGATACTTGAACTTTTTTGTATTTTATGGTTAATAATTTCCCATTTATTGAATATTTGAGTTTAACAATTAAAAAAAGCTACGTGTCTATATTTCCAGTGCTCTTTGGAGGCAAAAGTGATGAGGCTTCACCTCACTTACTCTGGGCATATTGTTGGGAGGGTCTGTTCCTTGGAGAAGGACATGATGCTTGCTGGGAAGGGTGGAGGGTCAGTGAGGGAGAGGAAGCCCTTCAACCAGGTGGATTGATAGGGTGACTGCTGCAGTGGGCTCTTGTGTGTCAGGAGTGTGAGGATGGCGCTGGGTAGAACAGGGTTCAGAGCTTTTGTTCACAGGGTCGCTGTGAGTCAGACTCGAGTTGATGGCACCTAACAACCACCACCACCATTTTTACAGTAGAACTCTCTGTGAGATTGATTCCATTCTTCAAGTCATGCATCCACACTCTCTTCTTTGGAACTGTCCCTGCCCTATTAACATAAACTCACACTCTCAAGCTTCCCAGCTAATCTTTGAGTTGCTGTTGTCAGTTTGATCTCCTGCAGTTAGTTCTTTAAGAGAGCCTGGTGCTCAAAGCAGACATTCCTTCTAATTACTACTGGAGTATTGTGTCTAACTGTGCATTCATGTCATCTCTTGTGAGTTTAGATCTTTGGATTTTTGTCCCGTGAGCCAGGATTCTACAGGTGATTTACCCACCTTCTCTGTGGTTTGTGGTTATTTATATTTTGGTGTTTTCTTTTAGGAACCCTGAACCTGAAGAACAGGACTTTGAGAAGTGTAACTCCCGAAAGCGCCCCAGGGATGTTCTCCAGAAGGAGGAGGAGATGGAGATGGAGTACCAAGAAAACTGGAAGGCCTCTGGGAGCCGAGCCTCCAGCACTGACCACAGACACAAGAAGCCCAGGAAGCTGTCGGAGCTGGAGAGGCCCCCCAGAGTCTCTCACGGTCACGAGAGGCAA
>NW_006399778.1:7040145-7044680 GCF_000299155.1 Elephantulus edwardii | reverse complement strand
ACCGTCCACTTCCTTCTGCTGAATATATGTCCTCCTTGCAGCCAAAGCGAAAAGGTAATTTTCTAACTTTTTCTTCCTCCCCCCACCAAGGAAGAAAAATATTTTAAAAATGCATTATCATTAAAACACAGCCATTAAAACATTAGCTTTTGGGGCATTTCCTACAAGCATAGGCTCTTACGAGTTTTATGGATTGTGTTTGATGAGCTCAGATAATTTCATCATTTCTTTGGGTCTCAGTTTGTATTCTATAAAATGAGAATGATAATGCTTTCTGCCCCATACTGTTGCTAAGTGGATTAAAAGAAATAACGTTAGTAAAGTGTTTAGCTCCAGATTCTTCCACATAATAAGTGTTCAAAAATGTAGTTAAAGTATTCACTAAAATAGCTGTTGTTATTCTAAAAAAAAAAAAACCAAGCCAAACCCATTGTTGTCGAGTCGGTTCTGGCTGACGGCAACCATCCATCGAGCTTCCAAGATTGTAAGTCTTGGTATACATTTAACATTTTTGTAAATTTTTTAAAATATAAATGTAGCAGATTGCCTGATCTTTCTCCTGAAGAGCAGCCAGTGGATTTGAACTGCCTACCTTTTGGTTATCGAGCTCTCTATTTGCCACCAGGGCTCTTTGCTGTTATTAGTCCTTTATTCTAGGTATATTAGGTGTGCTTTTTATCTTAAAGAAAAATAAAATCACCTAGTTTTAATAGCATAAGAATTAGAAGCCACCTGTGTATCAATCAGAGACCAGCAGTTAGAAAAATCATGGGTCATCTATCTATACGATGGTACCCTGTGTGGGTGTAATAGAAATGTAATAGAAACCCATATACTGACAAGGTCTGATCTTTAAAATAATGCAACTGAAGAAAGAAATGCATATACTGAGTATACTATTATTTGGGTAAAGAAATACATTTTTATTTATTTTGCATGGACTCTGGAAAGATACATAAGAAACAGGAAACGTTGATTCCCTTTCCAAAGGGGAACTGGACAGCTGAGGAGTGAGGTGAGCAGGAGAGCTCCTATAAAGCTTTGTACCTTTAATCATTTACTCTTCTGCCCCTCTGGTTTTGTAGTACTTACATCAACTCAGGAAGAGGAAGAGGCCGGGTTTACTGGGCGCAGAATGAATTCCAAGATGCAGGTGTATTCCGGTTCCAAATGTGCCTATCTCCCAAAAATGATGACCTTGCAACAGCAGTGCATCAGAGTGCTGAAGAACAACATCGATTGTAAGTCACACGCTTCCCTCTTGCTCGCTAGCTCTCTGTAGCATTGAGACCATTGTTACTGTGCTGCTTGGCTACTATTCAACACTTTCACCTTTGATTCCCTGCAGCAATCTTCGAAGTAGGAGGAGTCCCATATCATCTTCTCGAGCCTGTCTTAGAGAGGTGTACGCCTAGTCAGCTGTATCGCATTGAGGAGTGCAATCATGTGAGTATCCTATTTAAGTGGGAAGAGGATCATTTTCTGAGTTTTATCTCCAGAAGGAGCCTTGTTTCTGTGTATCTGCCAGCTGAGGGGCTGACCAGGGTCAGCTCACTTTTCTGGGCATTTTTCATTTGCATCTGTGCTTTTAAACAAACATCTTTTTAGCACTTGCTCTTGGCACTTTTAAGTGGGCCTCCTGGGCTAGAGTCAAGGTAAGATTCAAAGAGAGTTAAAAACACTTGGAACACCTCCCTTGAGCTCACCTAGTCACAAAGGTCAAGGGAGAATTCTGGCAGCAGAGACCTGAGATCCAGGGCAGGGACAAGGCTGTGTGTTGACACGCAGGTGTCTGATGAAAAGGAACACAGATCGGCTGGGTGTTTACTCCTGACATTTAGAACTAGCCAGCTAATCTATTACAAGGAGTTTTTCCTTATAATAATGCTAGTATATGCTCATTGAACTGCAGGAGCGGTTTCCAACTCTGAGAGCCCTCTCCTCCTCAGGTGGCCCCCTTCCCATAATTAACGGTGTTGTTAGGTACTGTCAAGTTGATAAAAGTTGATAGCGACCCTCTGGACACACTGAAGGCTCGCCCACACTTGTCATCCATGCTCAAGCCCATTATTTCAGTCGCTCTGTTATAATTTTATTTGTTGCTGGGGGGATACCAAGAAAAACTCCCTCATTGGTACACAATCCCCCCCATACCTCCCCCAATCCCACCCCCAACCCCAAATATAATCCACTCTGCAACCCTCATTGCATACTCCTACGATAAACATAATGCCCTAAAATATAATATTTTTAGACTATTCTCTCCCCCATAGACTTCAATGCCGTAAACATATTTCATCCAGTTTTTCTCAGTCTTACCCCCACCCTGATGCCAGCCTCATTCTACAACAGTGGCACCATATAGCATTTGTCCCTTTGTGACTGAGATACCTCACTCAGCATAATGTCCTCCAGGGTCACCCATTTTGAATAATATTGCATGAGTTCCTTGTTTTTCAATGCAGCATAGTATTCCATTGTGCGGATATACCACAGCTTCTCTACCCATTCGTTTGTTGATGGGCATTTAGGTTGTAAACCAGCTTTTGTACCATCTCCTCTCCAGCCCCATTCTCCCCTTAGCAGTTACCACAGTGCTTATACTTAACATTTTTTTTAAATATAGTGATCTTTTTCCCTCTAAAATTTTGGTGTTTAAATATTATACTAGTGTCATGTTTTTGCTTTTGTGTACTGTTGAGTTGGAACCAATCCATAGCTCACTCTTCAGCAGTTTTTCAGAGGCAGTAAACTGCATGGGAAGAGACTGCCCATCCTTCTCCTGCAGAGCTGCTAGTGGATTTGAACCACCTGCCTTTGGGATTGCGGTGCAGCTTCTTACCAGTAGGCTACCAGATCTCCACTAGTATGAGAGCCAAAAATTTATTAGCAAACTGCTCCCTCCTAGGTGATTCAAGGGGAGGGTAAAGAGAGGTGTTAAGAGTGCCTCTATGCAAAAATATGTAAATGATGCCCTGGTTCTGTTTTCAGGTATTAATTGAGGACACAGATCAGTTATGGAAAATTCACTGTCATCGAGACTTTAAGGAAGAAAGGCCAGAAGAGTATGAGTCATGGCGAGAGATGTACCTGAGGCTTCACGATGCCCGAGAGCAGCGGTTACGGTTATTGACGAAGAACATTCAGTCTGCACATGCCAACAAGCCCAAAGGTAACGGGGAGCAGGCCAGGGCCTGGTGAGACAGTGGGTGAGTGTCCTGAAGTCACAAGGCCTTTGTGGACCAGCTGATAACAGGATTCTTGCACCTGAGTTCACTAGCATTAGCAGAAGGATGGGCAGTGATAATATCAGCATCTCTGCTCAAGAAGTAATCCCTGTTTCTTGGCAGGTCGACAAGCAAAGATGGCCTTTGTCAACTCTGTGGCCAAGCCACCTCGTGATGTCCGAAGGAGGCAGGAGAAGTTTGGAACAGGAGGAGCAGCTGTCCCTGACAGAATCAAGTAAGCACTTTGCCTCTGTGTGATTTCCGCATGTCAGGGAAGGGGGACATAAGAACCTGAAGAGATTTTTGAACATGAAATCCAGGCCATGCAGGGGCCTCTGGAGATGGGCCTTGGCCAGTTTCAGAGCTTGACCTCCTCGAGGCCGTCAAGCAGAACAGGAACCATGCCCATCTCATGGAGCAGCAGCTTTTCTCCATGTGAAAAAAAAATGTGTGATGACAATTATTTAAGCAGCATTCCCATTTTCAAAATACAGTTTTACACCTAACCAGTAAAAGGGCATTCGTTCTGAAAGGCTGGTGCCTGTCTCAGAATCGAGGGTCCCCTGGTTAGACAATGGCCATAAACAGTTTCCAACAGGCCAGCTTCAGGCGGTTGAAGCATATGACTGATGGGTGTATTTTACAGGATCAAGCCCGCCCTGGACCTCACAGGAAGCAGCCATACTTCCTTCAGCAGTGGCAGCAGCAACAGCGCTCATCCCTCCAACGGCCCAAGTACCAGCAGTGCCCACTTGGCACCTGTGGTCAGCAGCTCTGTTTCCTATGATGCAAAGAAACCGGCTGTAAAAAGTAAGTAAGATGAGGTTCCTGCTCAGATACTTCAAAGCAGGTATTTGAATCTTCTTCAAGCTCGGTGCCACCATTTCCCACTAGGTGTAGCATTTAGATGATGCCTTGTTCCTACCTGGTGGAAAGGTTAGTCCCCCCTGTTTCCCTTCTCTGCCCATAGCCAGACTGCACCTTTGAAACAGTAAATGTTTATTCTGGCACGCTGCTTTCCCATCTAAATGAAATTCCTTTCTCTGGGCAATAACATGGGGGTTATAATTAACATTTGTTAAATGACAGCCTATCTTGTTGAAGTTTTTAGAACCTTATGGCCCCAGCATACAGATATTTTTTATGTCTAGTTGGATCTATATTTCATTGAAACAACTCATTTTTCCTCTCACAGAAATCGCTCCAATGATGGCCAAGACGATTAAAGCTTTCAAGAACAGATTCTCCCGAAGATAAATGAGGACTTGCCTGGGAGAGATGGAATTTAGGGCGGAAGGAGTGCAAGGG
>NW_006399778.1:7023613-7039989 GCF_000299155.1 Elephantulus edwardii | reverse complement strand
CTCCCTGCCTGGAAAACACTTCAGAATTCTGAAGAAGATGCGAAGCCTCAGCATTGCTGAGGATTTTAAGGTCAATTATACTTTTGTTGTTAACTAGCCTCTTTGTAAAGTATAAGACATAGTTTTAATTAATAAATATTGTCCCCAGATTGTATTTATATTACCCCCAGTATTTTCCCCGCCTCGGTCCTCTACTACACATTTAGCTTTTTACTTTCCAAGTCCTTTATTAAATTTAGGACAGAGGCCTAGTAAAAGCCATTTCTCTGTCTGAGCTTGGCTCTCCTGAGTGATTCTGGTCCATCGGGAGAGCAGGGTGTCCCCAGGGCCTGCATGCGCCTGCCACACTCGGGCAGAGACGGGGTCCAGGCTGCCCTGGAGGGGAACAGATGTTCGACTCCGTGCCTCAGAGGCCCTTCTCAGTGTTGCTTTGTGTTTCTATCCAGGTGCATCATTTTACCCATCAATTAGTATTTATTAAGGGAGGTTTGTTATACAAGTTGACACTTTTTCTGCCATCCTTGTCGAGTCACTACCTTTTTTTTTTTTGAGGCTCACTGGAGAATACAGAACCTGTGGGAGATTGGTTTTTGCACAGAATCCCAGAATTAGTACGATTTCCAGTTTTGCCTCAAAGTTTTAGCTCTTGTTTCCCACCCCCACCCCCATTGTTTTTCTTCTCTCTACTAGCATGAGGGCAAAAACAAATGAAAAAACCCCGAGACACAATAGCAAAGCGTTTTGTGGCCCCAAATGAGACGTTAGGATTTTAAAAGTCTGCACTTTACTCTCTAGTACCCTGTGATTTAATTGCTATCAGAAGCAAATGGTTTTTAAAATTATAATGCTTTGTTGGAAATTGGTTTTGCCCTCCCCCCTTTTTTTGGGAAAAAAAAAAAAGAAGGGAGGTGAGATCATGTGATTAGAAAGAACACAACAGTTTGCTATATTTTTTAGAAAGCTGAAGCTCTAGCTACCCTTTGAGCATTTAAGCCAGAATTTGAAAGGAAGAGCTCATGTCAGGAAAGCAAGCTGCAGCAGGCTAGCTAGATGGAAACTGCAAGGGCATCAAATTTAGGAAGAGAGATTCTCACTTTCCAACTGACACAGGAGTGATACTAGGACAAGGTCAGTGCCTGTGCCCCCTCCAAGGATATAGCTCTAGCTAGAGTCCATAGTTTTGACCCAAGTTGGAATAAATGCTATAAATCAGAGATGCCTGTTGTTAAGACACCTGAGAAACAGGTTCAAGTGGTGACTGTGGAAGCCCAGGGAGCTGTGCAGTCACTCCCTTCAGCTAGTTTTCTCAAAGTCCAGAGCAAGATCTGCCCCCACCCTTTAACTATCTTGGAGGCCTCAGCTGGGCAAACCTGGAAGAGTCCAGGCTGAGTAGGGACTCTTCTATGCAACACGTGTCTGAAGGGCTGCAGAGCTCCATCCAGGCTGTCCACGTTCATCCACATGCAAAGTGCCTGCTGCAGTGGGACACAGATAGCTACATTTTAATTTATTGCATTTATGAATTGGTAAAAGCATTATTTCTTTTGATGGCTTATATTACTCTTCCACCCTTGTCCTATATCCTGTGCCCTAAAACCAATTAGCCTACTTTGGACAAGTGCAGACATCTATTGCCTTGAATAAGTTTCCTCCAGGTGTGCTCCAGTCTTGAATTTATTTCTTATCTGTATGTTCAAGTCTTTGTCATCAAAACCTGTTTTCCACATTTCAGATTCAGTTGTGAATAACTTCATTTTCCTTCATTAGGAATCTTTAAGCAGGGAGGGAAGGACATCCCAACATCAGCATCTATTTTTGGCACATGGAGGGGTTTTTTTATCACTCCTGTTTGCACAGAGCCGGTTTTTCTCTTCTGCTCCCCCACTCCCTGCATGAGTGTCTGCGTCAGGGATATGACTTTCTGAGAAGAGTGTGGCGGGAAGAGGGAAAACCCAATTTGTGTATGGACTCCTCGCCGAGCTTATTGAATTGGCTGCAGGACTGACACAGGTTGATGTTGAACTTTTGGTCTCATTTGTGAAAACTTGTACAGTTTTTCTGTGCTACACTACATCCAAATCACCAAATGACAGATCAGCCCTTTGTGATCCTTGGTGTAATGAATTGCTTCTTTGGGGCTTTTTCTTTCTGGGAAGCGGGGAGAAAGGAGCAAGGTGCCACCCTGCTCTTCATTTGTATTTTGGTCCCAAAATGTAAATACAATTTTCTATGTTACTTTTTTGTGGTAACTACCAAGATGACTATTTTAATTAGATAAGTTATATGAAAAGGAAGAAAAAAAATCCATGTCTAAATAATAAATAAAAAAAGCTACCCAACAACAAAAAAACCCTCTGGATGATTGTCTTTTTTTTTTTTTCCCTTTCTCCTTTGTGCCAGGATGGGAACTGGGCAAAAACTGATTCCTGGCCTGGGATGCAGGGCAGAAATCTTAAAGATGTTGATTTTCTGTCTGTAGCATATTAGGTCAGAGATGGGGAAGTTTAGAGGGAAAGAACCCCATGGGCAAAGGAAGAAGCACATACGCAATAAGCATATACTAGTATGGCTGTCTTTTGCTTGATATTTGGAACCTCAAACTGAGCTTTTTCGAAACATCTTGTTAGACACTGAGGCTCAAACGATAATGTTGGCAAGACCAGAGAGTTAGTAAATGATGATAGGGAGGATTAAAATTCAGATTCTCAGATTGCAAAAGTGGATACCACTCCACCTGTTTCCTTGACAGTGTGAAATGCCCACATACGTCGCCTCACTGCACTGCTGTTCTGATGAGAACAAAGTGTACATTCATGGGAAAGACACGTCAGCAAGTACCTACTGTGTTGGCCTTGCCTAAGCTGCAGGCCTTTGTACACTTGCTGTTAGAGCCAAGGGCTTGACTTCAGCCACTAAATAAAAGTACACTGGATTCTAGAAGACATTCAGATGGCCAACAGGCACATGAAGAAATGTTCAAAATCCCTAGCTCTAAGAGAGATGCAAATCAAAATAACTATGAGATACCATCTCACCCCAGTCAGAATAGCAAAATTTAACAGAACAGCAAGCAACAAATGCTGGCGAGGTTGTGGAGAAACTGGAACCCTTACTGTTGGTGGGAATGTAAAATGGTGCAACCACTGTGGAAGGCAGCATGGCGTTGTCTCAAAAAGTTGCAAATAGAGATACCATTTGACCAAGCAATTCCACTACTGGGAATATATCCCAGAGAGACCATAACTGACATCCAAGCAGATATATGCACACCCATGTTTATCGCAGCTCTGTTCACAATAGCAAGGAGTTGGAAACAACCCAGGTGCCCATCAACAAACGAATGGGTAGAGAAGCTGTGGTATATTCACACAATGGAATACTATGCTGCATTGAAAAACAAGGAACTCATTCAATATTATTCAAAATGGGTGAGCCTGGAGGACATTATGCTGAGTGAAATATCTCAGTCGCAAAAGGACAAATATTGCATGGTGCCACTGCTGTAAAATGGGACTGATACCAGGGTGGGGGTAAGACTGAGAAAAACTGGATAAATTGTGTATACTGCACTGAAACAGATGAGGGACTGAATAAAAGCGATGTATGATAGGGTATTATGTTATCACAAGAGTCCATAACTAAGGTTGCATAGTGACATGTACTTGGGGCGGTGGGAGGGGTGCGGGGGGATTGTGTACCAGGGAGGGAGTCTTTCTTTTACTTTTGAAAGAGAGGAGCGAACTGGGGGGCGGGGGGAGAGGGCTGGGCGGGGAAAGAAGTGCAGCAGTGAATGAATGGAAATCCAAATTCTCTGTAAATGTTCATTAAAATTATTTAAAAAATTAAAAAGTACACTGTATTCTGAATCAAATCTACAACATCTCAAGTTGCCATGATTTCAAGGTTCTGGTATCTCTTCTGTACTTTCTGGGATTATTGAAGGTGTTGCTATTTAGGCTAACATGCAGTCCTGTTGGAGAATCTGATTTTGTTAGAAATTGATATGTATTGAAGGCATCTTCAATGTGGAATCATAGATGATGTTACCTAAAGTGTCATTTAGTCTTTTGTCCTTTCTGGGTTAATTCAGCATTTGCCAAACCAGAACATATTATACTCTCAGATAGTAGAGGAACAGACAGTTTAGCCTGAAAGCTTAGAGTCAAGATTGTCCACATAGTGTGTGTTGGGACCATTCTGCTTTATAAGCATTGTCTTGACTATAATTCAGCAAGGTAGGTGATTGTGGCTCCCTTTTACAGAAGAGGAAATGAGCAGATTAAGAATTAGCCCACAGTTGCATAGTCAGCAATGCTGTGTGTTGGCCTAAGTCCAAAGCACATGCTGTCGGGCACCTTAACCTCATGCAAACACTCCTCGCCAATGTAAGACTTCTGTCAACAAAGCTAGCCTTCATGAGTAAAGAAAGCAATGCCAAAAGATCCCCTGGCCAAGGCCATAGTCACTTCTGAGAGTTTCTTCTGCCTGCTGCATGAAAATAGGGTCCAGCAGAAAATCCACGTACCTGGTTTATCAACACTAGATCATCTCTTCCCAGGGTTTCTCATACACTTGCTCTCCTTATTAGGTGCCCTCTGATTCACTACCCCTCAGAGCAACCGTGTGTACAGCAGAGCCTTACCCTATCCTGCACTCAAACCCACTGTTGTAGTCAGTGTGAAAGCCATCTAGTTTAAGGTGTTCTTTCTCTGTGCCTCTGCATTTCCTAGCATGATGTCTTTTTCCAAGGACATCTTTCCTAGAACAGCTTGCAAAAGTATCTGAGATGAAGTTTCACCATCCTTGCCTCTAAGCTGCACTCTGCTTGCACTTTCTTCAAGACATACTTGTTCTTTTGACAGTCCATGGGATATTCACCACCACCACAGTTCAAAGGCATCAGTTCTTCTGTTGCCTTATTTATTGTCCAACTTTCAGAAGCACAGGGAGCACCTGAAAACACCATGGCTTGAATCTGGTGTGCTTTAGTCTTGAAACTGACACTGTTGCCCTACAGCACTTAGATTTGCCAATGCAGCATGTCTTGATTTCTTGATTCCTGTTACCATGAGTATTGATTATGAATCCAACCAAGTAAAAGGAAACTGTGGGCAACTTCAGTCTTTTCTCCATCTATCATGATGTTGCTAACTGGTCCAGGGGTGAAGGGTTTTCTTGATGTTGAGATGTAACACATTATTTGAAAGTTGTAGTGTTTGATCATCTTCAGTAAGTACTTCTAATCTACTTTCTACAAGCAAGGTTTTGGGAGCTGTATAATGCAAGTTGTTGATGTCTTCCTCTAATCCTGATGCCACATTCTTCATATAGTCTAGCTTCTCAAATTATTGATTCAGCATACAGACTGGATAAGTATGGAGAAAGACTATAACCCTGACACAACACCTCTCTGGATTTTAAACCATGCAGTGTTTCCATTTGGTTCGGGCAAGTGTTTCTTGGTCATCTACTGGTAGGTTTTGAATGAGCACAATTAAGTTGAGATATTTCCATTCTTCTCAGTGTTACCCTAATTTAGGATCCACACAGTCAGAGATGCCTTTGTATAATTAATAAAACACAAGTTAAAAGGCTTCCTGCTATTCCCTTCAAGATTCATTTGACATTAGCATGAATAGCCCTTGTTCCACAGCCTCTTTTTCACTCCAGCTGGAATTTTGGGCAGTTCTCTGTTAATAGACTACTGTGCCAGTCATTTCTAAATAATCTTCAAGATTTTACCTGCATGTGATATATGATGATGATGGATGCCATCAAGTTGAGTCTGCCCCATAGTGACCCTATGCACAACAGATCTGAACCCTGTCCTATCCAGTGCCATCCTCATACTTCCTGACACACTACAGCCCTTTGCAGAAGTTACTGTGTCAATCCACCCGGTTGAGGGTCTTCCTTTCCTTCACTGACCCTCTGCCTTTCCAAGCATGATATTCTGCTCCAAGGAAAAGCCTCTCCTAACAATATGCCTGAAGAATGTGATGCAAAGTTTTACCATCTTTGCCTCCAAGGAGCACTCTGACTGCACTTTCTCCATGACATTTGTATTTCTGACAGTCCATGGGATATTCAGTACTCTTTTCTAAAACCACAGCTCAAAGTCATTAATACCTCTTCTGTCATACTTTTTCACTGTCCAGCTCTCAAACACATAGCAAGTTACTGGAAAGGTCATAGCCTGAGTCAGATGCACATTAGTCCTCAAACTGACATCACTATTCGTCAATAAATTTGGAAATGTCTCTCACTGCAGACTTTCCAAGTGCCTTTCTTTTAAAGCAATTAAGACTCAGAATGTGGGCCTTTGTGATTAAGAGTCGGTGTGAAACCTGATTTGTTATTACAGATACAACACAAAATTGTCAGTTTTTTGTATTTAGGGATTATGTTGTTTTAATTGGTAGAGCACTTGTCTGTCAGTTTGCTATACTGAGATAACTTCTGGGATGTTGTGATGCTGAAAGATATGTCACTAGTGTGTCAAATGCCCCAAGGGTTAGCTATGGTGAACAGGTTTTAGAAGAACTCCTAGATTAAGACAGACTAGGAAGCAGGATTGGACATCCATTTCTTTAATAATAGGCCTCTAAAACCCCTACAGAAATTATATGCCATCAAGTTGCCTGTGACTCAGAGACCCTCTGTACAACAGCTCTGAACCCAGCCCTATCCTGAGCCAGTCTCACAGACTCCAACACACTTTGCCTCATCACACCAGTTACTGTGTCAATCCATCTTATCTGGATCTTCCTCACCTGTGCTGTCGCTCCTCCCTTCCAAGCATGATGTCCTTCTCTAATGACTGGTCCCTCCTGGCCATTTGCCCAAAGTATGTGAGACAGAGGTTCAAAATCCTAGCCTTCAAGGAGAAGCTTGGTTTCACCCTCTTCAAGACAGGACTGTTTGTTCTCTTGGCAGTCCATGGTATGTTCAAGATTCTTCTCCAGCACAACTCAAACGCATTGATTCTTCTGTTATCCTTAGTCACTGTCCAGCTCTCTGATACATAGCAAGTAGTTGCAAAAATCATGGCCTAGATCAAGCACACCTTAAACTCTAGACTGACATCCTTGCTCCTCAGTGCTCTGGAAAGGTTCCTGATTGCAGATTTTCACAGAGCAATTTGTCTTTTGATTTCCTGACTGCTGGTGCCAAGAGTGTTGATTGTGGAACCAAGCAAGCCAAAATTGTTAACAACTTCAATCTCTTTTCCATCTACATGGTGAAATTATTAACAACTTCAATCTCTTCTCCATCTATCATGGTGCTGCCAATTGGCCCAGTGGTAAGAAGCTTTGTCTTCTTAAATCCATACTGAAGACTGTAGTCCTTGACTTTCTGCTGCGAGCAAGGTTGTATCATCTGCATTACGTAGGCTGTTGATAAGTCTACCTCCAATCCTGATCCACATTCTTCCTCATAAAGTCTAGCCTCCCAAATGATCTGTTCTGCATATAAATTGAAAAGGTATAAAACAGGATGCAACTCTGACACACTCCTTTCCTGATTTTGAATCATGCAGTGTTTCCTTGCTCTGTTCCTGGTCTGAGTTTGGTTTCGCGTAAGCACAATCAAGTGTTCTGGGATTCCCATTCTCCTTAAAGTTAGCCACAATTTGTTGTGATCTGCACAACAAATATTTGCCTTTGTACTGTCAATGAAACCCAGATAGACATTCCTTTGGTACTTGTTGCTTTCTGCCAAGATCAATCTGACATTGGCGATAATGTCTCTAGTGTCACAACCTCTTCTAAATCCAGCTTGTATTTCTGGTAGTTCTTTGTTGATGTACTCTTCCAGTTATCCAGGATTTTGCTTCTGTGTGATATTATTTGATATTTTCCATACTTTGGGCCCTTTTTTGTTGAATGGGAATAATATATAGATCTCTTCCAGTCAGTTAGCCACGTACTTGTCCTCCAGATTTCTCAGTACAACCTGGTGAGCACAGCAGCATCTGTTGAAATATGTGAATTGCTATGCCATCAATTCTTGGGGCTTTGCTTTTGCCAATTCCTTCAGCAGCTTGAACTTCCTCCTTCATCACCATTCTGCCTCTCTTTTTTAAAATAGAAAAAAATCATTAAATCATTCAGTTGTACCAATGACAAAATCTATTCCAAAATAGACTTAAATACACATTTTAGTAAGGTGGAGGGTTCTATACATTTTGGGGAGTGGGGAGCATATGGGCGCCATGCTTTTGGGGGCTGAGAGGATTACATGCAACCTCAATTTGCAGCAGTATCTGATTGTCAATCTGGGGGTTACACTAAGGGTATTGAGTCACTGACACTTGTTGGGGCAAAGCCAGATCTAGTCTGACTTGAGTTCATGAAACTCCAAGGATCCTGTCATCAGTAGAGTTTCAATAAAGGAAAACGTGGGCAGATAAGCAGACAACCCTCAGAACCCAGAAGACACACTCCCGCTGTATTTCGGTTGGCTTCTCCATCTATTATGACAGGAAGCTTCTCTCTTAGGTCCAACGTGGCCAGGCCGCGCAGGAGGGGGAAAGCTCACATGAAGCTGGAGACTCAGGCGCTTGTGCTCACTGGTGACATCATCACTCGTCCTGGGCCCAGGGGTCCATCCCGCATCATCTGGCTTGATAGTGTCCTCCACCTTCTTCCAAAGCCGTCCTTGGCCCGAAGGTTCCGTTTCAATATTCAGTGGGCCCCCAAAATTCACAAGAGCAGTAAGTGAGGAGTTTAATTTCCCCACAACATCCTTCAGTGTCCTTGTGGGAGCCCAGCCTGTGGCGTCAATCCAGTGTTCTCGCAGTGAACTCAGATGTCTTCTGTCTCTGGGATGTTGGGGTGCCAGATTTTGGCCAAGGATTTCACTTTGGGAGGCACCATGTTGTACGCATCAGGAACTTCAGTCTCAAAGGAAATTTTCCAGCCTGGTAGTAACCCTCATCTGGGCTCCCCAGCTGGAAGCAGTGGAGCTTGTTTGGGTGGACTCTGCAGGAACAAACAAGGTAAGTGAGCTGCAAGGTATGTAACCTCTTTGACGAGTAGCTTGTCCCGCATGGACCCGTCGCGCCGAGCTGGGAGCTGCGGCGACCGAGTGCGCCCCCTTGCGGCCATCGTCCCCCTTGAGCTTGTAGGCCATCATGAGCATCGCGGCCTTTGCCCTGGACACCGGAGAAAGGCGAGGGGGTTCAGGACCCTGCACACCATGCCAGGCCCGCACAGCAGCGGCTGCGACTGAGGGGAGACGTGGTCCATCACGGCGGAGCCAGCTCCGGGGACTTTTGATCATGGTGTTTCTTGAAATTCTCCTTTGTCAGCCAATTCTTTTTGGTTCAGTGACTGTATACTCCTTTCACCTTTTTTAATGCTTTCTGGATCATTCAGTAATCTGCCCAGAGCATCCTTAAATATTGCAACTCGAGACTTGAATCTGTTCTTTAATTCCTTCGGCTGAAGAAACACTCCGTTGCATCACCTTTTTTGCAATGGGAACAAATAACTATCTCTTACAGTCAGTTGGCCAACTAGCTGTCTTTTAAATTGCAACAGATTTGGTAAGGCTGGTAGCAAGCACATCTAGGATTGGATCTGTTTGTTGAAATACCTCAGCTGGTATTCTATTAATTCCTGGAGCCTTCCCGCCCCCGCCCCATGACTTCAGTGCAGCTTGGACTGCTTCTGGCATGCTTCTGTGCTGACCAATTCCTTTGGGTACAGTGATTCTGCGCATTCTTTCTATCTTTTCATGATTCTTGCATGATTCAGGATTTTGCCCATAGAATCCATTCAATATTACAAGTGAAAGCTTAAATATGCCCTTCAATTCTTTCAGTTTGAGAAACCAAGAGTGTTCTTCGCTTTTGTCTTCTAACTCGTTTTTGCCTTTTCACAAGAGTACTTTGTCTTCTCAAGCTTCTCTTTGAAATCTTCTATTCAGCTCTCTCTTATTTAAGTATTTCTTCCCCATGCTTTGGCTTCTTTACGTCCCAGTGCAAGTTTCAGAGTCTCTTCTAACATCTGTATTGGTCTGGGTTTTCCCGTTGTCTTTGTAAAGACCTTTTTGTTTTCTTCATGGATGATGTCATACCACAGTTCATCTGGTCTTTGAACTTCAGTTTGAACTTTTAGTCGTTGATCGTGTGTTCCAATCAGCTCGTGGCCTTGTTCTGACTTCTGATACTGAGATTCTCCCCCATCCCTTTCCATAGATGCAATCTGATTCCTCTGTAGTCCACCAGGTAAGGACCAAGTGTACAGTTGCTGTGTTTATGTTTTTTTTAAAAAAAGTTCTGCAATGAAAAAAATCATTGATTATACAGAATGCTGTCATGCAATCTTCAGCTTCATTTCAGCCACCAAAACCATGTTTTTTAACTATCAGTTCTTCTTTAGCATTCCAGTCACCAGATATGATTAATGCATCTTGATTGCATTTTGAGCAATTTCAGACTGCAGAAATTGGTGGAAATCCTCAATTTCTTCATCTTTGACTTTAGTGGTTGATGTTATGTATCTGAATAATCATTGTATTAATGGACCTGCCTTGTATGTGTATGCATACAGCATTGTATGTCAGGATAGATTTTGAAATGCTCTTGAGGATGAATGAGACATCATCCCTCCAGTAAGGGAGACAGCCATTGGATAACTGCACAAATGTTTAAGATGCAGATTTCTGGGCCCTACTGCAGAGATTCTAGCTAAACAGATCAGAAGTAGAATCTAAAGCTCTCTATTTTTACATGCCTCCAGTGAGTGTGATGAGCAGCCCGGTTTGGGAGTACCTAGCAGGTAGTGTTTTGTTCTACTGCACACAGAGGCGTGGTTTATCAGAGTCACAGGAGGCCTGGCAGCATACTCCACAGGGAATTACACGTTAACCCAAAGGTTGAGCCTCTCGGGCAATGTGAATCCACTAGTGACCCTCAGGAAGCAAGATGGGCAATCTCCTCCCTTGTGGAAACCCACTGGAAGGTCAGCTATAAGTCACTTCCCACTAGATTGGAAATGAGTTTCATTGATTTAGGTACTTTTCTAGAAACATACGAGTTACCAAATTTGACCTGACAGAGATGATAAGTCTAAGCAGGCTTACCTTGAGTGAAAAAAGGACAACAGTTCTAGAGCCTCCTCCATGAGAACGCTCCAGAGCCTCCTCCATGAGAACGCTCCAGGCTCAGGAAGGCTTCACAGAAGAAGTCTTCCCACTCTTAGTGATCAGGTAATGCTACCAACCATTTAAACTTTTCCAAAGGAAAGGAAAAGGAAATGCAAATGAAGCTAGTATAGCACTGAGGTTGGAAGCTGATAAAGATTACACCAAAAATGGAAACTGTAGATTACTCTTATACGCGAATAAGGATGTGACCATCCTAAATATTAGCAAATAAAGAAAAATACATTAAAACAAAAAAAAAAATGCTGTTCAGGGAGAATTTGTTTAGGGCTGACAAGATTCCAATGCTGTCTTTATCAGAAGAGGCAAAGGCAGTAGTTTGCAAAGGGGGCAATGTTTCCCCCCTGCCCCCATGCGACATTGGGCCTTTCTTGGAAGCATTTTTGATTGTCACTGCTGGGCGGAAGCTGTTACTGACACCTAGTGAGTAGAGACCAAGGACACTTGACGATACACAGGACTGCCCCACAATAAAGAATTGCCCAGTCTAAAATGTCAACAGTACTGAGGCTGAGAAACCTTAAGCAGACATGGTGCAGCAGCAACTCCAAAACCCCAGCTGCTTGAAACAGTTAAGGGCTCCTGCTCACACATCATGGCCATCTGCTTCTGATGGCTGTTCTGCTTCATGTCGTCCTCACTCAGGGACCCAGGCTGACCCTGTGCATCTAAGACTTCCAAGGCCAGGGGAGAATACTGCACTGACCCTTAAGCTATTGACAACCATCTCTTGGATCATAGTTTGTTGGCCACACCTACATTCAAGAGCACAAAGGAAAGCACAGTCTATCCATGTGTCTGGATGCAGAGGAACTGGAAAGATTTGCTAGCAGCATCGAAGACTCCACAGACAATCAAAACAGTTTGGACTCTTGTAATTCACGGGGCCTGGGAGCAGGGCAGCCAAGTGCATAGGCTGTGGTCTTAGACCTGACTTTCAATTCCACACTTAGCTGTGTGTGCTTGCAAGTTATTTCACCTTAGTGTTATAGTTTCTTCCTCCAAAAATGAAAAATATACATCTGCTTTGTAGAGCTGGCATAGAATAATTTCATTAACTAGAAGGTGAAAAGTGCTTAGAACAGTATCTGACACATAGCAAGTGCTCAGGAAATGTCAGCTGTGATAAGTCAATATGATTTAAATGATAGGTAAAGCATTCGATGCACATTCAATAAAATGGACTTTAATTAAAAGGCTGTTGTTATAACTGAGACTCTGAGGAACATGATTGTCCAAATAACACAATAGACAAAAACATGGGTGTGTTAAATCTATCCAAAAGGGGTCTGTGGGTTTCCTGAATGATCTGTCAGGGGTGGTACGAGAAAGGTGGGACTCAAACTGGCAGGACAGAAAAAAACCAATTAGCTTCTTATAGGTGCCAAAAACCACGATGCAGGGCCACACACAGGGCTGTGGCTGAGCAGCTACGAAGAACAAAGGCCACATCTCCCGATGTGGCAGACAAAATGCAGTATTGCTTCAAGAACTGACTGCTTCTCCAAGGTGCCTATGAGTGTATTTGAGGAAAAGCTTCACGAGCAAGTTGAGGAGCGACTGTCCTTCTATGAGACTGGAGAGATTCCACAGAAAAATTTGAACATCGTGAAAGAAGCCATGGTTCAGGCCGGGACAGGCTTGAAGAGAGAACTATTTCCAGGCCTTTTTAGCACTTCTTTCCTGGTCAGGCAGAAGAAGTGGCTGTTAAGATGACCCTGAAGCTGGAGAAAAAAGGAGAAGAAGCACTTTAAGAAGAAGGAACAACTAGCTGCACTTGCATCTTCAGAAAACAATGGTGCTCTTGAAGATCAGGAATGTGAGGAGGTGGATGAGAAACCCAAAAAGAAAAAGCCCCAGGTGGCTCCCTGGGAGAAGAGAATGGAAGAGCAGTCCAGCTCTCCAGTCCCTAAACCCAAGAAAATGAAATCCCTGTCCAAGGAATTGGTCAATAGTGACTCTGAAGAGATGATTGTAGACGCAAGAGTCCCCAAGAGGAAGAAATCTTCCACCAAACAGGAACCAGGAGACCCTAACTGCAAACTGTACCAAAGAAAAACAACCTCTCCAAGGGGAAGCCTGGCACAGAAGACCTGAGAAGGCCATCAACAAGGGCACAAAGAAGAAGTAAAAAAAAAAAATGAAAAAAGCACCTCAGGAAGATTAGAATGGACATTCCCTCGGGGTGGGAAGGGCATACCCAAATGTTTCCTAGTAAAAATAATTTACCAAAAAAAAAGAGTGCATTGCTGTTGTTATATGCAACTGAGTCACCGGCAACTCATAGTGACCCTGTGTACAACAGCTCAGAAGGTCAAGAACTGCAGCCTTCAATATGGATTGAAGCTCAACATCAAGAAAATGAAAATTCTTACCACTGGGCCAATTGACAGCATTAGTATGGACAGTGAAGAGATTAAGACTGTTAACAGCTTTAGTTTGCTTGGCTCCACAATCAACACTCTTGGTAGCAACAGCCAGAAAATTAAAAGATAAATTGCATTAGTAAAGTCTACTAGCAGAAACCTCTCCAAAGTACTAAAGAGCAATGATATCAGTCTGGAGACTAAGGTGTACCTGATCCAGGCCATAGTCTTTGTAATGACTTGCATCAGAAAGCTGGACAATGACTAGGGATGATAGAAGGAGAATTGATGCTTTTGAGTAGTGATGCTGGAGAAGAATATTGAATATATTGTGGACTGCTAAGAGAACAAACAAGTTCAATCTGGAAAGAGTGAAGCAAGGCTGCTCCCTGGAGGCACGGATTCTGAAGCTTCGTCTGACATACTCTGGACATGATGCAAGGTGGGATCAGTCCTTGGAGAGGGACGTCATGCTTAGAAGGGTGGAGGGACAGCACAAGAGAGGAAGACCCTGGATGAGATGGATTGATTCAGCAACTAGGGTAATGGGGTAAGTGTGTCAGAAACAATAAGATTGACACAGGATAGATGAGGGTTTAGGGCTGTTTTACACAGGGTCGCTATGAGTTGCGCAGGTGACTCGACAGCACATAACAACCACCACCACCATAATGAACTCACACACTGACTTTACTACAGGTGCTGGACACATGAGAGATGGTGAGGATGGCACAGGGTAGGGCAAGGCTCTGATCTGTTGTTCACAGGGCTGCTGTGAGTCATAGCTGACTCAATGGCCCATATGAACAACAAACTTTTGCCAAAAAGTAACCAGAAATAAGTTTGTTTCTCAGCCTAGTTGAAACAAGAGAGAAGAGAAAGTGGTTACAAATTGAACAGTCTATAGAAATCTTTGCAGATGGAGCCTGGAAATAGTGAAAGAAAAGATTTTTCTACTTACCCCAGGGAACTCCTAGAAGTCAGTGAGAATCCCATTTGTTTTCAGACATCCTTGCAGTACAGGAGTACCGAGAGGGAACAATAAACAATTAAAGGTATTACTTCCCTATTACAGCTAAAATCACCCTGCAACCCAGGTGATCTTCTAAATTCAACCCCCAGAGCAACTGCAATTTCCCATCTAACCAGAGTGGGGCGCTGAGTTGACAGTCTTGCTCCTGAGAAACTCCCTCACCTCACTGCCAATACAGTTGATTCTTATTCATTACTCGTCACCTTCCATTGGGTTTCCTAGGCTGTAAATCTTTGGGTTAGCAGCGCAACTTGTACGAACTATGACCCTAGAGCTCCCTCAAGCTGTAAATCTTAATGGGGGAGATTGCCTCTCTTTCTTCCTCAGAGCTGATGGTAGATTTGAATTGCCAGAGATGCACAACCTTTTGGTTACCAATGCAACTGCTAGACCCAGTTATACCAAATGCTTTTTGTGCATTATGTCATATTACCTTCATAATAAAACTCCATGAAGTGGGAACTTTTATTATTTCCATTTTATATGTAACAGATCTTGCCTAGCATGCCACCCTTAATATTTAGAGTACACATGGATACATGACACCGAAGCGTTGAGGACTCTTCTTCATAGGGTCACTATGAGTCACCTGTGACTTGACGGCACTTAACAACAATAACATCAACATAGAGAGAGAGATCAGCTGGTCCAGTGGGCAGAAGGCAGTGCTACCAAGCTGAAGGTGGGTGACTTTTAATCTGCGGCCCTCAGGCCTATCTTTCATTGTTTTTGTTCAGACATTCCTCTAGGTCATATAGCCCTGGTGTACAAGTTGCTGTCCCGCAGTCACTTGTGGTTGCTGAGGCTGAACACTGTGACACTGATGCGTCAAATGCGTTAATGGCTGGTTACCCAATGCAGACAGAGTGGGATGGAGCTCCCCATTTAAAACAAGCTTGGAAAGAGGAGTGGCATCCACTTCAGTAATAGCTTGCCTCCAGAAACCCTATGAACCTGGAGAGAGGATGAAAGGCACCCAAGCATTGAGGACTCTCCTTCATAGGGTCGCTATGAGTTGCCTGCGACTCGTCGGCACTTAACAACAACAACAACACATGGATGCATACTTTAAAAGTTACCAATGAGCCTAATGAACTATTAAAACGTGTTCTCATCTGTCATCTTGACAATGAGCTGGAAGGTTCGGTTCTCCTTTTTAGAACTCTGATTCTGTCCTGTGAGGGGGATGTGATAGCAGGACCACATCCTGACACCTTTCTCTTCATATTCTCAACTCCATTTGCCTGGTGACAGATGAGAACCCAACAGAGAATATTCTCAGTGATTTGGGTTAGTACTACAATGTGACAGGTCTTTCCAAGGAAAGCTTTCTGAGGGTATCACTCCACTAAACCAGCATTTACTGAGTGTGTGCCAGACCTCATCATCACCTGAAAGCTGGAAAGATCCACGACACTGAGGTATTTTGAGCAAGGAACAAATTTCACCTACTTCAAGGAACAGAAATAGTGCAACAAAATATTTCTGGCTGGAACTTGAAAAGTGTTTGTATTTCTGTTTGTATTCCACCCTCTGTCTTCTCTGGACACTCTAAGAACAGCTGGGAAAAGTGTTTAAAGCATACAGCCTGCGAAGGACAAGGGAATACAGTGTCACGTGACTCTCTTTAGAAAGGAAACATTGCATGGTTCAAAATCAGGAAGGGAGTGCACAGGGATGCATCCTGTCTCCATAACTTTTCTTTTTTTTTTCTATAATTATATTTTATTAATTTTCATAAACATTTACAGAGATTTTGGGCTTCCACTCATTCATTGTTGCACTATTCTCTTTACCCTCCTCCC
>NW_006399778.1:7021590-7022853 GCF_000299155.1 Elephantulus edwardii | reverse complement strand
TTCTCTAGCCATTCGTTTGTTGATGGGCACTTAGGTTGTTTCCAACTCCTTGCTATTGTGAACAAAGCTGCAATAAACATGGGTGTGCATTCCATAACTTTTCAATCTATATGTAGAACAGGTCATTTGGGAGGCTAGGCTTTATGAGGAGGAATGTGACATCAGGATTGGATGAAGACTCATCAAAAGCCTGTGATATGCAGATGACACAACCTTGCTCGCCTGACCTGAGGAGAATCTAAAGCACTTGCTGCAGAAGGTCAAGGACTATAGTTTTCAATATGGATTGAAGCTCAACATCAAAAAGCAAAGATTCTCACCACTTGGCCAATTGGCAGCATTATGGTAGGTGGAGAAGAGATTGAGGTTGTTAAAAATTTCAGCTTGCTTGGCTTCATAATCAACACTCTTGGCACCAGCAGTCAGGAAATCAAAAGATGAATTACTCTGGGGAAAGCGGTTGTTTGGGATCTCTCCAGAGTTGATAAAGAGCAGTGATGTCACTCTGGAGAAGGACATCAAGCTTGGAGGGGGTGGAGGGACAGTGTAGGAGAGGAAGACCCCAGATGAGAAAGACTGACACAGTAAAGAGGGTAAGGGGGGTAGGTGTGTTGGAGACAGTGAGACAGTGGCTCAGAATAGAGCAGAGTTCAGAACTACCTGTGCATAGGGTTGCTATGAGTCACTCATGACTCGATGGCACACAACAAACTGAATTCTCATTCACTATTTGTTGTACATTTTCCTCCCCCTGACAACAACTCTCTTGTACCCTCTGGTTCTTTCCCTTTCATCCAAACAAATGCCAAACCCATTGCCTCATGTCAATTCCAACACATGGCAACCTTGTGTTACAGAGTAGAATTCCTACAGTTTCCTTGGCTGTGATCTCTCTATGGAAACAGAACCCTTGATACTACTCATTTACTGGTTGGGTCTGAAGTGCCACCCTTTTGATTGTGTACTGTCAAGTTGGAACTAACCCGTAGCTGACCCTCCAGCAGATTTTCAGAGGCAATAATCGCCTGGCTGGAGTTTGCCCATTTTTCTCCTGTGGAGCAACTGGTGGATTCGAACCACATACCTTTTCATTGGAAGCACATTTCTTTACCAGCAGCAGGCAAAGTTGTGTCACCTGTGTACTCAATGGCACATAATAACAAGCCACCAGAGCTCCCGATTAGTAAGCAAGTGTAATCAACTTGCACCACACAATGACTTCAACCTTCCTCCCTGGGGGCACAAAAACCTTCTACAAAATTA
>NW_006399778.1:6945005-7019817 GCF_000299155.1 Elephantulus edwardii | reverse complement strand
ACTTGTTATGCATCAGAGAGTTGGACAATGACTAGGGAGGATAGAAGGAGAATTGACGTCTTTGAGCTGTGGTGCTGGAGAAGAGTATTGAATGTTCCATGGACTGCCAAGAAAACAAACAGATTCATCCTAGAGAGGGTTAAACCAGGCTACTTCTTGGAGGCAAGGATTCTGGGGCTTTGTCTGATATACTTTGGACATGTTACAAGGAGAGACAGGTCCTTGGAGAGGGACATCATGCTTGGTAGGGTAGAGGGACAGCGCAGGAGGGAAGACCCTCTATGAGGTGGATTGATTCAGTGACTGGGATAATTGGGATGGGTGTGTCAGAGGCAATGCGGTTGGCACAGAATAGAGCAGGGTTTAGGGCTGTTGTACATAGGGTCGCTATGAGTCACAAATGACTCGACCGCACATAACAACAACAACAACAACAACAACAACAACTGTCAAATTATCTTTGACTGGTACAGGAGGAGATTGTACCTCCTTCTCCAGCAGAGTATCTGGTAGATTTGAACTGCTCACCTCTGTGATTGCAGAGGCTGTAAATCTTTACTGTAGAGATTGCTCATCTTTTTTCTTCTGAGCAGCGATGGATTCAAACTAATGACTCCTACCAAGTGCAATACATGACGTACTAAGACGCAGAAGCTTCCATCCTAAACAGTGGCTTTCACTGACTACAGCCTACATTATGAAAACACTTTACATTTCACTCTTATCAGGAAACACAATTCACATTTACAATATGCAATACATATGGAATTTTTAGTTTTTTCTTAAAATGACAGAAATAATTCTCTCAATAGATGCCCCTTTTTCTAGCACTGCTGCTGCCTCCTCTCTCAATAGATCTTTAAACCTATTCATGTATCACAAGAAGTCATCTGAAAAAACTGCTCTGAACCATTCCACAGTACATTTTCACTCTACTGGCCTGGAGAGGAAAATGTAAAGTTAAGTCACTTGCTCAAATTTGAGTGCAACTCATTAAAAAAAAATTACTACCCAGGCAGTTCCAACTCTTGGCTGACTCTCCATCGGGTTTCAAGCTGTAAATCATAAAGTTTCTCCTTGGAGGCTAGGATTTTAAAGCTTCATCTTACATACTTTGGGTACGAGGCCAGGAGGGTCTGGTCCTTGGAGAAAGCCATCATGCTCAGAAGGGTGGAGGGACAGCACAGAAGAGGAAGACTGGATGAGATGGATTGATACAGTGACTGGGGCAATGGGGGGTAGACGGGTAGGAGTCAGTGAGACTGGCTCTGGACATGACAGGCTTCAGAGCTGTTGTACACAGGGTCGCTATGGGTTGCAGGCTACTCGATGGCCCATAACAACAACAACAACAACAATAAAAAATAGAAAAGGGAAGAGAATGACCATCTTCTTCCAAAGCCGCCGGTGGATTGCAAGGATTCAAACCACCAAAGTTGCACAGCCTTCGAGTTAGCAGTGTAACTGGCTAAACAAAGCTTCACTCCCCTCCAGCAGGTTTTCAGAGGCTATAAATGCCATAAGATGAGACTGTCCATCATCATCATCCCATAGAGCAGCTGGTGGATTAGAACTGCAAGTCTTTGTATTGGCAGCACAGCTTCTCACCCACCAGGCCACGAGAGCTCCTTTGCTATTAACAGGCAAAGCTTGTATTTTAATCAAGTTCTAAAACTCTCCCTAACTCATTTTTGAGTCACAACCAACTCTGCTGACTCTCTGTTGGATTTCTGAGGTTGTAAATAGAAACAGAGAAGATTGCTTTTCACCTGTGGAGCTGCTGGTGGATTAGAACTGACAAACACGCTGCTGCCTTTAGTTAGCTGTACAACACATACAACCAATAAGCAAGGGAGCGAAGCTTCTTCAGCGAATTGCGCCGTGAACTCAAAAGCTGTGCAACTCTGCGGGTCTGAATCCTTAGAATCCACCGGCGGTGTCTATGTCACCGGAGTTAAAATGAAAAATTATTGCAAGCACCAAAATCTATTGAATTCTTAAGACCTGTCAGGTACTCTGCTGAACTCTTGTGCATTATTTAATATTCATTACGGTTAAATGAAACAGAACTGCTTACTATTCCCCCTTTCCAGATGAGGAAGCAGTGTTTTAAGAATTGGGAAATTAGTCTCACTTTCAGTAGCAAGCCTAGACTTGTCTTCAGATCCAACCGTTCTGAAAGCCACTCTCAAAACTCCCATCAGGATAGCTCACGAAAGAGAGTCTGCACAAGTGAAACCCTGATAATGATCTGTTCCCTACCCTTCAGGGCCTGTATCATTCCACATCCTTTCCTGCACCGATTGCCATGAAACCTGGTGGTAAAAGAAAAACAGCATGCACTTTGGCCGAGGAGGAGTAGGTATCAAATTCCAGGCCCATGACTTACTCAGAACACGGTCTTAATATTTCTGTCCTTCAATTTCTCCAGGATTAGAGACTTTAACCTGAAGCACCTGCAAAGCGTCCGTCAAACAGCTATCCTCTCCGGGCCCCGCCTCCTTCACTAGGCGCGCATGCGCCGTTGCTGGGGCGCCGTTTACGACGCAGCGAACGCGGTGCGCTTGGTGGCTGGAGTGGAGTGGTCACGGCGCTGGCGGCAGCACCGCGGAGGCTGCCCACCGCCGGCTGTGTCGCCATGTCGCACGGCCATAGCCATGGCGGGGGCGGCTGTCGCTGCGCTGCGGAACGGGAGGAGCCGCCTGAGCAGCGCGGCCTGGCCTATGGCCTGTACCTGCGCATCGACCTGGAGCGGCTGCAGTGCCTCAACGAGAGCCGCGAGGGAAGCGGCCGCGGCGTCTTCAAGCCGTGGGAGGAGCGGACCGACCGCTCCAAGGTGGGCCTGAGGGGCCCGGGGCTGGCGGGCGAGGCGGGGACCAGCGCAGAGCCTCGGGCTGCCAGTCTTCTCAGCCTCATTTCTCTTGTTAAAAGTTAAGACAGCCTGGTTTCCAAGCGCTTCTTCATGTCTGTATCTCCTGCCAGCCCTTTGGGAGGCTAACAGGGTAGAGTCTCCCCATTTTGCAGATGGGAAAGTTGAGGCCTTGAGAGGGAAGGGGTGTCGGCTTTACACAGCTCAACTCTGGGAGATTGTGAGGAAGGATCGCCCAGGACGTTTTCCCACCCATTGATCCCCAGTGAGTGGCTGCCTGATCAGATCACCTATTAAAGACCAGACCGCGAAGACGAAGGGTATTTAGAGCATAGATTCTTAGCCATTTTGGAACTACAGATCCTTTGTAGAGTCATTTGAAAGCTGTAGAATCTTACCCTCAGAAAAACTCAAATAGGTATAGACTGGGATCCCCGCCCCCCAGAAAAACTGCAATAGGCACAGATACATGCACACCATTTCAGGAACTACTTGTTAGGTGCCATTGGACCCTGAAAGTTCATTTATGGATTTTCCATGATAATTATGTCCTACATAACTGAGGGAGCTTGACGATTTGAATCGCACCTCAGAAATAGAACAGGGTGAAGGTTGCCTGAAATTGTAGGCTCTCAGCAATTATTTGTTGCTTTCTCCTCCCCACTTCCCATCCCCTCCAGTTTGTTGAAAGTGATGCAGATGAAGAACTTCTGTTTAATATTCCGTAAGTATCTCCCTGGTGCCTGCCTCAAGCTAAATTTCCTTGCCTGCACACGTGGACTATCAGGAGAACGAACACACAACTGTTTCTTAAAATGGGGTTTGGTGGGCTTGAGGAGGTCAGCTTTATGGCTTTCTTGGTGCAGAGTGAAAACAGGTATATTTGTTGAAAGATAACCTAGACATAATTTTTTTTAGAATTGTGGCATTCCAGAGGATGACAGAATCTTCAAAATTTTCTAGTACAAACTTGACCATTGAGTAAACCAAAAGAGCAGAGAGGTGGGGTAAAATCCTTAGAAGAGCCATACAGCTAAACAGGAATTCAAGTCTGCTTTGACACTGGTCTTTTTTGTATTTTTGGCAGATTTACAGGCAATGTCAAGCTCAAAGGCATCATTATAATGGGAGAGGATGGTGAATCACATCCCTCTGAGATGAGACTGTAAGTGGCAAAGCTCCTCATTTTTTTTTTCCCCTGGTAGCACACTGTTCCTATAATAATTTTCATTTTCACTAAGCACTGTATTCTCCCATCCTTGGTTTATTTTATTTTTTCCTCTGGTAGTACACTGTTCCTATAATAATTTTCATTTTCACTAAGCACTGTATTCTCCCATCCTTGGTTTATTTTATTTTATTTTGTTTGTTTGTTTATTTTTAAAATGTTGTGGTTTGTCCGTTTACATGTTGGGTTTTGGTTTTATTTTTATTTTTTATTTTTTTTTTTTAATTCCTGGTCTTTTCTTGTCCTGTATACACTTATCTCTTCCAGAAGTCATGGCTTCTTTAGATTACATATATTTAGGGCCAACCATTTATCTCTTTTTTTTCTCCCCCAGATGCTTACTCTGGTACCATTCATTCAGGGTATCTTATAAATGCCAACTGTTGATGACGTTGCAGTTTTAAAAAATAACTCCAATTCTCTAATGTTGATTATATTCTTATTATTTTAAGATATTAAAAATTTTTTATTGAGGACAAGAGGATGCAAACAGTATAAAAATAAAAAAATTATGTGGCATTAAATAGACTTTTCTTTCTGTGCTTGTCAAATAGAAGTTGTATTTTGCTTGTGTATATTCTAAATTACTCCAGTCTGCTCATGAAATCCTCATGTAGAGCAAGATGTGTTACAACTTGAGACTTGAATTTTTTTTTAAATATTTTTTTATTTGTTTGTTTACATAGTTCGAACACATTGTTTTTCACACTGGATCTTTACCATTTCCTTCACACACAACCCCTCCACCCATCAAATTGTGCAATCCCTTTGCTGTCCCCTCTTGAGACTTGAATTTGTTCTTCAGTTCCTTCAACTTAAGAAATGTTGAACAAGTTTGGCTCTTTTTAATTTTCTGACTCTGGCTTTTTGCATATTTCATTATAATAGTTTGCTATGACTTCTAGCGCTGCCTTTTGAAATCTTCTGGTCAACTCCATAGCTTCTTGATTTTCTTCCTTTTGCTTTGGCTTCTCGATGCTCTAATGCAATATTCAGAGTCTCTTACATTCATTTGGGTCTTCTTCCTCCTTTACTCTTGATAGCCTTCCACAACTCATCTGGTCTTTATTCATTATTGTTCAAGGCCTCAAAACTGTTCTGAGATGGTTTTGAAATTCAGGTGGGAGAGATCTCAAGGTCAAATTTTGGTTCCTATGGATTTTATTTAACCTTCTTTAGCTTTAGTTTGAACTTGAATATGAGTAGTTGATCGTCTATTCCACAGTCACCACCTGGCCTAACTGTCACAACTGATACTGAGCTTCTCCAACGATTCTTTCAGATGTAATTGATCTGGTGCCTGTGTATATCATCCGGTGAAATCCATGTATATAGTCTGCATCTAGGTTTCTTATAAAAAGTATTTGCAATGAGTAAATTATTGGCTATACAGAATTCTGTCATTCTATCTCTAGTCTCATTTCTGTCACCAAGTCTATGTTTTCCAACTACTGATACTTCTTCCCCGTTCCCAACTTTTGCATTCCAATCACTCATTATTATTAATGCATCTTGATTGCATATTTGATTGATTTCTGACTGCAAAAGTTGGTAGAAATCATCTATTTCCTCCTCTTTGGCTCTGGTTGTTGGTACATATATTTGAATGATAGTGATATTCACTGGATTTCTTCTGTGCATATGGAGATTATCCTGTCACTCACAACATTGTGTTTCAAGGTGGATCTAGAAAGGACTTTTTTAACTATGAAAGCGGACCCAGTTTCCTCACCATTAGACCATATAATTGTCTGATTCAAAATGTCTTGTGCTAGTCCATTTCATTTCACCCATACCTAGTATGTCACTATTTATGTGTTCCATTTCTTTTTTAATGATGTCCAGTTTTCCTACATTCATGCTTCTCACTAGTGTCCAGTCACTAGTGTCTGCTTAACAACTTTTCCTCATCCTTTGTGTTTCCATATATGGGGGCTTAGTCTCAGTTGCTATATATACTAGTCTACTGTAAGTGAAGTCTATAGTACTTAAGGTTTTTGAAAGCTTAATATTTCAGAAGTGGATGGCCAATCCTTCTTCCTAATCTATCTTAATTTGAATGTCCAGCTATAGAACAGTATCTGAAAGACAAGCATTTTACAGAAAGAAGCAGATGAAAGATATTTCTCCACTATAGCAGTAACCAATATTCTCACCATTGAGCCAGTTGGCAACACCATGATAGCTGGAGAAGAGATTGAGGTTGTTAACAGTTTCAGCTTGCCCAGATTCAGACTATCAACACTCCTGGCAGGAAAGCAAAAGACAAATTGTGTTGGGGAGGTGTGCTGTCAGGAACCTCTTTAGAATGCTAAAGAGCAACAATGTCAGTCTAGAGACTAAAATGTGCGTGATCCAGGCCATAGTCTTCACACTTACATGCTGTGCATCAGAGAGCTGAACAATGACTAAGGTTGAGAGAAGAAGAATTGATGTCTTTGAGTTGTGCTGGAGAAGAGTATTGAATATACCATGGACCCCCAAGAGAACAAATAGTTTTTTCTTGGAGACAGTGAAACCAAGTCTCCTTGGAGGAGGGCATCATGCTCAGAAGGGTGGATGGATAGCGCAGGAGAGGAAGACCCCAGATGAGATGAATTGACACAATACTTAAGAGTAATAAGGGTAGAAGTGTCTGAGTCAGTGAGACTGGCTAAGGATAAGGGCGGGCTTCAGAGCTGTTGTACATAGATAGTATCTATTAGTTGCAGGCGACTTGGTGGTACATAACACCACCACGAGAGGAAGATGTGGTGAAGATTCTTTAAGCAGCCTTTTGAGATCATGCTTGTGAAAGTGATCACACTTGTTAGAGTGGGACTGATTGCTTAATTCTTCTGCTTCGTGTTTACTTCACATTAGTCGTTGCAGGCAATGGTGAGCCCAGGAGTCAGTGCGAAGAAGTTCTTGACCTTCTTGGCATTGGTCCAGAATCAGTCCAGAAATCTAAAGAACTCCTTTTCTACCAGCACTTTCAGGTGCTTCTTTATTGAATAGCATTTATTTCCCTCTTCATGGCATGTTCTATTTGAGGTGGCCTGTTAAGTGAGGTCTGTTTGAGCCCTACTCTTGTTTTGAAGAGTTTTATTGCTGAACTTCTTCCATCTCATGTGAGAGTTGATTTTAGTCTTGAGATTAGCAAAACGGAAAGATAGCTTTTTGAATGTTAGAGAAATTGATGTCGGGTGATGAGAATAAAATGAAGTGGTATCTTTTGGTTAGCTATGCTGTTTGCAGTAATTTGTTTTCAAGAGTTCTTATTTAAAGAACTGTATATGAAAGAATTTAATCTGGGGAAAAACCTCAATCAAGTAGATTAAATGAGTTTTAGGGGGATTTAAGAAAGGAACGTATCACTCAGCTGATAGGAATATGAATTTGAAAGCTGATCATCAAATACTAAATTATTTTAAGTAAAAGTGATTCATAGATGTTTTTGGAGATTTACTTTTAGAATGAGTTGGTTTTAGGGCAATCTATGTTGTATTGTGGCTAAAAGTATTGTTGTTGTTAGATGCCATCCAGTACGACTCAGTGACCCTGTGAACAGCTGACTTGAACCCTGCTCTATTCTCTACCATCCTCATAATTTTTTACACACTAGAGCCCATTGCTGAAGTCATCATGTCAGTCCATCTCGTTGGGGATCTTCCTCTTCTTTGCTGACCCTCTTTGTTTCCAAGCATGATGTCCCTCTCAAAGGAGTAGTCTTGCCTAGCTACATGTCCAAAGTATGAAAAACAAAGCCTTGCCATCTTTGCCTTTGAGGAGCACTCTGGCTGCACTTTTTCCGAGACATACCTATTTGATTTTTTTGGCAATTCATGGGATATTTAGGGAACTCTGGTGACTTAAGGATAAGGAATTGCGCTGCCAGTGCAAGGTACGCAGTTCCAGTTCACAAGGTGCTCTGCAGGAGAAAGGTGGTCGGTCACCTCCCGTGTGAATTGCTGCTTCTGAAAACCTGCTGGAGGATCTACTTAATGGGTCAGTTCTGACTCTCGCACACAACAACAGACATCCATGATGTATTGTTAAAAATAGAGGCTTCGTGATTTTTTATTTTTTTTTTAATGTGTATGTTAACTGCTTGGGCTCAGATTCTGACTGGACCACTTACTCTCTTCATGACTTAAAGGAGTTATCTTCTTGATGCATGGTTCAGAATTGGGAGGGGTATAGGCCATTGAGTTGTCCTATCTCCATACCTTTTCAGTCTGTATACAGAACAGATCATCCAGGAAGCTGGGCTCTATGAGGAGGAGTGTGGCATCAGGATTGGAGGAAGACTCATCAACAGCCTACCTTATGCAGATGGCATAGCTCTGTTTGCTGAAACTGAGGAGGACCTGAAGCACTTGCTACAGAAGGTTAAGAACTGCAGCCTTAAATATGGAGTGAAGTTCAACATCAAGAAAATAAAGATTCTCACCGCTGTGCCAAGTGGTATCATCATGATAGATGAAGAAATTGAGATTGCTAATTGCTTCAGTTTACTTGGCTCCACAGTCAACACTCTTGGTACCAGCAGCCAGGAAGTCAGAATATGAATTTCGTTGGAAAGGTCTGCTGTCAGGCACCTCCCCAGAGTACTGAAGAGCAATATCAGTCTGGAGACTAAGGTGCACCTGATCCAGGGGTCTTTGCAATCACTGGCTATGCGTCAGAAAGCTGGACAGTGACTGGGGCCGATAGAGTATTGATGCCTTTGAGCTGTGGTGCTGGGGAAGAGTATCGAATATACCATGGACTGCCAGGAGAAAAAAACACGTTTGTTCTAGAGAGGGTGAAACCAGGTTGTTCCTTGGGGACAAGGATCCTGAGGCTTCATATGTTATACTTTGGGCATGTTGGAAGGAGTGACCAGTCCTTGGAGAGGGACATCATGCTTGAGATGATGGAGGGATAGCACAAGAGAGGAAGACCCTGGAAAAGACAGATTGACTCAGTGACTGGGGTATTGAGTGTAGATGTGTCAGAGACAATAAGGTTGGCACAGGATTGAGCAGAGTTCAGGGCTGTTGTGCGTAGGGTCGCTGTGAGCCACAAGCAGCTCAACAGCATATAACAAAATAGGAGTAGTTATATTTAAGACGATTGAGGAGAAAATGAGATGAGCTATACTATAGAAGTTAAATGAGTTAACACATTTAAGTAATAGATCTGGAACATAGTAAATACCCAATTTGGGGTTTGTTGTTACATGTCATTGAGTCACTTGCGATGCATAGCAACCTTATATACAAGAGCTCTGAGCCCTGCTGTAAGCCAGTTGTCTCTGACACACCTTCCCCCCCTCACCCCAGTCAAGTCTATCCATCTCATCTAGGGTCTTTTTCTTGTGCTGTCCTTCCACCCTTCCAAGCATGATGTCCTTCTCCAAGGACTGGTAGGCAAGTATAAACAATTATGTAGCTTTAGTTTTAAGCATTTTACATATATTAGACTTGATTGTATAAGATGGCCTTGATTGTAAAGTGCACCATTATTTTATGTACCATTCATAAAGGAAAAAAGCTTGCTGCCACTTCAACGATGACACAGCAAAAGAATTAAATTGAGTCTTTAAGTCTTAAAAGAGAGAAATTTGAACACAGGTGTTAAATTATATTAAGGAATTTTTAATTAATGTAAGCTAGTATTATACATTATCGTAGGTTTTTGTTGTTGACAAATCCTTAACTGCTTTAGGGATACTAAATAAAACAGTGGTGGATGACATGATAACAGCTATCTGAGATTTATTTTAATATTAAGCAAAACCAGAGTAAGAATATGTTAGGCAAAGTTAACAGTGTTGACTTAATAGCATATGGAGGTTGTGATACTATCTTTCTTCTATGTTTGAAAGTTCCCTTAGTAAAAATTTAAAAAGAAAAAATCTTGGAATTGATTTTCATTTACACATCAACTGGAGGTCGTAATTGCAATCACTATTCCCATTTGCAGATGTAGAAACTGAGACAGGTTAAATCATTTGCCAAGGTCACACACCATTGGTATGTGCTAGAACCAGAGTTTAGATTCAGGAAGTCTGGCTCCAAGGACGCTGTTGTTAACTACAGTGTTACCTTGCCTCTCATAATGCTGCTCATAAAAGTTCACCGTGGTTATTACTCTTTTGCTTTGCATCAGTCTTTGATACACTTTGAAGCAAATACCTGCTTTTTAAATTACATATATTTTGCTCTTCCCGTGGGTGTGTTAATAAAACACCCTAGAGATAGGTGGTGGGGATGTATCCTTCAGAATTTGTAGGTTACAGGAAGACAGCTGTTTGCTTTTATTTTCCCCCCTTTGAAAAAGTTTCCTCACTAGCAGTTTTACCTTGACCTTCTAAAGGTTGTTGTGAGTTTGCAAGTCTGCAGCCTTTTGTGTTCTTTTCAAAATGTAAGCCCTTGTTTTTAAGAGACTCAATAATTTGAGTCTCTCAGGTAATTTTTGGACATAACTGCTTGAGTGTTGAGTTACCTGATCTTACCTCAACAGTGTTTAATATGTTTCTGCCAAAGTCCTTGTTTCCCCCTTGAGTAAAATATTTTATTTCGCATCTCTAGCTTCCAGTGAATGTGCTGAGTTGCATATTTTTCTCCATGCATTAGCTGCATGTGATCAGATTTGAGCTATCTCTTTGTTGCTTTTCATGTGATCGTAACACACTCAGAGATGCCACTGTCTTATGTTGCTGTTCTCAGCACTTTGTTATTGGATTAAAGACATTTGTATGTGGATGTCAATAAAATACCAGTTCTAAAATTTGTTCCCAAAATTTTATCTCCTTTTGATCAAACCAGAGGCAGTTGAAAAGTCAGGAGAAAACTCTTAAAAACAGAAATGTAATAATGCACACTTGTTGAATTGTGCCTCCTTTTCCTTTTTCAGGTATAAGAACATTCCACAGATGTCCTTTGATGATACAGACAGGGAACCAGACCAGACCTTTAGTCTGAACCGGGATCTTACAGGAGAATTAGAGTATGCCACAAAGTAAGCACTGGGCCTGGCTTCCGCTCCTGGCTTCTGCTGGGGAACAGCAGGTGCTCCCTCGTTTGCAACCAGCACAAACACATCAGGAGACTCCATTTATTTTTGGCTGGTTTCCTGCTATTATTTATCAAGAATGAGTTGAAACAGTGGAGAAGGCTTGATCCTTGGCTTGGTTGATTTTGGCAGCAATTCAGTGCGAGCTCTACAGACTTGTTAACTTGCAAACAGTTGGCAGGCATTCTAAATGAGCTCCTAGAGTAGTCTTCAGGAAGAAGTTTTCATAGTTCTTGAGAATGGCTTCCAAACCGAAAAAGTGTTACTGGTGTGTAATTTCCAGCTCATAGTACTCCTGCAGAATTGAGTAAAATTGCCTCCTCAGGTTTCCAGAGCCATCACTTTACAGAAGCAGGCTGTCACATCTGTCTCCCACAAAGCAGCTGGTGTATTCAAACCCCTAGTGTAAGGCTATGTTTTATGTGCCCATCTTTCTTAGTGCTTTATAAGATCTTTTTTGTAAACTAAGGGTGAGGTCCAAACTAAATTTATTACTGAATAGTGTTTCTCCGCATTGCCATGGGAAAGTCTGCTGTTAGGGACCTCTCCAAAGTACTGAAGAGCAATGGTGTCTCTCTGGAGACTAAGGTGTGTCTGATACAGGCCGTGGTCTTCGCAGTCACTTGTTATGCATCAGAGAGTTGGACAATGACCAAGGAGGATAGAAGGAGAATTGATGCCTTTGAGCTGTGGTGCTGGAGAAGAGTATTGAGAATACCATGGACTGTTAGGAAAACAAACAGATTTGTCCTGGAAAGGGTTAAACCAGGTGGCTCCTTGGAGGCAAGGATTCTGAGGCTCCGTCTAACATACTTTGGACATGTTGTGAGGAGAGACCGGTCTTTGGAGAGGGACATCATGCTTGGGAGGGTGGAGGGACAGCGCAGGAGAGGAAGGCCCTCTATGAGGTGGATTGATTCGGTGACTGGGATAATTGGGATGGGAGTGTCAAAGACAGTGCGATTGGCACAGGACAGAGTGGAGTTTAGGGCTGTTGTACATCGGGTCGCTATGAGTCGCGACTCGACGGCACATAACAACAACAACAACAGTGTTTCTCCTTGTTGCTGCCTGAGGACGGGAATAGTATTAATTTATCCTTCTGTCCCTTCTGCCAGAGTAGATGTTTAATAAGTGCATGGAATTATTTGTCTGAAGGAGAAGGATGGATGGATGGATGGATGGATGGATGGATGGATGAGATACAAGAACCCAAGCATGGACACTGACACCGAAAGTTTTACTACAAGACAGATGTGGAGTATTTTTTTACATATTGGTGAGATACTATAAGAAAAATAACATGTTTTCTTTCTTTCCTTCGCTTTAGAATTTCTCGTTTTTCAAATGTCTATCATCTCTCTATTCATATTTCAAAAAACTTTGGAGCAGACACCACAAAGATCTTTTATATTGGCCTCAGAGGAGAATGGACTGAGGTAAGTTGAGGTTGTGTGCATATTTACTGTTTACCTGAATGTATCCTCTTGTAGTGGGTGAGAGCTTTATGAAAAGGGAAATAAGCAAAAGATGTCACTCCCAGTCAGTTTATAATTTTTTTTTAATCACTGTAAATTGTCCGTCTCATTTCATAGTCTTCAAGTATTTTTTTTAAATCAGTCATGCATTTTATTTACTGATCCAAGAGACCTCTCCAAGACTGCCTTACCTTTTTTCTGTGTGGTCAGAGGTTTTAAACCTTTCTGTTGTTGTCAAGCAGCAATTCAAAGCAGCCTGGTGAACAACAGATCTGACACACTAGAGCCCATTATTGCAGTCACTGTCTCAATCCACCTGGCTTGAGGTGTCTTCAAATCTTTTTAAGGTGATTGAAATTATGTCACTGATGTTAATTCACATTTTCATGTTAAGATTTATTTCATTCAGCAGATGGTTTTTGATAAACTTTCTTGTACATAAGAGGTAAAGTCGTAGAGATAGACAAGGTCTTCTTTTCTTGGTGTGCCATTATAGTTGTTATGTGCTGTTGAATCACCTGTGACCCTATGCAGATAGCATGCAGATAGCTCTGAACTCCTACTTATCCTGAGCCACTGTGTCTGACACACCTACCCCCATAGCCCCAGTTACTGTACTGATCTCTCTCTAGTGTCTTCCTCTCTTGAGCTGTTCCTCCATCCAAGCATGACATCTTTCTCTAAGTACTGGTCCCTCCTGGCATCATGTCCAAAATGTGTCAGCTAGAGCTTCATAGTCTTTGCCTCCATGGAGCAACTTGGTTTCACCGTCTCCAGGACAAACTTGTTTATTCTCTTGATAGTCTGGTATGTTCAGAGCTCCTTCAGCACCACAACTCAAAGGCATCAATTCTTCTGTTATCCTTAGTCATGATCTAGCCCTCCCTGAAGTAGGCACACCTTAGTCTCTAGACTGACATCATTGCTCTTTAGCACTCTGGAGAGAGGTTTCTGACAGCAGACTTTTCTAATGCAATTTGTCTTTTGATTTCTTGACTTTTGGTGCCAAATGTATTGATTGTGGAACCAAGCAAGCTGAAATTAACGATCTTAGTCTTCTCCATCGATCATGTTGCTTCCTGTTGGTAAGAATCTTTGTCTTCTTGATGTTAAACTTTAGTCATATTGAAGATGATAATCCTTGACCTTTTACAGCAGATGCTTCAGGTCCTCCTCTGTTTTGGCAAGCAAGATTGTGTAATCTGAGTAACTTAGATTGTTGATTAGTCTTCCTTCACTCCTGACACCACATTTCTTCTTCATAAAGTCCAGCCTCCCTCATGTTCTGTTCTGCATATAGCTTGAAAACGTGCATCTCTGATACACTCCTTTCCTGATTTTGAACCCATGCAGTGTTTCTTTGTTCTGACAATTTCCTGGTCCCAAGTATAGATTTCACATGAACACAATCAGATGTTCTTGGATCCCCATTTTTCTCAGTGTTAGCCACAATATTTTATGATACAGTCAATGAGACAGATTCCTTGGGTACTTTCTGCTTTCATCTAAGATCTGTCTGACATTGGCTGTTGTATTCCTAGTGCCATGGCCTCTTCTATTTGTATTTCAGGTCGTTCTCTGTTGATGTACTGTTCCAGTTGTTTTTTAGTAACCTTCAGCAGGATTTTGCTTGTGTGTGATATTAGTGATTTTGTTCTATAATTTCCACACTGTGTTGGAATTCCTTTTTTTGGAATGGAATAAATGGATCTATTAATTCAGTTGGCCAGGTGGTTATCCTCCAAATTTCTTGGCACAATCTGGTGAGCATGTCTAGGACAGCATCTGTTTGTTGAAATATGTAAATTTTGGTATTCTGTCAAGTCCTGCCATCATAGTAGGAAGAGACATATGGATCTTCTATGTTAAAAGGTCAGACTTTAAAAAAAAAAAAAAAAAAAGGTCAGACTTTTGTTCTTGTGGATTTGATTTTATTTTCTTTAGCTTCAATTTGAATTTGCATACAAGTAGTTGATGATCTGATTTCCAATCAGCACCTGGCCTAGCTTTCACAGCTCTTCCAATTTTCCCCACATATGTAATCAGTCTGATGTCTCTGTAGGCTGTTAGGGGAGGTGTATGTGTATATGCCCCATTTGTGTTTCTTATAAAAGGTATTTGCAATGAATAAATCATTGATTGTACAGAATTCTGTCATTCCGTTTCCAGCCTCATTTTGTCACCAAGTTTATGTTTCCCAACTACCAATCCTTTTTCCTTGTTCCCAACTTTTGCATTCCAGTCACCCATTATTACTAATGTATCTTGGTTGCATGTTTGATCGATTTCTGATCACAACAGTTGGTAGAAGTCACCTATATCCTACTCTTTGACGCTGGTTGTTGTTGGTGCATAAATTTGAAAGATAGTGGTATAAATAGGTCTTCCTTGTATGCATATGGATATTCTTTCAAGATGGATCTAGAAATGATCTTTTTAACTGCAAATGTGACTCTGTTTTTTCTTACCTTTTCATTTCCAGCATAGTAGATCATATTATCTAATTCAGAATGTCCCATGCCAATCCATTTCATTTTGCCAGTGCCTAGTATGTCAATATTTATGTGTTCCATTTCTTCCTTAACAGTCTCCAGTTTTCCTACATTGTTGCTTCTCACGTTCCATGTTCTAATCATTAGGGTCTGTTTGCAAGTGTTCCTCCTCTTTTGTGATTCCCAATACAAAGGTTTAGCTTCTGGTGTCATATCTGTTAATCTAATCTTAATATGCACTGTGGTATATAGGGTTTTCAAAGGCCTGTTATTTTAGAAGTGCATGGCCAGTCCTTCTCCTTAATCTGTCTTAATTTGGGTGCTCAGCTTTAGAGCTTTTGGCAATATCATGATAGATGGTGAAGAGATTGAGCTTGCTGGTCTCCATAGTCAACACTCTTGGTACCAGTAGCCAGGAAATCAAAAGACAAATTGCATTGGGAAAATATGCTTTCTCCGCCACCCAAGCAGATATGTGCACACTCTGTTTATTGCGGCTTTGTTCACAATAGCAAAGAGTTGGAAACAACCCAAGTACCCATCAGAAAACGAACGTATAGAGAAGCTGTGGTACATTCACACAATGGAAGACTATGCTGCATTTAAAAACTAGAAACTCATGAAATATTATACAAAATGGGTGACTCTGGAGAACATTATGCTGAGTGAAATATCTCAGTCACAAAAGGACAAATACTACATAATGCCACTGTTGTAAAACAGGACTGACATCAGGTCTGGGGAAGGGGACGGAGAAAGATGGGATAAATTATGTATACTGCATTGAAACAAATGAGGAAGAGAACTGTTTTAAAAGGGTATTAGGTATTATTTTCATGACAGGAGTCCAGAACGAAGGCTGCATAGTGCAGTGGACTTGTGGGGAGGGATTATATAACAATGAATTTTTCTTTTACTTTTTGAAGAGAAGAGTAAACTGGTGGGGAGGAGTGGGCAGGGAGACAAGTGCAATCATGAATGAATGGAAATCCAAAGTTTCTGTAAACTTTCATGAAAATTAATAATAAGTAAATAAATTTTAAAAAAAAGAAAGAAAATCTGCTTTCAGGAACCTCTCCAGACTACTGAAGAGCAACAATGTCAGTATGGAGGTTAAGGTGTGCCTGATCCAGGCCATAGTCTTCCAGTTACTTGCTGTGCATCAGAGAGCTGGGTAGTGACTAAAGATGACAGAAGGAAAAAAAAAGATGACAGGAGAATTGATGCCTTTTGAGCTGCGATGCTGGAGAAGAGTGTTGAATATACCATGGACTTCTAGGAGAACAAACAGGTTTGTCCTAGAGAGAGTGAAACTAGACTGCTCCTTGGAGGCAAGGGTTCTGAAGCTTCATCAGACAGACATACTTTGGGCATGTTGCAAGGAGAAACCCATCTTTGGAGAACGACATCATACTTGGAAGGATAGAGGGCCAACGCAAGAGAGGAAGACCCTGGATGAGATGGATTGACTCAGTGACTGGGGTAATGAAGAGTAAGGTGTGTCAGAGACAATGAAGTTGGCTCAGGATAGGGCAGAGTTCAGAGCTGTTGTACATAGGGTCGCACTCAAAGACACATAGTAACATAAGGGGTAAATCATTCCAGGTAATGGTCTATTTGGGCTTATAAGGATAGTGGACATCAAGAATGGTGATCTAGAAAGGAACCTGAGTCAGAACTATATAAATGAGTATGGTTCCCTAATTAAGCTTCTTAATTTTTTTGCAGCTTCGCCGACACGAGGTGACTATTTGCAATTATGAGGCATCAGCCAACCCGGCAGACCACAAAATCCATCAGGTTACCCCACAGACACACTTCATTTCCTAAAGGCTGACCAAGGAAGGCTCCCACAGAGACTCTGTGTCAGTGAAGATATATAGCTGCCTATTATTGGGAAGAAAGACGTGAGGGACTCCCAAGAGAGTTGGCTGCCACAGCTTCTGCCAAAGCGTTGCCTTTGAGGCTTACTGTAGACAGAAACCTGACCGACAGAAGACACTGTGAGGGTTGTGTGCGTGCCAAAGGACAATCATGGTTTTCTCAGGCTCTGTGGAAATTGGGTCTTAGGCTGGTCCGGCATCTGGCAGTCTTGTATAACTTTGCCAGTCTGAATGTGTCATGGAATCCCAAGTGTCTGGTTGCTTTGTGGCAGGATTTGTGTCTGACCTGTTTTCATCAAATGGAAATAATTCCTGGTCTGCAGAAAACTTTCTGAAGCCTCTGGATTCTGTTAGTCCTCATGAAGGTCTCCAATTAGAAGTACTTGTCCCTGCTTGTTCTCTCTCCCTGTCATTGTTCAGCATTGTTGTCACATTGCCCAGCTTAGAGTTATCTGTCGCATATGACTGTCCCAGGGTGGTAACTCAAAAAAAGGTAGGAGTCTCCTGGTGATACTTAATAGCTTGGGTTTCTTTTTCCCTCTCCCTAGGCACGCAATCTGGGGGAGAAGATGGGACTTGTTCCTGGTGGGGTTAAGAGTGGAATTTTTATGGTAAGATTCTCTTTTGGAAGATCTTAATCTCTGTTAGCTCCTGACTATTCTGTTAAGCCCAGGGCCAGAATCTGGAGATTTCTTAGGTCTTCTGTTTATGTTACAAATAATTCACTGTGACTGAAAATCTTCCTAATAAAATCCTTGCCAGATTGTATTTTCTTTTGATTCCTTTGTAATACTGATGAAAAGTTTATCTGACTGGAAACTTTCATATTTTGGAAAAAATATTGTTGTGGACTAGGTAGATCATAAGAAATACTAGTGGAGAGTAGATGATTGGTTTGTCCAGGGAGAGTGAAGCATGATTTGCACAGTAGGCTACCACATTCTTTCCCTTAAGTTTCATAAAGAAGGAAATAGAATTAAAAGCCCATTTTCCATTTCTAAAGAGTGAATTCTTTGTAGAAAGGACAGTTTACAAACGAGAGTTGGTTCATTTGTCATCAGTAAAGCTTTGTCAAAAGAAATGAGAATGAGGAAAATTAAGTGAACATTACACATGTCTGAATGTTAATCAGAGACCTTAATCTTGAAAATAATTTTTATCAGTACAGCGATTGGAGAGAATTGAAGGATCTGAAAAGAGGATTTGAGCTGATCAGTCCTCCTAGGAAACAGTAAGGGTGTTTAACAGTGTTGAATCTGGATCCCATGAGAACCTTGAACTAATCTGCACTGTTAGGATTGGTTCAGCTTGCAACCACCAAGGCTTGTTGAATCTCAACATTTCTACAACACTTGAAAGCCAATAAAAATGCAAAAGCAATTCTTGATGGTTAACTAGCCTTCAACCTTGTTGTTGAAGTTGAATAATTTTGGAGATAAAATTCACATTTTAATTTGGAAAAAGGACTGAAGTTTAGAAATAGAACAGATTTTTAACTCATGGCTATTCCTTTAATTCCACTAATTAAGCACTAACCACTGGTGGGCTCAGTGTCTGGGCTCTTGAGTTTAAAGCTTCACTTTGAAGAGTGCTCAAAGGCTCAGTATCTCAGGTGGTTCACGGCTGTAGGGGGAACCAGTTGTTCATCCTTCCAGTCTGGAATCAGACAAGTACATTTTCCCCCCTTCCATTCTCACCTCTTTTTCCCTTTGACCCCCAGTTGTAGGTCCAAAGATTTCCTGCCCACATCCCTGTATTTCAGGTTCCATCTCTGACCTGTTGAGCAGTAAGACCAAACTCCCTCTTGGCCTGGGGAAAATGTTTTATGAGCCTTCATTCTGTTGAAAGCTGCAGAGGAATCAATGTGACTCATTTCCTGTTTTGCTGATGCCCACATGTCTGGGACATAGTCCTTCAACTCAATTTGCCACATATCCCAGCCGTTCAGCGAATCCCAAGCCTCATTTCCAGTTTATTGGTGCAGTTCAGAGCAAAGTGACTCAATGGTGACCAGATAGCACCTTTTCTTAACTGGGGGTAATGCACCATCTGTGTGGCCTTGCTTGTTGAGCTGAAAGCTGTCCAGCTGTCCTGGTGTAGCCAGTGTTACATTCCCAGGGTCCTTGTAGAGTCAGTGAGACCGCACACTGTGATTTTACACTCGACCTCATTTGAGTTCACAGCAAGGGTGTGAAGTAGGCAGGGTGGTTATTATACTCATTTTATAGCTCAGGAAACAGGTCCAAGAGGCAGTACTAGAGTAGAATATGGAGGTTGGGGTTGTTTACTTCCTTTCTGTGAGCTTTCATTATCTTTAAGCCTGGAGGACTAAATTGATCTCCAATGTCAACCCAAGAATGTATGAATCCATTCATGATCATGGGATTCTTCGGGGCAAAATAGCACGCAATGATACACTGCGCTTAACTGTCCCTATGAGACAAAAAAGGTAGTATACTTTGTGCTAAAAGCGTGAGGAATGGCTCTCTTTTTGGAGAACTCCAAAAGGCGTTTGATGGTGCTAGCAAGCGTGTCTCTAGTGAGTCTAGTCTCGGTGGGTGGTTCTGTCCTGCTGAGAACTCCCTGCCTTTCTGCCTTACTAGCAGGAAGTGGTCCTGCCGTATCCAACATGGCAGCTTCTATTTGGCGAAACCCAGCCCCACTTCCGGATTCCGTAACCGTGTCCGGGCTGCTTCCGGCAGCGCGATGGCCGGTTCCCGACACTCAAACGGAAGTTCCGGCGGGGGCGGCGGAGGGAAGAGTGTGTGTCTGTTCAGGAGAAAGAGGAGACTCGCCCGAGAGGTCTCGAGATCCACAGGGAGTGGAGGTACTCTGGTCCGACGGCAGCCTGCAGATAGAGGGGATGTGGGGACCCATGGGGCGACTAGGAGGGTCCTGGAGAGTGGGGAGGGGGAATTGCATCTGTGAAGATGGGGGTAGGGGGCGAGGGACGAAGAGGAGCTGTTCAGTCCAGGGGACTCCGTCTTGGGGACTTCTGTGGTGGAGAGAGGCTAGGGAAGAGGGTGCCTGAATATGATGAGAAGAGCTCTGGAGTCAGAAATGGAAGATCTCATTGTGGGGTGGCGGTTCCCCACGGCCAGAGGTAGACAGGTCCTTTGTGGACAGGGGCGGGCGCTGGGTCAGGGTTAAAAAATGTCACTGTAGGGTGGAGATGGCCCTTGCTTTGAAGAAAGTCCCATTATAGAGAGTAGGAGACATGGGTCAGGGTGGAAGTTTTCACTATGAGGAGGAAGACACCACCTTGGGGAGGCGGGAGAAAGCATCTCTCTGTAAAGGGGAACCCAGGAGTGAGAGATCATAGTTCCCACACTAGGAGGAAGGGAAGGAATCCCAAATTAGGGAGCAAGGTCCAGTCCCCTGTGGGGAGGACCAGAGGTGAACAATCCGGAGGTGGAAGGTGGACGCCAGTTAGGAGGGGCGTACTGCTGGAAAGGGTAGCACTTAAGGGCAAGTAGCGGAAGCTTCCGGGCGACTTTGGAGGATGCTGAGGACGGGGAGGAGCCTGCCAGCCTGACATTCTTTTGTGTGTTTGGGAATCCCAGAGCGTGGTCAAGCTGAGGAGCTCATTTGGAGTCAGTAGGCAACAGGAGCAGCAAGTAGTCCTGTTCAGGGAGGCCAGAGCACCAGTTGAGGAGTGGGTGGTGGTGAGACACCCTTAAGCCTAGGGGGTGGGGGTGGAATGGACAGGTATTCCCCTACCCGCCCCCCCCCCCCAGGGTTCTGAGAACAGCCAAGCCAGAAATTGTTGTGAAGGCTGGATTGGGGCGAGGTTTGAGAAGGAGGGTGTGTGTGTGTGTGTGTGTGTGTGTGTCTGTCTGTCTGTCTTTAAATGTTTGAAGGGTGGGATTCAGAGAGCATAGTCTGGAAGTGGATTTTTCTATCCTTCATTTCCCTAGAGGGATTGGTGGGGAACCCAGGGGTTCCGGAGAAGAACTGGGAAGGAGCAAAAATGAGGCAAAGTAGCTGGGGAAAAGGAGCAGCCTCCCCTCGGCCCGACCCCCCAGCCCCTGAGCCTTTCCTCTGCCCCACTCCATTAAGTTTAAGTACTGTGGTTGGGTTAGAACGAAGGACCAGCATTCTGGGCCAGTAGGGATGGAGGCAAACTTCCTGCTCTCTTTTTCCTGGGACTTACTGCTTGCCCTCCTCTTTGTGGCCAGAAGAACCCCTACCAGGGTGCTGGGGAGGGGTGTGTTGGATGGTTTGGGCAGGCCCTAGGTTTGAGGCTCTGCCTGTGATAGTGGTCCCAGCTGCCCAGCCTTGCTTGTGAACACCCCTCCGCCATTTTCACAGGCCCCCAGCCGTGGAGCCCTACTAGTGTATGTGTGGTAACACCATGTCTGTGCCCCTGCTCACCGATGCTGCCACTGTGTCTGGAGCTGAGCGGGAAACGGCTGCGGTAAGGGTCCTACTGCCCATGGGCATACATACCCAGACATATGGGTAGGGAGTTACCCATGCAGCCCCAGGAGGCTGGCTTGAGAGGTGTGGGAAAAATGGAGGTGGCACTGATGACAAGGGAGCAGCCTGAGCCCAGGAGGCTTAGGGTCAATAACCCGTTTGGCTGTTACCTCAGTTTCCCCCAAGTCCTGTGGGGTGGGGCAGGATAGCCTGATGTTGAAGGTTATAGATGGGAGAATGGCCTCTTCCCCAGCACCCCATTTCTCTTTTTCTAGGTTATTTTTTTACATGGACTTGGAGACACAGGGTGAGTGAGCTGAGAGGGGTTCTTTGGAGAGGTGGGGCCTGCCACCCTCCTTCTTCCCTCTATCGGCGCCTTCCCTTCCTTCCCTCCTACAGGCACAGCTGGGCTGACGCCCTCTCCACCATCCGGCTCCCTCACGTCAAGTACATCTGTCCCCATGCGTGAGTACCACCCCAGTGACGGCAGGCAGAGGAGGGTGACCAGCTATGTGGGGGTGGGGGGGTCCTGTGGTCTGGAGTCTCTTTCTTCCCATCAGCTGTATCCTGGGCCCTAGGCAATCAGAAGTGCCCTTCCCGCCTTAGTTCTTATGGGGCCCTGGGAGTGGATTCCAGCACCAAGCCCCCAGCCCTCGAGCTTCCTAGAACTGAGATCAGCTAGAACCAGGACTTCCTGTGCCCCCTTCCCCAAGTACTCACCATCTGTGCTGGACCCCGTCACACCCAGTGTTGGGCTTTACTTCTCCATCGCTACCACTGATGCCCAAACTGCAGCTTCCAGCCCCACGTGGCTGGTTGCCTGGCAACACCTCAAACACAGGTTCTGCATGCAGGGAGGGGCCCCCAGGGGCCGTTCTGTCCCTTCTAGTCTCTCTGTGTGGCCTCCCCGTCCCTTCTAAATATGGACTCATCTTCCTGTCTCTGCCCAGACCTCGGATCCCTGTGACCCTCAACATGAAGATGGTGATGCCGTCCTGGTAAGTGTGGGGTGGGAACATGAACTGAGGGTGGTATTCAGGGCTGGTTGTCCACCTCCAGTAGCTGCCAATGCCTGTGTGCCCCCAGGTTTGACCTAATGGGACTGAGTCCGGATGCCCCAGAGGACGAGGCTGGCATCAAGAAAGCAGCAGAGAACAGTAAGGCCCTCCCCTCTCATCAATATCTTCCTTGTGAAAGGGCTGGGCAGTATCTTTGGCCCTCCTTCCCGACATCCCTCAGCAGCTTCCCACCCACCCAGTCATGTTTCCTTCTGAACCCCTCCTCCCAGTCAAGGCCTTGATTGAGCATGAGATGAAGAATGGGATTCCTGCCAATCGTATTGTCCTGGGAGGCTTTTCACAGGTGAGAGGAGGGGTCACTGGTGGGTGGGCACCTGAGCTGTGCTCTAATAACCTCCTGTTCACTCATTCTTCCAGGGTGGGGCCCTGTCCCTCTACACCGCTCTCACCTGCCCCCACCCTCTGGCTGGCATCGTAGCGTTGAGCTGTTGGTTGCCTCTGCACCGGGCTTTCCCTCAGGTGAGCATCCCCAAATGCCCCCTCCTGTCCTGTGAGTCTCCTGTCTTGGAGACTGCCAGCCGACTAGCTCTGCCCTGAGTCCTGTCTGGCCCACAGGCAGCCAATGGCAGTGCCAAGGACCTGGCCATCCTGCAGTGCCATGGGGAGCTGGACCCTATGGTGCCTGTCCGGTTTGGGGCCCTAACAGCTGAAAAGCTCCGGTCTGTTGTCACACCCGCCAGGGTTCAATTTAAGACTTACCCAGGTGTCATGCACAGCTCCTGCCCTCAGGTCAGTGTGAAAGACTACTTCCTACTCCTGCTCTGTTCCTTCCTCCAGTCAGTGGCCTCTCACAGTCCCTTCTCCCTCTCAGGAGATGGCGGCTGTGAAGGAGTTTCTTGAGAAGCTGCTGCCTCCTGTCTAACCAGAGTTGCTGGTCTCCAGCACGGTCCCTTAGCTCATGCGGGGCCCGACACTCGCAGCACCATCTTGGATCTGAGCCGGCCGAGCCCCTGTCCCCACCGCCCTCCACCTGTCCTTTCCCACAGACCTTGGGGCAGACTGGTCACGGCCTGGCCCACCTGCTCTCCGCCATCTGACACTGTCCACAGCAGGCGGTGGGCTGCTTTCTTACCCCATTTCCCTGGAGGCGGGCCCCCCAGCAGCAGTATTGGAGGGGCCGTAGGCAGCGGGAAGAAGGGGCCCAGCTGCTGACCCACTCATTCAGGACCTCACCCACTAGCCCCGCTTTGGCCCCATTTCCTGTGACCTCAGGGTTTGGCCCTTGGGGCTCTCCCAGGCCCCACCTACTGACCCCCAGGGATTCTGCCCAGATAATCGTATCTCCTGCCTCCTCTCCAGCTGCTTCTCAATCATGAATGTGTCCATGGCCTACCCCCTTGCTGCTGTGGGCCACCTGCCTGTCGGCAGGAGTGTTGGTAAGGGGGTAGGGCCCGGGCCTTCCCTCAGCTGTTCCCTCCCCCTTGGGGGCCAGGCCCACCTCCTCTTTGCCCTTTTCTCCCGCAGGCCTGGAGCCTGCAGGGCTGGACTGAGGCTCATGGTCTCCCCACAGCTGTCCTACCCACACTTTGTCCCCACTCCTGGGCCAGGGAGGTGGTGGGGGAAGAGTTGTGTCTCGTCTTCTGTCTCCATGTGGTTTTGGGTGTTTTTCTTGTTGTGTCCTGGATTCCGATAAAATTAAAGAAATCGCTTCCTCAATTTGGGCCTGGCTGATTCTGTTCAAGGAGCAGCAAGTGATCATCTGATAGATCTTGCCCCAGTGTAAGAAAACTTGTTTTATTTGAAATCTTTTGGAAAGCTTTTCATAGCAGTATAAATTAGTGCCCAAGAGGGGGGATTGCGCGGGGGTCCTTGCTGCCCCCACTTGCCCTTGGTCCCTGTGGATTCTGGTCATTGTGGAAGGTAAGCTCATCCCTGCGGGTTCTGGTCACTGTGGAAGGTGAGCGTGGAGATGATAAGCTAGGAGGCAGTGTCTTCAGGGGTTCCTTCACGGCTGCCGTTTCCTGGTCAGTGGAGCCCTTGGCCTCAGGCCTGGTGGGCTAAGAGGCCGGCCAAACTGGGTGTTGAGGTAGGGGTAGCCTTGACTTTGCCCAGCATCTCAGAGACACCCGGGTTCCTGCCGGGAACCTGAGAGCAGGCAGTCCTTTCTTTTCCTCTTCTGGTCTATCTCAGGAGGGTCCTCAGGCCTGTGTGTCAAAGCCTGAAGGATTCTGCATCTGCCAGCGCCACAGATCCTCACCTGCCATGAGATGTGGGGGAGTCAGGGCCCACATTAGAGTGCAGGCTCCCCAAGCGGCCCACATGGCCTGCCTGGTCCCTGCTGAGCCAAGTCTCTCCCAGGGGTCAGGATCGAGACTTGGGCCTTACTCACACATCTTATCCAGCCCCAAGGCTGCTGTCCAGCCCAGCTCCTCTCGGGCCAGGCTAGGGTTGGCATAGCAGGTGGCCACATCACCTTCACGTCGAGCAACCACTTTGTATGGGATCTGCAAGGGGAAGTGCAGCTGAGTGGAACCAGCCCTGGGCCTCACCCACCCTACTGGTGAGGGATGCAGAGTAGCGTCTTTGAAGGGTCATGGCATAGCCAAACAGGACAGGGCTGGGAAAGCTGTGAAGCAGGCCTTTGGGGGACAGCCCAGCCGAGTGTTGAGATCTGGCAGTGGATGGGAGGTGTCCCCTCCTCAGCCCACCCTTATCTCTAGTGGTGCTGGCTGGGCTGAAGGGACCCACCTTCTTCCCAGAGGCCTTTTCCATGGCATGGACCATCTGCAGTACTGAGTAGCCTATGCCTGTGCCCAGATTGTAGATCTGCCCAGGAGAGAAGGCCAGGATTTGTGAAGGGTCCCCTTGGCCCAGGCCTCAGTTTCCCTCCCTCCCTGCTCTCTCCCTACCCTGCAGCCACATTGCTCCTTCAGCTTCCTCAAGGCTGCAATGTGGCCCTTGGCCCAGGCCTCAGTTTCCCTCCCTCCCTGCTCTCTCCCTACCCTGCAGCCACATTGCTCCTTCAGCTTCCTCAAGGCTGCAATGTGGCCCTTGGCCCAGGCCTCAGTTTCCCTCCCTCCCTGCTCTCTCCCTACCCTGCAGCCACATTGCTCCTTCAGCTTCCTCAAGGCTGCAGTGTGGCCCTTGGCCCAGGCCTCAGTTTCCCTCCCTCCCTGCTCTCTCCCTACCCTGCAGCCACATTGCTCCTTCAGCTTCCTCAAGGCTGCAATGTGGCCCTTGGCCAGATCCACAACGTGGATGTAGTCCCGGACGCCTGCAGAGAAGTAGTAGTGATTAGAAGGGTTCATTATGGCATCTGCCCCACCTGTTTCCTCCTCTCCCCAGCCCCGTCCTCTCCTCACCTGTACCATCCTCTGTGTCATAGTCATTGCCAAAGACATTCAGGGCCTCTCGTCGCCCGATCGCCACCTGGTGGTGGAGGTTAGGTCAGTTCCTCCAGGACTCCAGGCCATCCATACGCCAACCCCCCTCAGCCCTTATCCTTTTCCCTTACCTGGGAGACATAAGGCATGAGGTTATTTGGGATGCCCTGGGGATCCTCTCCGATACAGCCAGAGGCGTGGGCACCCGTGGGGTTGAAGTATCGTAGCAGCACCGCATTCCAGGTCTGTGGACACATAGATCAGGTGACGGGAGGTGCAAGCAGCTTTCCCTCGCCGAATCGAGCTCCCTCCACCTCAGGGCTCGGATCCTACCCCAAGGGCTTTGGAAATCGGCACTCCTTTCTGAATTTTCACTCTTATGTGGGCCTGACTGGCTGAGTCAAGGGGAGTCCTCACCTTGTCTGCCCGGCACAGGTCCTGGATCATCTCCTCGATAAAGAACTTGGACTTGCCGTAGGGGTTGGTGCAGCCACCTGTGGGGTGGGCCTCGTCTAGTGGCAGGTATTGGGGATTCCCGTACACGGTGGCGGAGCTGCTGAACACCAAGTTCTTCACACCATGGGTCTTCATGATCTGGCCATGGAGGGGAGGTGTCATCTGCCTCTGCCTCACATTATCCCTACCCTGTTCTCTCCAAGGGGCTCTAGTAGCCTAGTGGGTAAAGAGTTGTGCTGCCAACCCAAGGTAGATGGTTTGAATCCACCAACTAAGAAAGAGAGTCTGTATCTTCCCCTGAAAATGTCCAGGATGGGAAACCTAATGAGGTTACCCCAGGAGTCAAAATCAACACAGTGGGCTTGTTTTGGGCACTCGCTCCAGGAACCATGGTGGTGCAGTAGGTTAAGCACTTGGCTGTGAGCTGAAAGGTGGTTCTCATCCACCAATCATTCCATGGAAGAAAAATCTGTCAGTCTGCCTCCAAAAGATTGCTGTTGTTATGTACCATTGAGTCAGAACCAACCCACAGCTGACCTTCCAGCAGGTTTTCCAGAGGCAGTAAATGACATGGGAGGAGACTGCCCATCTTTCACCTGAGGTGCAGCTGGTGGATTCAGATTGCTACTTGCCTTTGTGTTGGCAGCCCAGTTCCTTACCATTAAGCCAGCAGAGCACTGCAAAGCTGACAGCCTTAGAAGCCCTCTGGGACAGTCTTCAAAGGGCTGTGATGAGTCAAGGTCACAGTGGGGACTAAATGGATTATTTCTTCCATAGGGTAAAGCTGAGCATATGGGTGTTCATGTTTCCAGAAGTGAAAAGGCTCTGAGCCTAAATAGATCTACTGGGATTAGAAATTGAGACTGTCCATGATGACTCTAGAATTAGGTCCTCATCCACTGTGCCTGTTAGAAAGGGGCCCGGAGATGCCCTGTCCACCTAGCTACGGGGCTGTGCAGTGTCTGCCTCTGCCATCAGACTCTCACCTCCAGGAGCTGGATGGTCCCTGTCAGATTGACCCGGTAATAATCCAGAGGTTTCTGTACGGACTCTCCCACAGCCTTGAGCCCTGCGAAGTGGATGACCGCCACAAAGCTGTGCTGCGGGGGCACAGGCAGGATCAGAGGGTGCTCAACAGGGGCCCAGGTAGCGTGCCCTGGCTGCCTGTTGACCAAGCCCCCACCTTCTTGAAGAGACGCTGTAAGGCTGCTTGGTCCAAGATGTCCATCTCCTCAAACTCCACAGAACGGCCCGTCAGCTCTTGCACCCGCCGAAGGCTCTCGGGCATGGAGCCCCCTCCTAGTTGAGCACATGAAGCCATAAGAATCAGAGGAGATGAGGCCCATGGTTGCTAAGGGCTTAGCCAGACACAAACATCCCCTTTCATAGTTCGCTAGAACCCTGGGCTTTCCTTCTACCATACTCTAGCAGCCCCAGCCCCCTGCTGCCCTGTACTCACCACGGATGGCATTGTGAAAGTTGTCGATGACCACAGGCGAGTAGCCCGCCTCTAGGAGTTCCAGCACCGTGTGGCTGCCAATGTAGCCTGCTCCTCCAGTTACCAGCACCTTTTCTGCCATGGCACCTGGTTAGAACAAAGTCTCAGTGGCTTTGGGCTGTCTCCTAGTTAAAAGAGTGGCTTAGGAGTTAGTCCTGGTGAAACTAGCTCTGGGTAAAGCCTTGGTACCATCATTTTCTGGCCTTAGGCCCAGGACTGAACTGACCACTTACCTTTTCCTGGCCTTAATTTTAATTATTTTTTTAAATAAGATGGAGCTAATAACTACAATTTCATGTGCTGGTGTGAGGATTAAATGAAGTAGTTTGAAAAGACCTGCCAAATGTTATAGGTAAGGAAACAGGTGCTGGCCTAAGATGGTTAGAACCTGAGGACATACCCAAGGTGCCTGGTGGCTGGAGAGGCCTGGACAGAGGAAAACATGGTAGCAGGACTTGGGGCTCTAGGTCTGTTGTTATGTACCACTGAATCAGAAAAGACACACAGCTGATCCTCCGGCAGATTTCAGAGGCAGTAAATGGTAAGTAATGGTAAGTTAATTTGCCCATTGAACCCCAAGCCTTCAGTCTGGTAGTGCTGCTCCTTACCACTGACCAACAGAGAACTTTGGTTCTAGGAGCCAAAGGGAAAGGCTGTGGTCTACTTAAAATTAGCCTGCCCAGTCCCTCTGCCATCACTCTGGGTAAACAGCCTCCTTGGATCAGTGACTAATACCTCACATGCCATGTAGCCCCTTGACTCCTTCTCCCTCAAAGGTCAGCAGGGAGGAAACAGGAAATACACAGATGGCCTCAAGGGTGGGTCCTCTGGCAAGCAGGCTCCTGAAACCAGCTCTGGTGCTGCAGACCTCACCCCCACTCTACCCTGGAGGCAGCCAGACTGGCTCTCTGTCCATGCCAGGGCTGAGCAGGGCTGGGCTCAGTGAATCCGGGCATGGAGCTAGGGATCCCATCCAACTGTAGGCTGAACTGGGCAGGGTGTATACGTGGCCTTGGCCCCGTCTCCACTACCAGGTGTGCATCTCCACCCTGAGCAAACTCTTCAGGGCAGAGAGAGGCGAAGTCCCAGACACTGAGCCCTTTCATTCCTTCCTCCACGCAGGCTGTCACCATCCTCGTCTCAGCTCATCCAGCTCCAACCCATTTGATTGAACGCCAAGCTTTGTACTAAGCACTTTTGCATTTATTTTCCTGAATTCTGCAATGTCCTGATGAGACAGATGTTTACCGAGAAAGCTATTCAGGGTCAGAGAGGTGACATTTGCCCGAAGCTAACCAGCTAGTTAAAGCCAGGTTGAAATCCAGAGCTTCAGGGCGGCAGTGAGCTTTCCCCTCCGAAGCCGTTCGCCCTCCCCTACCCCCTACTTCCGCAGGACACTGCTGCGGCCACCCCTACCCACGCCGTCGCGCACCACTGCTATTCTGAACCCTGGAAAGTGGTCAGAGGGGACTAGGGAGATAACAAGGCTGGCCTGAAATCGGTCTCGCCCCAAACCTGCTCCTGGGGTTTCCTTGGACAGCTGTCCTCCTCTCGGTTTTCCTAGTCTGTATAATGGAAAGGGGTTGAAGGCGGAGGGGCGAGAGCGCTCAGGGCCTGCTGAACCCCGGGCTGGGAATCGGGTCCCAGCGCGGAGGGGCCGAGCTAGGAGTGCTCAGATTGAGAATGAATGAACCCGGGTCATTTCATCCAAGCTCGCGGGAAACGGGAGAGCAGGGGGCGGGCCCATCCAGACCGAACTCTGCGCGTAACGCGGCCAGCGCCCCGCAGAAACACTTCCCGCGGGGCACCCCGCCCCTCTCCTAGACCACCTACCCCCTCAATCTGAGTCCCGAACCTGCGCCGGCTCTCACGTCCCGCGATGCCTTCAGCGCTACTGCCTCCAGCTCCCTGCGTGATGGTTCCTTTAAAAGTCCAGTCCACCCAGGTCCCGCCCCTTTCCACGCCCCCAAAGAAACGTGTCCGCTAGGATGCTGATACTACGGAGATACCGGCAGGACAAAATAGGTGTACAGCCATTGAAAATCATTTGGGGATGTGATTTGTGTGGAAGTTTATAAAGTAAATTTGTTTCCTGTTCAACAATGTACACACATTCTTCCCACATTCTTTCTGGTTCTCCATTCTTTCTTCTGGCCACTTTCTGGCTTTTGATTTTAGGCAAATAATCCTCACCACCCATATTTTCCTACTCAGTATGGATGGTGAAGAGTTTGAGATAGTTAACAGTTTTAGTTTACTTGGATCCACAGTAAACACTCTTGGTAACAGCAGCCAGGAGATCAAGAGTAGAATTGCATTGGGAAAGTCAGTTGTGAGGGACCTCTCAAGAGTACTGAAGAGCAATGACAGTAGGCTGGAGACTAAGGTGCGCCTGATCCAGGCTATAGTCTTCGCAATTACGTGCTATGCATCGGAGAGTTGGATAGTGAATAGGGATGATAGAAAGATAATTGATGCCTTTGAGTTGTGGTGCTGGAGTACCATGGACTGCTAGGAGAACAAACAGGTTTGTCCTGGAGAGGGTGAAGCTGGAATGCTCCTTGGAGTCAAGGATTCTGAAGCTTCGTCTAACATACTTTGGGCATGTTGCAAAGAGAGGCTTGGGAGGGTGGAGGGCCAGCACGGGAGAGGAAGACCCTCGATGAGATAGATCGATTCTGTGATTGGAATGGTGGGAATGAGTGTGTTTGAGACGGCGAGATTGGCACAGGATAGAACAGCGTTTAGGGCTCTTGTACATAGGGTCGCTATGAGTCGCAGGCGACTCGATGGCACATAACAACAAACACAACATCCCTTCTTCTCAATTTCCCACTTTTGCATTCCAGTTGCCAATTATCATTAACTCACCTTGATTGCATGTTCCGACAACTTCGGACTGCAGGACTTGGTAAAACTTCTCAACTTTCTCCTCTTTGTCTCCAGATGTAGGAGTGTATATTTGAATAATAGTAGTGTTCTTTGGAGGCTAGAATGATAAAGCTTTGCCTCCCATACTTTGGACATACTGCTAAGAGGAGCTATTCCTTGGAGAAGGACATGATTCTCAGAGGGTTGGTAAAGGAGAAGACCCTCAACCAGGTGGATTGATGTGGTGACTGTCATTATGGACTCTTCTGTGTCAGGAAGTATGAGGATGGCGCAGGATAGAACAGGGTTCAGATCTTCCCTCCCACACACATTTTTATTTATAGGATTACTATCTCAACCTCTTTGCCATCCATACTGATGCTGCCACTTGGCCCAGTGGTGAGAATCTTTGTTTTCTTGATGTTGAGCCTCAATCCATATTGAAGACTGCAGTCCTTGACCTTCTGCAGCAAGCACTTCAGGTCCTCCTCAATTTCAGCAAGCAAGGTTGTGTCATCTGCGTAACGTAGGTTGTTGATGATTCTTCCACCAATCCTGATGCCACATTCCTCCTCATACAGCCCAGCGTCTCGGATCTGTTCTGCATACAGATTGAAAAGGTATGGAGACAAAATACATCCCTGATGGAACCCTTTCTTGATTTTGAACCATCCAGTGTCTCCCTGCTCTGTCCTGACGAATGCCTCTTGGTCCAAGTATAGCACAATCAAATGTTCTGGATTCCCATTCTTCTCATAGTCAGCCATAGCTTGTTGTGATCCACACAGTCAAAAGCCTTTGCATAGTCTATGAAGCACAGATAGACATTCTTCTGGTATTCTCTGCTTTCTGCCAAGATCCATCTTACATTAGCTATAATATTCCTAGTACCATGACCTCTTCTAAATCCAGCCTGCACATCTGGCAGTTCTCTGCTGACATATTGTTCCAAATGTTTTTGGATAATTTTCAGCAGAAACTTGCTTGCATGTGCTATCAATAATATTGTTCGATAATTTCCACACTCTTTTTGTTGGGTCACCTTTCTTTGGAATGGGAACAAATACCTATCTCTTCCAGTCAGTTGGCCAGCTGGCTGTCTTCCAGATTTAGCACATCTAGGGCAGTGTCTGTTTGTTGAAATAAATAAATTGGTATGCCATCAACTCCTGAAGCCTTGTTTTGCCAATTCCTTCAGAGCAACTTGAACTTCCTCCTTCATCACTATAGGCTCTTGCTCATATGTTATTTCATGAAATTGCTCTGTGTCAGCCAATTCCTTCTGATACAGTGACTCTGTGTACTCCTTCCATCTTCTTTTGATACTTCTTGGATCATACTCTACTCAATGGCACCTAATAAAAACAAACAATGTTCATCATCGGCACTGGAACTCTGCTGGCCTAGAGGTAAAAAGTTGTACTGAAACCCTGAAGGGAAACCCAGCAGTAGCTGGTTCAAACCCAGTGGTAACTCTGTGGGAGTCTGGGCAATGTTCTCTGGTGAGATTACCTGCCTCTGAAAACCTGCTGGAGGGTCAGCTATGGGTCATTTCTAACTTGAAGGTATGCAAAAATCAGGCCAACAGGCAACATCATGATGGAGAAAAGATTGAAATTGTCACTGATTTCATCTTACTTGTATCCACAATCAACCACCTTGTTACCTGCATTCAGTTTAGCAGATATTGTATTGGCATAGTAAGCCATCAGGGACCTTTCCCATAGTGAAGAGCAAGGATGTCGCTTTGAAAACTAAGGTGCACCTGATTCAAGCCATGATCTTTTCAATTACTTGCTATGCCTCTGAGAGTTGGGCAGTGAATAAAGATGACAGAATGGATGCCTTTGAGTTGCAGTGCTAGAGAAGAGCCCTAAATACCACATAGACTGCCAAGAGCTAGCAAACAAGTATTTTTTTAAAACAATACAAATTTATTCTCTTACTATTCTAGAGGTCAGAAGTTGCTTTCCTAAAGACTCCATTGTATCAAAAGTTCCTCAGCCATTGTAGCTTGAAATAACACTTTAACCTTTAGAAAGTCCCATTCATCAGTTTTATTCTCTTCAGATTGTGTATTTCTGGCTATATTTAGCAGTCTCTTTATACATAAACCAGGCCATAGAAGCTTGATCCCAGTTTGTCTCTGATAAACTTTATGGTTTTAGATTTTTTTTTTAAAAAAAATCATTTTTGTCTGAAGAGTAGTTTGAACGTGTAGCAGTTAAGTGACTCACTTGAATACATGAAGGAAGAAGTTCAAGCTGCTTTGAAGGAAATAGCAAAAAATAAGGCCCCAGGAATAGATGGTATACCAATTGACATATTTCAACTAACAGATGCTGCCCTGGATGTGCTCACCAAGTTGTGCCAAGAAATCTGGAGAACAACCACTTGGCCAACTGACTGGAAGAGATCTATATTTGTTCCCCTTCCAAAGAAGGATGACCCAACAGAGAGTGGAAACTACAGAACAACATCATTGATTTCACATGCAAGCAAGATTCTACTGAAGATTGTCCAAAAACGACTGGAAAAAAAAAAGGAAAAAAAAAAAGAAAGGGAATAAAAAACCAAACGACTGGAACAGCACATCAGCAAAGAACTGCCAGAAGTCCAGGCTGGCTTTAGAAGGGGTCATGGTACTAGGGACATTGTAGCTAATGTTAGATGGATCTTGGCTGAAAGCAGATAATACCAGAAGAATGTCTATCTGTGTTTCATTGATTATGCAAAGGCGTTTGACGGTGTGGATCATAACAAACTGTGGCTGACTCTGAGAAGAATGGGAATCCCAGAACACCTGATCGTGCTAATGCAAAACCTATAGTTGGACCAAGAGGCAGTCATCAGGACAGAGCAGGGAGACCCTAGATGGTTCAAAATCAAGAAAGGGGTCCATCAGGGATGTATTTTGTCTCCATACTTTTTCAACCTGTATGTAGAACAGATCATCCGAGACGCTGGGCTATACAAGGAGGAATGTGGCATCAGGATTGGTGGAAGAACAGAGCAGGGAAACACTGCATGGTCCAAAATTGGGAAAGGTATACTCCAGGGATGTGTCCTGTCTCCATACCTTTTCAACCTGTATGCAGAACAGATTATCTGAGAGGCTGGGCTCTATGAGGAGGGGTGTGGCGTCAGGATTGGTGGAAGATCTCTTAACAATCTGCGTTATTCAGATGACACAACCCTGCTTGCTGAAACTGAGGAGGACCTGAGACACTTGCTGCAGAGGGTCTAGGACTGCAGCCTTCACTATAGATTAAGGCTGAATGTCAAGAAGACAAAGATTCTCACCACTGGACCAACTGGCAGCATCAGGATGGATGATGAAGAGATTTAGATTATTAACTTTAGTCTGCTTGGTTCCACGGTCAACACTCTTGGCACCAGTAGCCAGGAAATTAAGACGTATTGTGATGGGAAAATCTGCTGTTAGGGACCTCTTCAAAGTACTGAAGAGCAAAGGTGTCACTCTGGAGACTAAGGTGTGTCTGATACAGGCCATGGTCTTTGCAATCATTTGTTATGCATCAGAGAGTTGGACAATGACTAGGAAGGATAGAAGGAGAATTGATGTCTTTGAGCTGTGGTGCTGGGAAGAGTATTGAATGTACCATGGACTGTCAAGAAAACAGATTCATCCTGGAGAGGGTTAAACCAGGCTGCTCCTTGGAGGCAAGGATTCTGAGGCTTCATCTGACACTTTGGACATGTTGTAAGGAGGGACAGGTCCTTGGAGAGGGACATCATGCTTGGGAGGGTGGAGGGATGGCACAGGATTGATTCAGTGACTGGGGAAAGTGGGATGGGACAGTGTGATTGGCACAGGATAGAGCAGGGTTTAGGGCTGTTGTACATAGGGTCGCTATGAGTCACAAGGAACTCGACGGCACGTAACAGCAACACCATATCATTGTCCTATCTGAATTTATCTGTTGTATAGCTGAAGAGTTGCAGTGCTGGAGAAGAGTACTGCATATCCCATGGACTGCCAAGAGACCAAACAAATATGCTTTGGAGAGAGTGCAAGCAGGGTGCTCCTTAGAAGGACGGATGGTGAAGATTTGTCTCACACACTCTGGGCATGTGATAGATTTACTGAATGGCTCGCATTCACTATGAAGTCCAGAAGCAATGCTAAGTGAGTGCATAATAAATATGCTTTATTTAAAAAGAGCACTTGGTGTCAGCTCTAAACAAAGGAAAGAGGGGATTTATCTTTATTACATTGGCCAGTTGGTGGTAGTCACAGCGATTTGAAGGACCTGGTGCTAGCTTCCATTTTTTTCGGCACTGTTTTATCTCCCGGGTGGGCCATAAACCTAAGGATAAACTTTGATCACATATTTACTATTTTCTGAAACACAGAGATATATAGTACATCTCTCTGTATTTCAGAAAATAGTTACGTATCTGATTAAAGTGGTATACAGTACAGGGTCAGAAGGTCAGCAAAATGGAATTAGTGTGGTTTCAACCTTTTTTTTCAGTTAGAGAGGACTGTATACAGTTGAATCAGAACATAGCTGGCCCTCCAGTGGCAGTTAATCATATGGGAGGAGACTTCTCATCCTTGGACAAAGACATCATATGTGGAAAAGGAGAGGGTCATAGAAATAGAGGAAGGCTCTCAAAGAGGTGGACTGACACAGAGACAATAATGGGCATGAGCACTGTGGAGACTGAGACTGACTCAAATGGGACAAGGTTTCCTTCTGCTTGTCATAGTGCCAGTGTTAAGTCAGCGATGGCTGGACAGTCAAGCATTTGCTTGACTGAAAGGTGATCTCCAGGAGAGGTTCCATTCCAGGTTTGGAAGGTGTAGAAGGGACAGTCATCTATCAGACAGTAAGCCTGACCTTTTCCTCTCTGAACTTGTTCTGCATTTCTTCCCAATTTGTCCAGGCCTTTCTTTTCTGGTCCCTGTCAGTGTGGCTGGCAGTGGAGCGGGCACCATCTAGTTCTGGTCCCACCACAGTGGAGGCTGTGTGGCCCGTGTGATCCATTTGTCACTTTGGACTAACTGCTCGAGTGGTTTTCCCCCACTCTTCTTTCCTCTGGACAGGGAGGGCCTTAAAGTTTTAAAGGGGATTATGTAGTTGATCCCATGGATGGAGCAGGGTGGAGCAGACTATCATGCCCACAGCAGAGGGGAAGGGCCCCATGCATGAGTGCTAGTTTTGAGCCCTGGAAGCAGGTTGAGGGCAGGGAGAAGGAGAATTGGCCCTTAGGCATTTATAAGGATGTTTTATTCCTCTGCAGTCTCCCTGCCTCTTATATACACACTTCTGTACAAGAGAATGCCAACGGTTCTGTATCATTACATCTTTAATTACATAAGCTATTTTCAAAAATCACAGAGTGGAGAGTATTGTCCAAGAGAATTTCTAGTAGAGCTTGAAGTGGCAGTTGGTCATCCCTCTGCCAGTCTGGTTTCCCCATGTCCCTCTGCTCTAAGAAGTCAGAGGGCAATGACTCCAAAGGCACAGCAGAGTCAAGCTGCACAGAGGGCAGGTAGTAGCAGATTTTTACCCGGAGGGGAGTCAAGGGTCAGCCCTGCCCGGAACTGGGCTCACATGGGCCCTGAGTGGACAGGTTCAACTCCTGGGTCCGCAGTGAAGGTTGACATCCAGGCCCCATGGCTATGTAGTCAGGTCTGGCGGGGAGGGCTAAAGCCAAGGCGCTCCTTTTGCCCTGATCCTCCTTCTGTAAGGTTCTTGCTCCCTTCAATCTCATTGCCATTTCCATGATTCATCCATGCGTGCACTACACCTGTACAGTTCCCAGAACTTCACCTGGATGAGGAATTCAGAGTTTACAAGTGGCCTGAGCCACTTTGGAGCTCGTCCTTCTGTTCAGGGCCTGGCAGATAAAGGACCCGGCTTCAAGGAGCTTCTGGAGGTTCACGCCCTTTGAGAAACAAGTTAGAGAAGCAGTATGTCATGATATGTCTTCTGCACCCAGGGAAATGTCCGACAGGCAATTAGGATACTAGGAAAGAAAAGGGGAAGGTAAACAGGTTCCTGTTCTGCTCCTGTGACAGCAGGACAAGGGCCACCTGTGAGGCTGTGCTACCTTGGCACCTGGGGTTAGCCTCTGCCAGCCCACTGTAGAAGGCGCACCAATCTGTGCCACGGTTTGCAGTGGTGTCATGTGGGCAGGGAGAGCATCAGGCTTGAGCAGTGCTCCACCTCGGGGCGTGGCCCACAGTGGTCAAAACTGTGAACTGAGGCGAGAGGCAGGCCCAAGATACCAACCCAAGGCTCCAGCTCACATTCACCCACGCTCAGCTCGGGGCTGAGGGCAAGAAAGATGTTTTCTAACTTAATTGTCCTAATAGTTTTGAAGGACAGACACAATATTATTATTATTTCCATTTCTTAGGCTCTCAGAGGTGAAGTAATATGCCCAAGGTCACAGAGCCCGTGAGTGGCAGAGTGAGGTTTTAAACCCAGTTCTGTTGGATCCAAAGCACAGAAGCCACACTGTGTCCATCCCGTCACTGAAGGCACTTACTCAGAGTTCACTGCACTGTCCAGTTTTTCTGTCTTCATTTTACAGAGACAAAACCACAAGTGACTCACTTCAGGGTGTGAGTCTGACTCCTCTCTGGCTTTTCTCCTATACCCTGGGGGTCAGCTACACTGAGTTCCCAGTTTTCCTGTGCCCTACTACTAATGGCTTTGTTCAACCACATGCTGTTGCCTCAAAACAAAGCAGAGCAGTCCTGCTTCCCTGGGACCTTTCTCTTGAACCACAACCCCCCACAAAACCAAATCAAACCCCTCAGTTGCGGTCCCGCAGCTCTAGGCCTGGCTCTGGGCAGTTCAGGGCTGTCCCCAGCAGAGGGCAGGATGGCTTACCGTGTGAATGCCCAGGCCTGAGAGCATGTAGACGAGGTCCTCGGTGGCCAGGTTCCCAGATGCCCCCTGTGCGTAGGGACAGCCTCCAAGGCCTGCCACAGAAGAGTCCACGACACTCACACCCATCTGGAAACATGAATGGTAAAACATGGTTGTCACAACGGGGACCAGATTTTATGGGAAATCCTATAAATGTCTCAAAATAGCTGTACTTACGCTGAGTTTTGCTGGTTTCTCTCCAAAACGCAAGCCAACCCTTCCCCTTATTGCATTTAGCCAATGTTGCATAACTAGATGCACATCAAGCAAGTGATGGTTTTTCCTTAGACTAAGCACAGTGCACTGTTCACATCTTCTGTCAGCCTATACAATCTTTAACTCTGTACTGGGAGTTGTTCGTGAAGGGTATAGTTACTTTTCCTCATCCTCAGTGAAATCCTCTGCAGCTGCCAGATCCATGCAGTTTCATTTCCATACATTAGTAAGTTTCCTTTGTTAATAAACTGAAGCTTCAGTCTGTCTTGGGGTCAGTTTTCAAGTCTATCTACAAATAAGAATCTTCAGGGACTCTCCCTCTGGGAGCAAACCATGACATCCACAAACCACCCCACTGTCTGCTGCCTCAATTTATTTTTTTTTTTACATGAAGGCAATTTATTAACAGAAAATAATAATTTGATGAGTTATGGTCATAGACGGTGACCTCCTTCCTGCGGGTGCTCTCAGAAGGGATGGCGTGACATCCGTAATCCATCCAATCTTCTTTCCTGAATGGGTAAGGGCTCTGAGGGCAGACTGGGCCCCTGACCCAGGGGTCCTAGTTTGAGTTCCTCCTGTAGCGCGGAGTTTAAAGTAGTGGTGCCCAGCTCCTTGCACCTCTGTGCCACATCCTGGGCAGCCAGCATGGCAACGTATGGTGAGGATTCATCCGGGTCAGCTTTCACCTTCATACACCAGTTATGGGGCAGATGGCTTCCTTGCCAGAATGATCAGTGATGTGAATAAAAGTGTCATTGAAAGATGCAAAAATGTGCTGGACACCAAAGACTGACTCTCCTTCAGCCACCTGAGGTCCAAGGCTGTGTGTCGTCTCCAGACTCCAACTCCGGAAAGAACTACAGCCTGAAGTAAGAGTATAGTAAGAGTGGTCATTTCTTTGCCTTAAGAGTATGCTGAAGTGAAAATTCCAGTTGCTGAAGTCAAAGAGATTTATTTCCTTTTAGTTCTCAAAACAAGGAAGTCTGTTTTTGCAGCTTCTTGGGATGTCTTTTCTCCACTCCTTTCATAGCTGACTCCCTCTCACGTTTTAGGTCTCAGCCTAAGAGCCACCACCGCCTATGGAGGCCCTTCTTGACCACCTCGCTGACCACTGAGATTTCACACCCTTGCTGTTTGCTAGAGAGCAATTACCACAATCCTTCCCCTATCCCCAAGCTGCATTTCCTCCTCAGTCACTTGTCATTCTCTGAGATGCCTGGTTAACTTCTTCCTCTCCTTAAATCTCTCACGTCCTTCTCCCCATCTTCACTCAGCAGCTTCCATATTCAGGGAAAGCAGGCCCGTGATGTCTTCAGTGGCTCCCACCACCACATTCACCTTGCATGCATCTGGGCCCACGGCCTCCACCTCCCAAGCTTGGTCTCTGAGCTACTTCCAACCCCTCCGTTTCTGTACAAGCCCACCCCGCTCACCGCTCATGGACATGCTCCACTGGTCGCCTTTCTCTCCTGTAACAGGAAGGCTGCAGAACCTTTTTTGGATGGTTCTCACATTAGCAGAACGGGACACCTCCCATTTTCCACAAACTTTCCCCTATCCCCGCCGGCCTCCCATTTTTTGTTTCTAATCACAATAAAACTTCTCAAAGGACTTGTTCCTACTTCTTCCACTCTCACCTGAACTCACTCTGCACAAGTTTTTGCCTCTTAGAGCCTCCACTAAAACAGCTCTAGTCAAGGTCACCACTCATCTTCATCTAGCTAAAGCCAAAGGTACTCTCTGTACTTGACCTACCAACACCATTAAATGGAAAGGCTTCCAGGCTGTCTTTCCAAGCCTTGGCCTCTCACGAGGGCTCAGGCAATTACTTCCAAATCTTCATCACCATTGTGACCTTTAGGTCTGGTGCTCTTCCTGCTTGATCCTCAGACCACTTACATCTACACTCATTATTGTGCTAAAGATGCTAAAAATGCTTTTAGGCAGCCTACATTCTCCTGCAGTCTAGATTCTTACAGCCAATTCCTCCTCAGCTGGTTGCTTAACAGAAATCTCACACCTCATATGTCACTTAAACAAACTTTGTATCATGCCCCATACCTGCTCCTTTCACAGGATTCCCTACCACCATCTTTTTACCCATATTTATTATCTTTTAAAGGTGCTTCAGAGTTGCACTGCAAACCCAAAGGCAGGCAGTTCAAATCCACCAGCTGCTCTGTAGGAGGAAGATGAGAAGTCTCCTCTCACTGGAGGGTTTGTTCTTAGTCAGGTCTGACTTGATGGTGCAGAGGAGAGGAGGAGAGATAAAGAGAGGAGAGGGGAGAGGGAGAAGGAGAGAGGGTGAAAGAGAACAGAGAGAGGAGTGAGAGAACCTGCTTCAATCCCTGTCTTCCCTTCATAAAGAGGGATCTTTAAGAGAGAAAAAAAAAATCAGGTCCTAGCCCTCCTCTAAGGAGCTTTGCTGGCCTAGTGGTAAATAGCTGTGCTGCCAACTTGAAGGCACATGGTTCAAACTCACCAGCTGCTCCATGGGAGAAAGATGGGCAATCTCTTCCTGTACCATTTATCCCCCTCTGGTCAAACCTGTTAGCTCCCAGCTCAGAGGAAGCACCAAGTCCCGCAGGGTCCTCCTGTTCTAGCCTACCACCCACCCTGCTCCGCTGGGCCTGTTTATTTCTGCCTGCTGTCCTTTGAACACAGTAAGCAAACCTTACAGGGAATTCTCTAAACTTACGGTTCCTGTGCCTGGAATCTGGCCCTGCTCCTGGCCTGCTTACTCCCTTGCTTCCCTCAGCTCACCAAATACCATCAGTGAAGCATTTCTGTGTAGAGCAGCGACCTCACCTTAGTCTTATCAACACGGCTCTGCTTGGCCACCCTTCCGCTTCGCTTTTCTAACTACTTCACTTCTTTGCATCCTGCAAGCAAGCCTGGCTCAGGTCTCCCCTCTCCTGGAAGATTCTCCGTGAGCTCCACAGCTGAAAGGGGGCTTCCCTCCAGGAATCCTCAGTCCTGACTCTCACTTCCTGGTATTTCTCGTGATGCACAAAGATCAGCACATAATTCTTTAACAGAGAGATGTGGGTACTCTAAGCGTAGGTCCTAAGCCTGTGTCCACCACATCCAGCCCAGAGCCTGGGCAAGCTTCAGTCAATGTTTGTGGAAAAGAAGAAATGTAACCAGCCTGTCCTGCCCCCATGCCCTCTGGGAGAGCAGTCACATGCCTTTCTCTCAGGGTACACCCTGATTACCTGCAAGGCCATCAAGGTGTTGGCCAGGGCCTGCCCATAGGTATCGTGGCAGTGGACAGCCAGGGCAGCTGGAGGCACCTCATGCATGACAGCAGACAGCATGTCCTTCATCACCCCTGGGGTGCCCACACCGATGGTGTCCCCCAGGGAGATCTCATAGCAGCCCATGGAGTACATCTTCTTGGTGACCTGAGGGAGTAAGCAGGCTGGTGTTCAAAAGCTCAGAGGTAGGGCCCTCAACCTGGGCAGATTATTTCATTAGGAAAGTGGAGACGGCACAGGATAGGGCAAGGTTCTGATCTGGTACTCACAGAGTCGCTGTGAGCTGTGGTTCACTCAAAGGCACCTAACAATGATCTCTGTTTTACTGAGAACCATAGCAGGAGACCGAGCCTTAAGTAGCACAGCCAGGCCTGGTGCTGGGCCTGCACTCCAACCCCTGTGGTTTCTCACCACTCCTCTTTCACACCTTAGTCCTTTACTCTCCACTTAAACACTGTTCTTATTACTCTCTAGAATAGCTTCAGCCTAAGCAATGAAAATACAACCCAACCCATTGCTGTAGACTCTGACTCGCGACAACCCTGCATGTAACAGACTTTCTTGGCTGTTAATCTTTACAGATTGCCAGGACTTTCTTCTGCAGCACTGCAGGGTGAGACTACACCATCAGTCTTCAAGTTGGTAGCTGTGTCATCCAGAGGCCTAAACCCTCTGTGATAAGACCCATGAAATCATGAATCTGAGGGACAAGTTATATCTTTTTAACAGAGGTACAAAACCATTTCAATTTTAAAAATCAGTCTGAACAATTTTAGAGATTTAGTCAGTCCCTAAAAATCACTGCAAGACTAGTGTGGTATCTGCCCTAATTGAATAAACAGTGCCTCACATCATGCTGCTGGATAAGGCAAAGGAAGAACGTGCAAGGCCAGGCACACAGAGGATACTTGGCAATGACCTTCCAGATCAGGGGAGTCTGGCTCCTCCACCACTACCCACAGAGGCAGCGTAAGGAACAGCCAGGCTGCAGAGGCCACAGGCAGAGGGGAAGCAGAGGTTTCTGGAGTCGCATGGTACCAGAGTCAAATCCTTGTTTCACTGTGCACAGCTGTGTGGCCCCGGGCAGGAGGCTGAACCTTTCTGAGCTTCCATTTCTGCTTCAGAAAAATAGTGACCACCCTTCACAGGACTACAGTGAAGACTGGGCCACGTTAGTACTGTTGTTACCACTGCCTGTATATGGATGCTATATGGAGTTGTGGAGGGCAGAACTATGCCTCACACACTCTGGTTGTGTTATCAGGAGGGACTAGTCCTGGAAAAAGATAACATGTCTGGTAAAGCAGGAGGTCAGTGAAAAAAAGGAAAACCCTTGGTGAGATGGATTGACACTGTGGCTGTGACAGCAAGAGTGGGTTCCGATATAGCACCGACTGAGAGAAGGCGTGGCGAGGACCAGGCAGTGTGTAGTTCAGCTGCGCCAAGGGTCACTATGAGTCAGAACTGACTCGATGGCACCAAACGACAAATGGTGCTGTGGGAGGATAAGTGGACTGTGGGATGGAGTCCTGGTTTCACCTTTTACAACCTGTGTGGTAAATGATTTCAAGTTCCACAGAATGGAATAACAATAGCAATTTTCAGGATGGCTTTGAGAACTAACCAGTTCTTGGGTCTCTCAAAATCCACTCCCACGCTGTGGTCTCCTCAGTGTTGAGCTGGTTCCTGTTCTAAGCACATCAAGGCTGTGGCCTCTCCACCAGTAGAAATCCCTCCTCAGAGGGATTTCACGTACTTCATGGTCACCTGCTGCTCAACTACAAGGGGCAAGAGGAACCAGAGGCTTTCCTTCTGGTATAGTGGACGCGGCTCAAAGACTACATGCCCGGTAGGGAGGTCGCTTCCAGGGAGCAAGTTCAGAGCTGTGGACACAGGAGACTCATAAGGAGCTAAGGGAATGAATGATACCAGTGAACCCCAGGGAAGGGCGGGAAGAGGAAGCCTCTCCACTGAGGGGCAGGCAAGTCAGCCAAAATCCGACAGACACACACCTCAGCTACTTTAGCCGGGGAGATCTTCCCTTCATAGGGGCATCCAAGCACGCAGGAGACGTACCTGTGGGAAGACAGGGGAGGAATGAAGTCAGTGACCTGCTCTCCTGTCAGCAAGGACATGGCAAGGTGGCTGTCCGCCACCCATCTGTGTTCACCTGCAATCACAAAACCTGCAGCTATGAGAGGGCAGAAAACTTAAAAAAACTCACTCCATCAAGTCAGAATCCTAGCTGACCCTCCAGCATGTTTTTGGAGGTCTGTAAACAATACGAAAGGAGTTTGTCCTACTTTCTCTTAAGAAGCTGCTGGTTCATTCCAGCCTCCACCTTTGGACTAGGAAAGGAACTTCCTACCCAGTAGGCTACCAGAGCTCCCCCTGGGAGGCGGTGTGGGTCTGAAAAGGTAATTAGTAATTAGAGGTGAGGCCAGAATGCAGGTAGTGCTGCTTAATGCTAGGGCAGTGGAGTGTCATGGCAGAGAGGGAGGAGGACTAACAGCTATTCCTTTTGGACGGACTGGCAGGCAGGCAGCCAGGTGTTCATGAGTCAAAACCCTTCTGAGGAGGCGAAACCAGACAGGGCAATATGAGCAGGCACCTGAGCTGCGCACAGCCAGGGTAGAGCAGAGCCGGATACTAATGCAGCTGGGCCAGCACTCCCAGGAGGACAGCCAGGCCTGGGCGCAACGGAGGAACAAGAGCTGGGTGGGGCACGAGTCACTGGCAGACGGGAACGGCCTGAAGCTAAGACAGTGACCTGGCTGCGTCAGTTGAGTTGTCAGAAGATTCTTTCATTCATTCATTTACTCATTCATCTAATTTGTATTTATTGAGTTGCCTACTATGTGCCAGGCGTTGGGTGCTTTTACCCTCTTGGTTTCCAGATAGGTAGAAAACCAACAGAAAGAGAGATAATCTCTGAAAGTGATCCGCTACAAATTAAAGAAAAGGGCCATGTGATAGAATCAACTATTGTTAGGTGCCCATGAGCTGGCTCTAACGTGCAGCCCCCGCACGCACGGTGGAGTGAAACACCGCCTGGCCCTGGCCCACTTCACCACCACTGACAGCCATCTTTAAGTCTACTGTGGAAGTCACCATGTCAGTCCTCCCCACTGACCTCTCCCTCTCGTTACAGCATGACGTCCAACTCCAGTGACCAATCCCTCTCGATGCCATGCCCCAAATTAACTGAGACAAAGCTTCGTCATCATCATGTCTTTTTTTCCCCCTTCCCCCTTCTTTCACCATCGTCACTTCTAATGCACTCTGACTATATTTCTTGCCAGAGATTCATTTGTTCTGGCAGTCTGTGGAGGTATATCCAATATTCTTCACCAACACCACAATTCAAATGCATTAATTCTATATGGATCTCCAGTTTTTAGATACATGTGAGGTTACTGGAAATAGGTTTACCTAAGTCAGCAAAGTTCATTAACACTTTAAAGAGGTCCTTTGCACCAGCCTTGTCCAGTCTAATCCGTTATTCGATTTCTTGATTATTGAGTCTACTGACAATGACTATCGATACAAGAATAAAAAAATCATGACAACGGCACTATTTTCCTCCATTTGTCACGTTTGCTGGTAATTTTCTTTATGTTCATGAGTAATCCATATTAAAGTCTGTGATCCTCTTTGCTTTCAACAAGCAAAGTTGTTTCGTCTGTATATCTCAAGTTGTTAATGAATCTTCCTCCACCCTGATACTGTGTTGTGTTCAGCTTCTCAGATGATGTGCTGAGCATACAGACGGATTAGGCAAGGGGCAAGAGCATAGGCCTGCCACACATCTCTTCACCTTTTAAACCAGGCAGCATCACATCTGTTCTGTTCAACCAACTGCCTCTTCATCCATCATTAAGTTCTGCACTTGACATGCTCCTTCCCATGTCATCCATTTGTTATGATCCACAGAGTCGAATGCCTTTGTATAGTCAATAACCACAAGTAAACATCTTTTCTGTATTTTCCTGCTATTTAGTCAAGATCCATCTGATATCAACAAAACCACCTCCAGTTCTAAGCCCTCTTCAGAATCCAGTTTGAACTTCTGGAAGTTCTCTTTTGATGAATGCTTACAGCTGGTTTTGAGTGATCTGTAGCAACATTTGGCCAGCATGCTTTTGTCCAATAGTTCTGTATTCTCTTTGATCACCTTTCTTTGAGATGTGCATGAAGATGGATCTTCTCTGCTGGCTGACCGGGCAGTTATCTACCAGATATTCTGTCACAGATGAGTGAGTGCTTCTAGAGCTGCACCTGTTCACAGAAGCATCTCAACCGGTATTCCGTCAATTCTTGGAGCCTTGCTTTTCCCCAATGCCTTCAGCTACTAGAAGCGATCAGAAGAAGCCAACAGTGGCCAGGAGGGCCAGGACATGATGTCAGAGCTGACAGAAGGGAGATGATTTGCAGGAAAGCGTTCCAGGTTGAGAGAGAAGTGAAAATTGAGGAGCGTTACGTGTGTTCCAGACACAGAACAAAGGTTAGAAGAGCTGAGGCTCTGACAGCAAGGGGAAGAGAAACACAGGAGAGTCTGGAAAGGTGGACAGGGGCCTGATCATGGCGTCCTGGAGGCTATATTAATGAGGTGAGATGTAGGCAGCTTCTTCTATCCACTCATTCCATTGGAGCTAAGGCATCCTTAAAACTCCTTAGAAGCTAACAAAGTGATCTCAGATTCAGATAACAATACACTTTATCATTTTCATTCTCTCACTTATCCTGCAAATATTATTGAGGAAGATACAAGATAATGAGAACCAGCCCAGACTTGGGAGCCAGGTCTGCCTCTCAAAAGTAGGTAATCTTTTTTGTTTTTACAGCAAATTCTTCCCATTTAATTTTTTCCCCCCATTCATTCATTGCACATTTTCCTCCCTGCCCACCCCTCCCCCAGTTCATTTTTCTCTTTGAAAAGGAAAACATAAAGTTCTTTCATTGTATACAACCCCCCCCTCCCCAAAGGTAGGTAATCATAGTCTCCCTGGACTGATTTGCAGAGGAGCACACCAGAGACCGTGAGAGATGGAGGCTCTGCCCTCACGGGAAGAAGGGACAATTTAATAAGCAGCTAAAAGCTATGGTGGAGGATGTTCATGGGAATATGGGATCCCAGAAGAGGGGCACTGACTCCAACCAACGGACAGAGGAAGCTGCTTGGAGGAACTGGCATCCACAGGGGACCTGAAGAGTGAACAGGAAGAAGACTGTAGTTTGTGGAAAACCCATGCCAGTGCCTGGCATCAAGAGAGGCAGAGGAAGCAAGGGCCAGCAGGGTGCAGTGAACGCGTCTGTAGAGTAGCCAGGCCTGAATACTGCAGGGCATGTAAACCATGTGGGGAACGTGTGAACTTGCCAGAGTCACTGAAAAGTTTTAAGCTGAGAGAAGTGATTAGATGTATACTTTTTTTATGTTTTTTTTTTTATTTAGGTTGTTTATTTTTCATTTCAATGAACATCTACAGAGATTTTGGGATTCCATTTATTCATTTTTGCACCCTTCTCCCCGCACAACCCCCCCCCCCCCACCGTTTGCTCCTCTCCTTGAAAAGCAAAAGAAAAACTCCCTCATTGGTACACAATCCACCCCCACCCCCGCACCTCCCCAAAAGAGGTGGCTTGCAGACTGGTCAGTTACGTGACTCTAAAGTAGGTTATTCATCCCCTCTGAGCCTTAGTTTTGTCATCTGTGAAGTAGGGATAGTCCCTTCCTTGTTGGGCTGCTGTGCAATTTAAATAAGGTAAAGGCAGGTACAGTGCCTGGCGCTGTCGCTATTACTGATGAGACCATGGAGACTTAAGGATGTCTGAGGAGCTGGAGGTAAAAACCATGTCCACAATGACCCCCGGCCCCATTCACTGTTCTTGCTATATTTCTTTTCATACTTTCTCCCGAACCCCCATCAATCCATTGCATAAACTCAAAACTCAGGCTTGGGAGAAAATATCTTTTTTTTTTTTTCTGCCCACACTGACTTGGAAAACAAGACACCTGAGTATGAAGTTTGGGCTGTCTGCATGCAAGATAAGGAGCCTGTGTGTGGCAAGGTCATGTAAATGAGAACTTCCCCGATTCCAGAAGAGCTTTGAGGAGAAGATATGGAACATCAAAGTCCTGACTCACCCGCGCACAGAAATGTTGTTTGCTCGAGCGGCCTTTATGATTCCGTCAAAGCGCTGCAAACTCTCTTCGATGGAGCAGTTGATGTTCTTCTTAGTGAAGAGTTCTGAGGCAGCTCCAAAGATTGATACTTCCTTGGCTCCAGCTGCAACCTGCCAACAACCAAGGAAGTCCCATACAGCATTTTCTCATCAAAGAAAATGATGCAAAGATTAAAAAAAAATAGGGTGCTGTGGTGAATTTCAGGACATGTGAGTTATACTTCAGAGAAAAGAAAAAAACACAACAAACCCCTTTGTCTCTCCCCTAAGGAAGCCGCCACCAGCCTGGAATATACTCCTAAAAGAAGTCTTTGGCCTGAATGCAGATCCAGTAGCCCTAATGATGTTCTCGTTTCACGTCGTAAGAAAGTGGGCAGATACCAGCAACTATTGGTGAAATTATTTGAGACCTTGGTTATTGTTTTGTTAAGTGCCAGGGTCATGTCTGAACCCTGTCCTATCTTGTGCCACCCTCATAACCTTCGACAAATTTGTGCCCACTGCTGCAGCTACTGTGCCAATTTATCTTGCTGAGGGTCTTCCTCTCGTTCATTGACCACCTTTCTAAGCATGATGTCCTTTCTCTAAACAGAAAGTGGGCAACAAAAATCAGAGGTAATATTTATTAAGCACTGACCTTCTACCCTACTCTTGCTAAGTAGATTATAAGCATTCTATCTTCTGGAAACCTCACAACCTCGTTGTTATCAGGTGATGTTGAGCTGGTTTCAACTCATATGGCCTTATGTACAACAGACTGAAGCACTATTACCATTGCTGCTGATGTTACATGCTGTGAAGTCGGAACCAACTCACAGCTGACCCTTAAGGGGTTTTCAGAGGCAGTAAACTGCACAGGAGGAGATCACTCATTTCTCTCTCGCAGAGCTGCTGGAAGATTTCAAACTACATACCTTCAGGTTGGCAGCATAACTTCTTACCACTAGAATGCCAGCACTCCCGGTACTATCATTAGTCCTACTGTCACTACTCTACTAACAGATAGCCTAAAAAAGCAAAAGCAGAAGGCTCAGAAAAGTTAAGCAATAGTAAGTCACAGAGCTGGAAGCAACAGAGCCAGGGCTGCCCTTGGTCCATCTGATGGTGTTCACCATCATCATTAGAGACAGCCTTTCAGACATCCCAGGACAGGGGACAGGGGTTCAGAGACAAGGCAATCAACCTCATCTCAGCTGTCCTCACCAAGCAGTTCACTTACCGCTGCCTCAAAGCCTTTGAGATTTGGGGTCAGAACTGGGTAGTTGATACCAGGAAACTTCTGAATTCCCTTCAAGACTTCAGTGTGGTCAGCCATCTGGGTGCCTATCGAGATTTTGCCCAGTCATCACCAAAGGCCATCGCAGCTTGGTTAGAGAAAAAGTATCTGTTTTACAGAAGCTGTGAAGACTAAGTCCTTGTGCAGAGCTGACTTTCCTTGGGGCTTGCACTGAATGTGGGATAGCCAATGGGCCAGAAGGCTCCTCAGCGGGAATGATGCCTTTCAGTGACATCATTAGCCATTTACTGTTTTCTGAGACAGGAATTGGGTTCAACCCACATTGTGTTAGCTAACATTCTTTATTTTTTACCAGGGCCTTTCCCCCCCTGCTAATCACTTCTGTGAAGTAGGACTCACCAGTCTTCTCCTGTAGCAAGTGTAGAAGTAGACATATACATTCTAGACTTTCAGAGCCAGAAGGGATCTCAAAGGTTACTTCCAGCACAGGGAGAGGACAGACCTCTTCCAAAATGACCAAGCAGGTCAGAGGCAGAGGCAAGATTGAAAGCAGGCCTCTGACACCAAGTCATCTCCTATGAGCTGTGCCATACTGTTATGAATGGTTTGAGACCTCTCCAAGCCAGAGATCCAGAAACTGAGATTCTTAACTTCTAATATTTTTAAGGCAAACATAAAACATTCCTCTCTTTCATCTGAAAATTGCCCCTCACTGAGGGCTGGGGCTCACCTGAGGAACCCACTTGGGAGACACAAAGCTGGTAGCTTCTATAACAGGGAGTCCTGCTTCAGAAAGCATATCTATCAGCTTGATTTTTACTGGAGTAGGGACAATATTCTGTAACAGAGAAAATAAATATCAGAAGGAAAAAAAAAACAGGTTAGCCAAGCTGGAAAGAAATGACTCAGAAATGCAGTGTCCAGTTCAAAGCTGTAAGTCATGTGATTGCGATTATCTCAGAGTAAGCACCTCACTATCTTAACCTGTGTAACACAGAGTCACATGTATTTCCTGATAACAGTATGGCGCTTGTCTTCAAGTTCCACAGATAGCATTCTGCCGCACAGGCAGTTTCTCATCTAAAAGGGAGTTAACTATTTATACAGAAACGATCTTTTTCTGCTATATCCACTTTCCTTAACTCTATGTTAACGTGGGGCCCCATCATAAAGAAATTGGGCCCCATGTCCTGTGGACTCAGAGGACACAGGTCTAACAAACCTTCTGGGCTTACTGGGATCGCGCTGCCAAATACCTCCCCTTCCTCTTTCCCATCTCCCAACCTAGCTGGAACATCACGTTCACACATTCAGCCTATGGATTCTCCCCTGATTTCAATGGACAGCCACCTGTGCCCAGTGACTGCCATCTGGACAGCGCTGGTTTAGACCAGTTATCACTGCAGCAAGCAGGCAGCACTGGCCCAGATCCTCCTCTAGGTAGATAGTCTCACATAAAATTTTTTGGTTCTGTACAAAACCAAAAGTTGAAAGTACATGCCTTTTAACCTGCCTGAATCATTTATGATACAACTTCACAATACATTTTATAAAAAGTTCATGATGCATTTGATTATAGCTCTCCCCACACTAAGCATTTACACCACGCCTACCCGTTCAGTTATTTACCAGCAGGGTGCAGAACACCCCTACGATTAAATCTTTGCAAGTGGCCATCAGGACTTTCTCTGGATAAATCCTCCACACAACTGCTAGATTACAAGTCTCTGCAGCTGTGCCCATTTCCCCCTTCTTCCTGACAGACTCTGCCGGCGGCCTACATCTGAAGTGCCTTTTCCATACTCTGCCAATTCAAATCCTCTCCTCCTTCACCTACACTTTGTAGTCCTGCAGCCCTCACCCTCCTCTGTGCTGCCCTGGCCCTTGCTCCACGGTATCTTAGATCATCCGTCTTGGTTGCCTGCCCTGCCTCCCCAGCTCTGCCCTAAACTCCTCCAAAGCAGTGCTCAAAGGCTGCACAGCTGTCCGTCCCTGTGCACCTACTACATGACTTATCCAAAGCAGATGCACAAAAACGATCTTGTGTGTGTGTGTGTGTGTTTGTGTGTGGTTAGCAGTACAATACACTACGGACGATGACACTGGAACTCCCAAACTCTACTTTTTAGTTTTCTTCCATCTTTACCTTTTCATTCTGTAGTCCATCTCGGGGACCAACTTCCACAATTTTCACCTGCTTCGGAAGGGTGCCCACGGTGGAGGTGCTGACCTTCAGTTTAAAAGGGGGGGGAAGGAACAGGAAAAGATTGTCTGACTTCTTCAGAGTACTAATTGGAAAAGACCGGGCCTATTTTCACTAATACTGTAACAAGAAATAGTATTTCTCTCCTGTTTAATTCACATTTGGTCTGTTTGAGAATTAAGAATAAAAATAATTATTTCACTCTAGAAAAAACAATGATCAAGAGATTCACGCTCCGAGTACAGACTGCCCAAGATTTTATTTCTAACTGCTGGTAGGGAGCTCTAAAACATCTCTTGTAAACATTCAGAATAAGCCCAAGTCTCTGTCTTTAATTTATCCTAATTCCATTCTTTCTATTCATAAAGGGGAGCACCTTGTACCTCACTGCACACCCCCGAATCTCCCCTCCCTCAATTCACCACACCTGTAAGGCTGTGCATGATTTGACTTCTGCCAGTCCCAGTGACCGCATAATTTGTCCCTACTGCCCATCCCGTCCTCCCATGGGTCCACTCTGCCTGAGTCCATTTAGCCTCTTTCTCCTCTAACAATACCTTTGTGTTTACTATTCCTACTGCCTGGCATGGTCTTCACCTGGCTCCTTCCTCGCTTTCGGTCTAAGCGGCCTCCTCTGATCACCTCTGTGAAACAGCTCTTCCCCAGTGACTCTTTATTTCAGGATTACAACTATACCCTTCAGAGCACTAAGAATAATGCCCACTCAGTTATCTCCAGAAGAATGTAAGCTCTCTGGGGGCCTTTATCTGTCTTGATTTCCACGTTATCCTTCATGTTTGGTCCTGAGTCTGGTACTAAGTAGGTATTCATTTAAAAATTACTGAAACCACCACCACACACATGAAGGGCACAGCTGTGTCAGAGGAAGGAAATTACTGAGTGTGAGGAGATGCAATTCTGATCTTTCTGTGTTCAGAAAGACAACTGTTATAATCACTGGCTGGATAGTAACAGGGCAATGGGTCTGAAGGGAGAGGAAACCTCTACCAGTTGAAGACATTAAAAGCAGAACAGAACAAAAGGCCTTGGGGAATAAAAAAAGACCTTGAGATGCTGCTGCTTAATAAAGTCTGCCCTAGATCTTCCTCCCCAAATAACACAAGGCTTCTTTTCAACCTCTTTGTGTGCTGCCCTTTTACATATAATTCTTCAAATTAATTTTATCAGACTGAATTAGGATAAACACTGCAATGGGGCAAAGGCATAAGTGCATTGTGCAATCTGCTAGGGATCCCAAATCTTAAAGTTGAAGGAAGGAACTAAGTCCTGACTATGGCTCAGTCTCTCAAGTGGTTAATGACCTTGGCTGCTAACAGAGAGGTTAGAGCTTCTGATGCATCCAGAGGCATTTTTTTTGAGATTTTTTTTATTATTAATTTTTATAGACATTTACAGAGGTTTTGGATTTCCATTCATTCATTGTCGCACTTTTCTCCCTGCCCACCCCTCCCCACCAGCTTGCTCCCCCCTCTGAAGAGAAAAAGAAAAAAAAAATTCCTTCATTAGTATACAATTCCCCCATCCCTTCCCCCCACCCCCCACCCCGAGTACACTTCTCTATGCAACCTTAATTCTGGATTCCTGGGCTAACCATAATACTCAATCATTTTGAAAGAAGGCCTAGTGATTTATACTAGAAACAGCAGCACCACACCACACCATCTTCACAATGACTATTCTTTTAATAATCTGACAACTGTAACGAAAAGGTAAAACCTGCTTCAAGTGCCCTTTACTACATCAGAATGGACTTGTTGCTTCCACATAATGGCCCCATATAATAATGACAGACAACTCACATATATCAGGCATTTAATATTTGTCAGGTACTTGTCATCCATTCAACAATATCATTAGATACAAACTACTGTAGTTCTCAGTTCTCTGTGTCTGATATTTGAAACCTCAAGAGGTTCAGTTAACTATGCTGATTTGATCTATACAGCACTGCGCTGCTAACCCAAAGGTGGTGGTGCTTCTCCGGAGGTTCAAATCCACCAGCTGCTCCATAGAAGAGAGATTGGTGATCTGTTCTAGTGCATTATACAGTTTCTAAAAACCTGCTGGACAGTCAGTTATGAGTCAGTTCTGACTCAACTACAATGAGTTGAACTAAAGAGGTTAAATAATTTTCCCAAGTCACAGAGCCAAAGTCTAAACTTGCCCAGCAACAATAGCCAAGTTCAACAGGGCAGCAAACAACAAATGCTGGTGAGGTTGTGGAGAGACTGGAATTCTTATTCACTGCTAGTGGGGATATTAAAAAACTACAGGGGGAGAACAAAACTATGGAAGGCAGTTTGGGGCTTAAAAAGTTGGAAACAGAAATACCATTTGACCCAGCAATTCTACCACTGGAAATATACCTTAAAGAAACTAGAGCTACGACTGAAACAGATGTATGAACACCCATGTTTATTGCTGCTGCATTATTCACAATAGAAAAGAGATGGAAGTAACTCAAGTGCCTATCAACGAATGAACAGAAAAACTATGACACATTCACACAATAGAATATTATGCAGCACTGAAAAACAGTGAACTCATAGAACATTACAAAACATGAGGAAGCTGGAGGACATTATGCTGAGTGAAATATCTTAGTCACGAAAGGACCAATACTGCATAACACAGCTGTTATAAAATAGGGCAGATGGGGTGGTTGGGGAAAAGTGTGGCTTTATAATGAACGCTGCATTAGAACAGATGAGGGGAAGAACTGTCTAAAAGGAATATACGATTAGGCATTACAGGTATGGCAACAATCTGGAACAAAGGGTGCATTGTTGAGTGGGCTGGGGAAAGGGGAGTCGAGAAGAAAATATGAACAATGAAAAAAAAAACCACACCAAAGCCAAAAAACAAACCCCAACAAAAAACTAAGCCTGGCAGTGTGGCTATGGATACTCCTACACCATGCTGCCTCTTTGCTACCCTAAGTCTTGTACTATAAACCACCTCTGTTCCTATCTGCCATGAATTCTGCTCAGACATGATTGATCCCTTCTAACCACACACTAAGGGGCCCCTCTACTGGTGTAGTGTTATGTGTTGCATTTACTGGAAGGTGAGCAGTTTGAAATCACCAGTTGTTACATTTGAGAAGAATGGACAGTTTCCTCTCATAAAGATAAGGCTCCAAAATCCCATGAATGGCCTCTCAAGCTGGGCAATCTCAATGTTTTACCTACACATCATTTAATCTACAAAACAAACCCGAGATTAGTTATTTCCAATTCTAAAACTCGAGGTTTAGAGAGAGGGTAAATTATAACACCACCTAGAAAGTGGCAGAAGCACAGGCCACAGCAGCTTAAATTTTAACCAACACAATTTACTCAACCCTTGACATAAACTAGGGAACTCTGTGGCCTAGAGGCTAAGGGGCAGCGCTGCCAACTCGAATCTACCAGCAGCTCTGAGGGAGAAAACGTCCTCCCAGTGCGATGCCCAGCCTCGGAAAACCCTCTGCAGGGTCAGCTACGGGTCGGCTCCGACTCTCTGGCAATGACTTCACACAACTAGGTCTCCTGCACATATTCGCTGAGCCTGGGAGGGAAGAACACCCGATCAAACAGAACTAGAGAGCAATTTCAAGGGAATCACAGCTAAGCCCCGGTTGCTCAACCGCCCTGCGGTACCTGGGGATGCGCCCCAAGTTCCCACAAACTACAAGAACCAGGAACCGACCCCCTCCCCATGGAAGGACTGCGCTGATGGTGTCTAATGAGGTTAGAGACGCCCAGACTCATTCAGAGAAGCCAGAGTTCGTCTGGGAACAGGACGTCTGGGAAAGTGTCCTGGTCTCCATGGGCCACTTAAGTCGCTCCCCGTCTAGCCATCAGTTTTCCTAGATCCCACGAGAGATTTGATAGTGGGGTGTGGGGTGGGGGAAAGCAAGACTTGAAGGCTCTCGCGAGAGGACCGGTAGCCTATCGTTTCTAGGAAAACAGCTGCCAAAGTCCAAACCTGGCACCCCGACTGTCACGGGGCTTGCAGGTGGCTTCCTCAGCGGGTGAGGCACTTACAGCCCGGAGGGACGCCAAGCCCACCATTCGCATCGGAACGGTCCTCTTCACGGCCGCCATCTTTGTCCCGCCGCTCCCCCGCGGCAGGTCTCAGTCCCACGTGACCGGGAGGGCGGGGCCTCCGGGACAACTGGCTCCGCCTCGGACTCTCAACTTCCTTATGAGATTCCAATTCTCCATCCTTTGTTCATTATTTATCCATCGCCGGGTGTTAGGAGTGAAATATAAAGTTGATCAAGTACTAACCAAAGTCTCTGGCTTCAACAATCATAATCGTACAAATAGTTACTATAATTACTATTTTGGCAATAATAAGCAACACTACTTGTTGGTGCTGGAGAAGAGTATTGAGAGTACCATAGACTGCTAGGAAAACAAACAGATTCATCCTGGAACGGGTTAATCCGGGGGCTCCTTGGAGGCAAGGATTCTGAGGCTCCGTCTAACATACTTTGGACATGTTTGAGGAGAGACCGGTCCTTGGAGAGGGACATCATGCTTGGGAGGGTGGAGGGACAGTGCAGGAGAGGAAGGCCCTCTATGAGGTGGATTGATTCAGTGACTGGGATAATCAGGATGAGAGTGTTAGAGACAGTGCGATTGGCACAGGACAGAGCAGAGTTTAGGGCTGATGTACGGCACATAACAACAACAACAACAACAACAACTTGTTAAGCTTCTCTGTTGACTTAGTGGTAAGAAGTTGTACTGCCAATCCAAACGCACGAAGTTTGAATCCGTCTGCTGCTCTTGGAAGAAAATTAGGCAATTTCCTTCCATGCAATTTACTGCCTCTGAAAACGTGCTGGAAGGTCGGATGTGAATCTGTTCTGACTCCATGGTACACAAGATTTTGTAGGCAATTTTGAGAGGGTTTTTGCACGTATTGACCAACTAATCATGATCTCCAGAATTCAAATCCAGGCAACTGATGCCAAAGAAAAAGAGTATCCTTTCATTTCATGATTTGAAGGACGAATAAGGGCTTATCTAGATGGAAAGGAAGCAAGAAAGGCTTTATCTGCAAAGATTCTGAGTAAAATTGAATATTTTGAGCAGCCTTAAAAAATGTGTATTGTGACCTTAGAACTGGTATAACTGGTTGTAAATTCAATGCAGTGGATGTACAGCCAGAGTAGAGTGTGCCTTAGAAATAAGGATGACAATACTTTGTTTCATGTAGTTAGGGACTTTATGCATGTTATCAAGAGAGTCCAGTTACTGGAGAAGGACATCATGTTCGGAAAAATAGAGAGTCTGAAAGAAAAAGGAAGATTTTCTGTAAGTTGGAGTGACACAGTGTAGCAGAAACTGTGAGAGTGGCAGAAGACTGGGCAGGGCTTTGTTGTACATCAGAGATCGCTATGTTGTTGTTATGTGTCATTGAGTCATCTGTGACCCATAGTGACCCTATGTACAGCTGCTCTGAAGCTTGCCCTGTCCTGAGCCAGTCTCACTGATTCTGACACATCTATACCCATTTCCCTAGTTACTGGTATATCACTCCATCTCATTTGGGGTCATCTTCTCCTGCGTCTGTCCTTCCACCATTCCCAGTATAATGTCCTTCTCCAAGGACCAGTCCCTCCTGGCCACATGTCCAAAGTGTGTGATACAGAGCTTCAAAATCCTGGCCTCCAAGGAGAAACTTGGTTTTACCCCAAGATCGACCTATTTGTTTTCTTGGTGGTTCGCGGTATGATCAAGATTCTTCTCCTGCACCACAACTCAAAGTCATCGATTCTTCTTCTGTCATCCTTAGTCATTGTCCAGCTCTCTGATGCATAGCAAGTAACAGTGAAGAACATGGCGTGGACTAGGTGCACCTTAGTCTCTAGATTGACATCATTGCTTTTCAGTACTCTGGAGAGATCCCTGACAGCAAATTTTCCCAATGCAATTCATCTTTTGATTTCCTGACTGTTGGTGTTAGGAGTGTTGATTGTGAAGCCAAGCAAGCTGTAATTGTTAACAATCTCAATCTCTTCACTGTCTATCATAGTGCTGCAAATTGGTCCAGTGATGAGAATCATTGTTTTCTTGATGTTGAACTTCAATCCATATTGAAGACTACAGTTCTTGACCTTCTTCAGCAAGTGCTTCAGGTCCTCCTCAGTTCCAGCAATCAAGATTGCATCATCTGCATAATGTAGGTTGTTGATGAGTCTTCCTCCAATCCAGATGCCACATTCCTCCTCATAGAGCCAAACCTTGTTATTTCTTAAGCTAAAGGAACTAAAGAACAGTTTCAAGCTGAGAGTTGCAATGCTTAAGGATACTATGGGCAGAATATGAACTGACTCAGGAAGCATTTAAAAAAATGAAAGGAGTATACATAGTCACTGTACCAAAAAAGAATTAGCTAACACATATGATCAAGAGGCAATGGTGATGAAGGAGGAAGTTCAGGCTGCTCTGAAGGACTTGGCAAAAAGTAAAGCCCTAGTAATTGATGAAATTAACGTATTTCAACAAACAAGTTACTCTCCTGCACGTGCTGACCAGGTTGTGCAAAGAAATCTGGAGGACAACTACCTGGTTAACTAACTAGAAGAGATCCATATTTATTCCCATTCCAAAAAAAAGGGTGACCTGACAAAATGTGGAAATTATTGAATAATATCACACGGTAGGAAAATCCTGCTGAATATTATCCAGAAATGAATGGAATCGTACGTTGACAGAGAACTATCAGAAATACAAGTTGGGCTTAGAAGAGGTCATGGCACTAGAGACATTATCGCCAATGTCTGATGGATCTCTGCAGAAAGCAAAAGCACCAGAGGGATGTCTATCTGAGTTTCATTGACTATGCAAAGGCATTTGATTGTGGATTACAACAAATTATGGCTAACCTTGAGGAAAATGGGAATCCCAGAACACTTGTGTTTATGCAAAACCTATACTTGGACCAGGAAGCAGTCATCTGAAGAGAGCAAGGAAACACTGCATGGTTCAAAATCAGAAAAGGAGTGTGTCAGGGATACATCCTGTCTCCATATCTTTTCAATCTATATGCAGAACAGATCATTCGGGAAGCTGGGCTTTATGAGGAGGTCACTATGAGTTGTAATAAATTCAACAGCACCTAACAATGATGGTGCTTTTTTTTCCCCTTTAAAGAAAAGAAATAGAATAGAAAACCATGAGAGTTTATTGTGAGTTGTAAAACTAAGGACTGTAGTTGCAAAACTCCTGCTATATGTCAACCAGGTTACAATATAATTGGTTTTTTTTTTTTTTACTGTGGGTTGCAGTCAGAGTGCTTGAAAAAACTTTTTTTTTCTTTTTTTATAGAAAGAAAGGAGTCCAGAACGATTTGGAGAACAAGAAAGGAATAAGAGGCTATAAAAGAAGATTGGTGAGGTGGATGTTGGCAAAGTCCATACCACAGGGCTTTGGAGAACACATCAATAAACATTTCTCCTAAGAGAGTGCTTCTGAAGGGTTTTAAGCAGAGCTTTATTCTCTTGAGTGAGTGTGAGGTCTTGTATAAGGTTGTGAGTAGCTGACTCAACGGCACCTAAGAGCAAACAGGGAGATGTTATTAGATTTGCATTTTATAAGTAGTTATTGTGGCTAAGAACTGGTGAGTGCACAGGCTTTGACATCCTCGGGGAGAAAGAGACATTGAGGGCACTGTGAAATAGAGAAGAACTCCTCCTTCGGAGACTCCCAGTTTAACTGAGCAGAGAACAAGATATTTTATAAGCAATATTTAGGCTTCTATGGAACTATACATTTCCTTCTGTTGTAACACTTCCAGAATCCTAAACCAGCAGCTAGAGGGTTGAACTTAGCTTAGTGTTTTGTTGCTTTAAGAATATGACTTCCCCCCCGCCCTTTAGAACATAATCTTTAATGCATCCTTCTTACCATTTTCTCTTAGATTATAAATAGCTGAATAAAAAAAAGTTAAAATATTTAATCCTTGCTTCTACTCAGCTGGCTCCTAGTAACAGGAAACCGACCATGGGCTTTTTCCGATTACATTCCCACTGTCTCCGCAGAATTTACATGCTCATCTTCATTCTCAACTGATTGCTTTGCCTCATAAAAAAAAATTTAAAAATATGAGTTTCTTTAGCCAAAGCATTTTCCTGTCATCTCACCAGTTCATACCACTCCCACTTTTTTCCACAGATAACTTCTCAGTGAGTTCCCTGTCTGCCCCTTAGTAGGTTGCACGTGTAAATTAATAACAAATCCAACTCAGAGATAAGTGTCTACAGCTCAAAGTTATTGTTTGGCTGTGCTGTCCTCATTACTAAATTGTTGTTGCTATTGTTTTTAGGTGCCACTGAGTTGAGTATGACTCATAGCAACACTATGAACAAAAGATTTAAACTTTGTTCTATCCTGTGCCATCCTCACACTTCCTGACACACAAGAGCCCACTGCAGCAGGGACCATGTCAGTCTACCTGGTTGAGGGTCATCTTCTCCTTTGCTGATCCTCCATTCTTTCCAGCATCATGTCCTTCTCCAAGGAATATCCCTTTCTAGCAACATGACCAAAGTATGTGAGGCAAAGACTCATCATTCTTGCCTTCAAATAGCACTTCAGCTGCACCTTTTTCAAGACATATCTGTTATTGTTATTGTCAAGTGTCATCAAGTAAAAAATGACCCATCGCGACCCTATAAACAGCAGCTCTGTACCCTGCCCTGGACCATGTAATCCTTATTGCCTGTATATTCTTCATACTAAGTCTCTGATTTGCATTCTTCTCCAGAAATCCCTTCATCCTCCACCTCCACAACTTCTCTTTATAGTGTCTGTCCTGTGCTCACTGATGCTTCATCTCATAGACCATTCTATTTCCTTAACATCTCCTCTCCTTTATTGTTATTTCGTTTCACACACCAAGCAACTTCTACATCTGAGTCACATTTTCATTCCACTTCAGATTCTGCGGGTTTCTTCAATGCAGAGTCAATCTCTTTACCACATCTTCACTAATAGAGTTCTACAAAGACTTCTCACTGAAGCTTATTGAATGGATCTTCCTTTTGGTCCTTGGGCTCTACCTCTTGTTCTTTTGTAGGCTTCTCATCTGAGGATTTCATAGGGACATAGTCTGACATCTTTCTGACAGTAGTGTTTCATCATCACCTTCTCCATAGAATTCTCTAACTTTTTTCATTACAAACTTGGATGGGCCCCGTAGACTGAGTAGGCCGTTTTTTCCTAAGTGCACTTGGGAGTGGCATGTTGATGGAAGTGTGACTCCTTAAGCTTGACTGATTACATACAGTGAATACCTACAAAATCAACTAACGGGGGAAAAATCATTTCCCACTGTCTTAGATTGGGTTCTCTAGAAAACTAAACAAATGAAAAATACACACACTCATACCCACACCCAATCTCAAGAAAAAGGCTCTCACACGTCTTGTTCTACCATTGGTTTTCAAAGGCCTCTATTCCAGAAGTAGATGGCTAGTCCTGCTTCTTAGCTTGTCTTAGTCTGAAAGCTCTGCTGAAACCTGCCCACCATGGGTGACCCTGCTGGTATTTGAAATAGTGGTGGTATAGCTTCTAGTATCACACAAACATGCAAGCCACCACAGTACAGCAAACTGATACACACTTGTAGAGACTTACAAGTTCCCGGTCCATGAGTTAGATCTCAGGAGGAGAGACGCTGTTATTGACTCATGTAACTGTGGAGGTTGGTGTGGAGGCTTCTGGTTCACATTCAAAGAACCAGTGGTTAAAAACTCAAACAAAACAAAGCAAAGAATTAGTGGTGACATGCCAGATGGAAGGTTCAGATAGAACAAAAGCAAGAGAATGTTGCCATACATATTCAATACAGGCCAGAGACCTTTCAACTGGTAGGCTGCTGATAGCAGATTTTATCATGAAGTTCATTCTATTATGTAAGATCTTATAAAGGACTTATTGCTGAGGCTATCTACCAACTTTCACAGCCTGAGACTGAACATTTAAGAAAGATGCATTAATAATAGTTGGTGACTGGAGTGCAAAAGTTGGAGACAAAGAAGGCCTAGTAGTTGGAAACTATGGACTAAGTGACAGAAATAAGGCTGGAAATGGAATGACAGAATTTTGTACAATCAATGATTTAGTCATTGCAAATATCATTTAAAAACATAAAGGACATTATATACATTTTCTTTAACTGATGGATTATACAATAATCCTATTTGTGGAAAGAATAAATGGAGAAGCTCAGTATCAGCAATCAAAATAGGGCTATGGTCTGATTGTGGAAAAGATCATCAATTACCTGTGTACAAACTAAAATTGAAGTTGAAGAAATTAAAACAAGTCCACAAGAACCAAAATATGACCTTGAATCTATCCCAAATGAGTTAAAAACCATCTCAAGAAGAGATTTGAGGCATTGGATAATAATGGTCAAAGACCCAACGAATTATGGGATGACATCAAGGATATCATCCATGAAGAAAGAAAACTTTCACAAGGAAGAAATGCTGAAGTAAAAGAGACGAGCAGAAGATTTCAAAGGGAAATTCAAGAAGACAAAACCAAGTATTATAATGAACTGTGCAGAGAGCTGGAGTTAGAAAACAAAAAGGGAAGAACATGCTTTATCTTTCTCAAGCTAAAAGAACCATGAAGAACAATTCAAGCTTTGTATTTCAATACTAATGAACTCTATGGGCAAAATCTTGAATGATTCAGGAAGCATCAAAAGATAACAGAAAGAATACAGAGAGTCACTTGACCAAAAAGAATTGGTTGACACTGAACCTTTTCAGGAAGTGGCATATGGTCAAGAACTAATGGTAGTCATCCAGATGGCAAAGAGATGGTTAAACTGTTGCTATATGCAGATGATATGATAATGTACACAGAAAACCCCAAGGACTCAACAAAAATCCCTTTAGAGCTAGTAGACCAATTTAGTAGAGTGGCAGGATACAAGATCAACATCCAAAAATCAGTGGAATTCCTCTACAGTAACAAAACTTGGAGAAGGAAACCAAAAAAGCAATACCATTTACAATAGCCAATTACAAACTGAGATACATGAGAGTGAAACTAACTAGAGATACAGAAGACCTATACAAAGAAAACTACAGAGCATTTCTGCAAGACACAACAAAAGATCTAAAGAAATGGAAAAATGTACCCCATTCATGGATAGGAAGATTCAATATTGTGAAAATGACAATCCTACTAAGACCAATCTACATGTTCAACACAATTCCAATACAGATAGCAAATTCATTTTTCAAGAAAATCAAAAGTCAAGCTTTTTTGGAGAGGAAAGAGACCTCAAATAAGCAAAACACTTCTGAAAAACAAAAATGACGTGCTCTCTGACCTCAAAACCTAGTACACAGTGTTGGTAACCAAAACAGCATGGTAATGGTACATTTATAGGCACATAGACCAAAGGAACAGAACTGAGAACCCTGAAATAGATCCAGTTATCTATGGTCAACTGATATTTGACAAGGAAATAAACCCTATCAAATGGGGAAATGACAACCTCTTTAACAAGTGGAGCTGGCAAAACTGGATTGCTACCTGCAGAAAGCTGAAACAGGTTCCACATCTCACACTATACACAAAAATCTCCAAAACCACAAAGTTCATCAGAGACAAACTGGGATCAAGCTTAGATGGCCTAGTCTATGATATAAAGAGACTGACAAATACAGTCAGAAATACACAATCTGAAGAGGATAAAATTAATGAATGGGGCCTTCTAAATATTAAGCCCCTGTGCTCATTAAAAACGTTTTCCAACAGAGTGAAAAGAAAATCTACTGACTGGAAAAAACATTTGGCAAAACCATTTCAAACAAGGGTCTCATATCCAAAGTTTACAGAATAAACTTTAAGAAAAGAAAGAAAAAGACTGATAACACAATTACAAAATGGACGAAAGGCATGGAAAGACTTTTCACAGAGGAAGACAATCAAATTGCTGACAGACACATGAAGAAATGCTCAAAAAATCACTGGCAGTAAGAGAGATGCACATCAAAACCACAATGAGATACCATCTCACTCCATAGCGGTGGCAAAGTTTAATAGGGCAACAAGTAATAAATTCTGGAGAGGATATGGAGAGCTAAGAACTCTTAAACACTGTTGGTGGGATTGTAAAATGGTATAACCACTCTGGAAGGCAGTTTGGCACTTCTTCAAAAAGCTTAACATAAGAATTCCATATGACCCAGTTATTCCACTGCTTGGAGTATGTTGGAAGCAGGAGTGGCATCCACTTCCTCAACAACATGCCTCTGGAAACTATGTACATACCCTGAGAAAATGAGAACTGAGGCACAAACCAAGACTTGTACAGCAATGTTCACAGCAACATTATTCACCATCAGAAGAACATGGAAACAGCCCAAATATCCAACTACAATCAAATGGATTGAGAAATTATGGTACTTTCACATGATGGAATACTATGCAGCATGCAGGAGCAATGATTTTGTAAATCGTTACCTAACTTGGGAGGGACTGGAGAGCGTTATGCTAAGTGAACTAACTCAGTCCCATAAGGGCAAATACTGTATAAAACTATTATTGTAGAATGAGTATGAGGATCCAAGAGGGGCAGGGAGCAAAGGGGTGAGGAGGAGGAATCTTAATTATAGGTCGCACAATTTGATGGGTGGAGGGGGGTGGTGAAGGAAGTGGGAAAGATCTGGAGAGAAAAACAATGTATTTGAACTTTATATAGACTAGTATTTTAAAAACTCCAAAATACTAATGGTAATGAAGGAAGAAGTTCAAGTTACACTGAAGGCATCATCAGTTTGCTCCTTGGAGGCAAGGATTTTGAAGGTCTGTCTCTTAGACTTTAGGCATATTGCCAGGAGGGACCTGTCCTTGGAGAAGGACATCATACTTGGAAAGGTAGAGGGTTAGTACAGAAGAAGACCTCAGATGAGATGGATTGATGCAGTAACTGGGACAATGGAGGTTGGTGTGTTGGGAGTCAGTGAGACAGGCTCAGGATAGGGCAGGCTTCAGAGCTGCTGTACATAGGGTCACAAGTGACTCAGATGCACATAAAAACAACAACTACAATCTTTGAGATTACAGCACATTGAGATTTGAGATTACAGCACATCTAGGCCACCAGAGGTAACAACAAAAAAGTCTTGTTGTTGTTATCTGCTGTTGAGTGGACTATGACTCATAGTGACTCTGCCCTATCTTGAGCCAATCAGTCACTGTCTCTGACACATCCACCTCCATTGCCTGTCACTATTTCAGTCCATCTTACCCAGGGTCTTACTCTTCTGTGCTGCTCCTTCATCCTTCTAAGCATGCATGATGTTCTTCTCCAAGGATTGTCCCTTTCTGACAACATGTCCAAAGTGTGTGAGACAGAGCTTCAAATTCTAACCTACAAGAAGCAACTTGGTTTCACTCTTCCCAGGACCGACCTGTTCTCTTAGCAGTGCATGGTATGTGCAATACTCTTCTCCAGTACCACAACTCAAAGGCATTGATCCTGCTTTTGTCATCCTTAGTCATTGTCCAGTTCTCATAGCAAGTAATTGAGAAGGCCATGGCCCGGATAGAGCAAGGTTCAGAGCTATTGTGCATAGTGTCGTTATGAGCTGTCGTCCACTTGACCGCAAGTAACGGTATCAACAACATGGCCTGGATCAGGCACACCTTAGTGTCCAGGCTGACACCATTGCTCTTTAGCACTCTGGAGAGATCTCTGAAAACAGACTTTCCCAGTGCAACTTGTCTTTTGATTTCCTGATGGCTGGTGCCAAGAGTGTTGATTGTGGATCCAGGCAAGATGAAATTACTAATAACCTCAATCCTTCTCCATCTGTTATGATGATGCCAATTGTCCAGGTGGTGAGAATTTTTGTTTCCTTGATGCTGAGATGCAATCCATACAGAAGAATGCAGTCCTTGACTTTCTGCAGCAAACACTTCAGGTCCCCCTCAGTTTCAGTGAGCAAGATTGTGTTATCTGTATAACACACGTTGTTACTAATCCTTCCTCCAATTCTGATACCACATTCTTCTTCATAAAGTCCAACCTCTCAAATGATCTGTTCCATATATATATATAAATATAGAGAAAGGATACATCTCTGATGGCCTTCTTTCTTGATTTTTATTTTGAACCAGGCAGTATTTCCTTGCTCTGTTAATATAACTGCTTCCTGGTCTAAGGATAGTTTTTCACATGAGCACAATCAAGGGTTTTGGGATTTCCATTCTTCTCAATGTTAGCCACAGTTTGTTATGATCTACACAGTCATACGCCTTTGCATAGTCAATAAAACACAAATAGACATTCTTCTGGTACTCTCAGCTTTCAGCTAAGATTCATCTGACATTGGCAATGATGTTTCTAATGCCATGGCCTCTTTTCATTTTTTTACCATGGCCTATTCTAAGCCCAGCTTGTATTTCTGAAAGTTTCTGTTGATGTACTTCTCCAGTCATTTTTGGATATTCCTCAGCAAGTTTCTGCTTGCATGTGATATTAGTAATATTGCTTGATAATTTCTACATCCTTAGATCATATTGTTGGGCATGGGAATTAATATGAATTTCTTCCAGTCAGTTGGCCAGGTAGCTCTACTCCAGATTTCTTGGCACAACTTGGTGAGTATGTCCAGGACTGCATCTGTTTGTTTAAAAATGTCAACTGGTATTCCATCAGTTCTTGGGGCCTTATTTTTTGCCGATTCCTTTAGAGCAGCTTGAATTTCCTTCTTAATCACCATGGCTTCTTGATCACATGCTTTTTAATGAAATTATTCTGCCAGCCAATTCTTTTTTGGTCAGTTACTCTGTGTACTCCTTCCTTCTTCTTCTTCTTTTTATTTTTTTTTAGGTGTGAACAGCTAATTTTATTCCACAAGCAATGGAAACTTCATGTCAGTTTTTAAGAGAACATCTTTTCTCTTTAAACTTTTAAAATATGTGCATTATAGAAAATGGAAAAGCAAAGAACACAAAAGCCACCCATAATCGTCTTGATGATTAGTTTATGTCCTTTAACATTTTATGTTTATATACACACAACCAAGCATACATTTTTATCTGGTTGAAGTCACACATTATGAATTCATGCTTTCCATGCATCACAAGTATTTACAAATTCAAAGTAGGAGTGGCATCCACTTTCTAAACAACATGCCTCTGGAAATTCTATAAATTCTGATAAATGATTATAGTTATAGAAAGGCTTCGGGTCTTTTGTTCATAGGGTCACTATGAGTTGTGCTCAACTTGATGGCAATGATCAACAACAACAAAGTCCCAAAGCCATGAGTATTTTGACAACCATGAATACACTATACTGACCTGATCAGGAAGGACAAAAAAGCAGTCAGCCATTCTTGGGGATGAAAATTTTATAAAGACAAAAAACAGTGCACGCTTCTAGATATTGCCAGAGCTGCAATTAAAATACTGCATTCCTTTAATGTGTAATTTAAAATAAAGGATAAAACATGCACACCCATGTTTATCGCAGCTTTGTTCACAATAGCAAGGAGTTGGAAACAACCTAAGTGCCCATCAACAAACGAATGGATAGAGAAGCTGTGGTATATTCACATAATGGAATACTATGCTGCATTGAAAAACTAGAAATTCATGAAATATTATACAAAATGGGTGACTCTGGAGAACTTTATGCTGAGTGAAGTATCTCAGTCACAAAAGGACAAATACTGCATGGTGCCACTGTTGTAAAACAGGACTGACATCAGGGTTGGGGGGAGACTGGGAAAAGGATGGGTTTAATAATGTACACTGCATAGAAACAGATGAGGGAGAGGACTGTTTAAAAGGATATGTTACTAGGTATTTTTGTCATGACAAGAGTCCAGAGCGAAGGCTGCATAGTGGGGTGGACCTTGGGGGAGGGATTGTAAAACAATGAAAGCATTTTTCTTTTACTTTTCCAAGAGGGTAGTTACTGAGGGGGAGGGTTGGGAGGGGGAGAAGTGCAACAATGAATGAATAGAAATCCAAAGTCTCTGTAAATTTTCATTGAAATTAATAATAAGTTAAAAACAAACAAACATAAAACAAGAGATTTTAATACTTCTAAGCTAGCCATGAGATCTCTATTAAAATTTAACAATTAATTCCTACAATACAGACAAGAGATGTACACATGCATCATGCATGGTTACTCAAAAATGCAAATATGGATACACGTGCACACATGCCTCCTCTCACGTGTCTTTCTGCCCCTCTACAGTCAACTAATCAACCTAGAGGGACACAGCTCAGAGGTGGTATAGCAATTCTATGTCCAAGATGCTTTCCTATTATAGTAAAGATATTTACAAGTTGCTTAACTCTGCAGCACTACTTTGTATCATACATAGTCAACTCAAGACATCTAAAAAGCTTAGATGCTGTGAAAAAGTTTAAAAAATTGTCCACAATAAACAAGGTACTTCACATAAAAAAGTACATAATAGACGTATCATTTAACATTTTTTTAGATATGAGCCCTTCTTTTTCTAGCCAAGAGGCCTTCTCTATACCCTCTCTCTTCTTCCACCATTTCAATGATAAACACTGAAATACATCCAGCTTCAAGGGGTGAGTTAAGGTTACTCTCAGAAGACAGTCTTTCTTTTAAACAGAAGGATATTTATAAAGATTGCTTTACTACCTTTATTTTTAACATACTTTGGGTATTGGTACTTGCCAGTCCTTTTGCACAAAAAATATTAACTAAAATGCATATAAAAACAATGTTTAGACAATCTCGACTTCTTCCGGGGCATCGGACCCCTCCTTCTACCTCTTCTTTCTGACACCCAATCACTATCCAGTATCCTGCCTCCAAGGCACTTCCATCTTTTTTTGATGCTTCCTGGATCACTCAACATTCTGCCCATAGCATCTTTAAGTATTACAACTTGAGGCTTGAATTTGTTCTTCAGTCATTTCAGTGTAAGAATTGCCAGGTGAGTTCGTCCCTTTTGATTTTCCAACTCGAGCTCTTTGAACGTTTTGTTATAATACTTTCGTCTTCCTGAGCTGCTCTTTGAAATCTCCTGTTCAGCTCCTTCACTTCCTGATTCCTTCCATTTGCTTTAGTTTCTTGGCATTCTCGTGCAGTATTCAGAGACTCTTTTGACACCCATCTCTGTCTTTCCTTCCTCCTCTTTGTAATGATCTTTTGCATTCTTCATGGACGAAATGCTTGATATTATCCCACAACTCATCTGTGTTCAAGGCTTCAAACCTGTTCTTGAGATGGTTTTTAAATCCAGGTATGATAAAGGTCATATATTGGTTCTTGTAGATTTGTTTTAATTTTCTTTAGCTTTACTTTGAACCTGTACATGCGTAGCTGGTGGCCTGTTCCACAGTTAGCATCTGGCCGAGGTTTTACAGCTGATATTGAGCTTCTCAAACAATTCTTTCCACACATGTAATCAGTCTGGTTCCCGTGTAGTCCATCAGGTGAGGTCCATGTATATAGACACCATTTGTGTGTTTTTAATAAAAGATACTTGCAATAAATAAGTCACTGATTGCACAAAATTCTATCATTCTGTCTTCAGCTTCATTTCTGTCGCCAAGTCTCTATTTTCCAATTACTGATCCTTCTTCCTTGTTCCCAATTGTTGCATTCCAGTCACCAGTTATTATTAATAAATTTTGGTTGCATGTTCAATCAATTTCCAACTGCAAAAGTTGGTAGCAATCGTCTATTTCCTCTTCTTTGGCTCTAGGTGTTGGTGCATGTTTGAAGGATAGTAGTAGCAATAGTCTTTATTGCTGAGGTCAGATGGATCTTGGCTGAAATCAGAGAATAACCAAAAGATGTTTATTTGTGTTTTCTTGACTATGCAAAGGCATTTGAAGGTACAAATAATAAAAAATTATGGCTCACATTAAGAATGGGAATGTTGTTGATTGCCATGGAGTCAAGCACGACTCATAGCGACCCTATGAACAAAAGGCCTGAAACCTTTAACTATCATCATTTATTAAAGTTCATAGAGTTTCCAGAGGCATGTTATTTAGGAAGTGGATGCCCCTTCTGCTTTCAACACATTCCAAGCAGTGGAATAGCTGCGTCATTGAGACAGGAGGAAGATTCATCAACAACCTGCATTATGCAGATTACATAACCTTACTTGCAGAAAGTGAAGAAGACTTGAAACATTTGCTGCAGAAGATCAGAGGCTACAGCATTCAGAATTACATCTCAGCACCAAAAGGAAAAAATACTCACCACTGGACTAATAGACATCATGATTGTGCTGTTAGGGGCCATTGAGTCAAGTACAACTCATAGCAACCTCGTGAATAAAACATATGAACTTTGTACTATTCTGTGCCATCCTTATTGTCTCTAACACACTTGAGCTCATTATTGTAGTCACCACGCCAATCTCTCTCAGTGGTCTTCCTCTCTTTTGCTGACCCTCCATCTTCCAAGAATGGTGCCCTTTTCCAAGGAATAGCCTCTCCTAACAATATGTACAAAGTAAGAGATGAAGCCTCGCCATCCTTGCCTCCAAGGACATGCTGGCTATAACGTCTCCAAGACATATCTGTTTTTTCTATTGACAGTCCGTGGGATATTTTGTACTCTTCTCCAACACCACAGTTCAAAGGTAGTAATTCTTCTGTCATCCTTATTCATTCTCCAGTTCTCAGATGCAAAAAAGGGTGATTAAAAAGACTGTGTCCTGACTCAGGTGCACCTGAATCAGATGTCAGTTTTCAGGCTGACATCACTGCTCCTAAGTATTCTGGAGAGATCCTGACAGTGGACTTGTCCAATCCAATATGCCTCCTGATCTCCTGACTGCTGGTATTAAGGGTGTTGATTCAAGCAAAATAAAATCATTGGCAACCCTAATCTTGTCTCCATCTATCATAATGTTATCTGTTGGTGTTGAGACGCAATTCATACCAGAGGCTGTATTATTTGATCTTCTGCAGCAAATATTTCAAGTCCTCACGTTCAGCAAGCAAGGTTGTGTCATTTGCAAAGCACAAGATAGTGATGAGTCTTCTTTCTTCCAATTCTTCTTTTTTAGGTTTATTTTCAAATTAAAAAGAAAATGTTTATTTTATACTGGTTTACTTACAATGTTCATATATATATTGTTTTCACACTGGATCTTTCCCATTTCCTTTACCTCCCCTTTCCTCTACTCATCAAATTATGCAGAGGGATTATCATAGGGTTGCACAATTTCTTCCTCCAATTCTGGTGCTACATTCCTCACAACATCCAGCTTCCCAAATTATTTCTCAGCATACAGATTGAATAGATGTGAAGAAAGGATACACCCCTGATGCACACCTTTCCTGATTTTAAAGCATGTCATCTTCCCTTGCTCCACTCAGGTAACAGCTTCTTGAGCTAGGAATAGGTTTTGCCTGAGCACAATCAAGTGTTCTGAGATTCCTATTCTTCTCAGTGTTAGCCATAGTTTGTTATGCCTTTACATAGTCAATAAAACACAACTAGACTTTCTTTTGGTATTCTTTGCTTTCAGCCAGGACCCATCTGACATCTGCAATGATGTCCTTGGTGCCATAGCCTCTTCTAAAATATTATAATGAAATATGCAAAGAGCAGAACAGATCATCTGGGAGGTAGGGCTCTTTGAGGAGGAATGTGGCATCAAGATTGGAGGAAGACCCATCAACAAATTGTGTTATGCAGATGACACAACCTTGCTTGCTGAAACTGAGGAGATCCTGAAGTGCTTGCTGCAGAAAGTCAAGGACTGCAGCTTTCAATATGACCTGAAGCTCAACATCAAGAAAACAAAAATTCTCACCACTAGGCTGATGGGCAGCATCATGATAGACGGTGAAGAGATTGAGATTGTTAACAGCTTTAGTTTGCTTGGCTCCGCAATCAATGCTCTCGGTACCAGCAACCAGGAAATCAATACACAAATTGCATTGGGAAAGTCTGCAGTCAGGGACCTCTTCAGAGTATTGAATAGCAATGACGTCAGTCTAGAAACTAAGGTGTGTCTGATCCAGGCTATGGTCTTTGCAATCACTTGCTATGCATCAAAGAGCTGGACAATGACTGAGAATGATATAAGAAGAATTGATGCCTTTGACCTGTGGTGCTGGGAAATGATGGACCGAAACTGAGGCTGGGGGAGGGGCACGAGGGGGGAGATGTTGAATTTTTCTTGTCCTTTGGTGATGTGTTGCATTCTTCAGTCCTGTAAATAGTCAACTGAAGAATGTGGTCTGTCAGCATGGAAAACTGGAAATTGCAGCACATCAGCAAGAAGCATGAACAGACTCACCCACCTGGTGTGACCAACAATTAACTACATTAGAATGTCTTTATCCTTTCCCCTTCTCTAAGATCCTGTTATAAAAACCTGCCCCAATTCACCTTGGGTGCAGGTTCCCTGGTCTCTCTCTCTCTCCAGACCAAGAAACCTTGCCCAGGAGCTCCCTTAACAAAGCTGCCTTTAAGCTTTCTTTCTCTCTGGTTCCTTTCTCTAGAGTCCTCAACCTTACAGGGAAGAGTATAGAATATACAGTGAACCTCTAGGAGAACAAACAGGTCTGTCCTGGAGAGGGTGAAATCAGGCTGCTCCATGGAGACAAGGATTTTGAAGCTTTGTCTGACATACTTAAGGCATGTTGCAAGGAGGGACCTGTCTGTCCTTGGAGAAGGATATTATGCTTTGGGAGGGTGGAGGGACAGCACAAGAGAGGAAAACCCTAGCTGAGATGAACTGACTCAGTGACTGTGGCAATGGGAGTAGGTGTGTCAGAGACAGTAAGACTGGCTCAGGATAGAGCAGGTTTCAGAGCTGTTGTACATAGGGCCGCTAAAAGTTGCAGGCGGCTCAGTGGCACATAACAACAATTACACTGGAAAAGGTACCTGAAAATTAATGAAATTTCTAATTCAACAAGTGAGAAAAAGGAATAACAGAAAAGATATAAAAGTACAATGAAAGAAAAAAAAAACAAGTAAAATTTTGAATGAAATAGAAACCACTTAAAATTATTTCTTTTGTAAAAGGAAGTTGGTACTTTAAGACTAATAAAATTGAGAAACCTCTGATCACATTGATCAGTAAAAAAGAAGACATGGGTCAAAAAGACTCACTTGCAGACATGGCAGAGTTTAAAGTGCACACTTAGGAACATTAAACTTGAAAATTTTGTTGGCATGAATAACTTGGAAATTATAATTTTAAAAGGATCATCACACTTAGCAATCCCACTTTTGGGCAGATACTCGAGAGAACGGGGAAAAATATGTTCACAGAGAAACTTGTACAAGATGTTTATAGCGTTAATTATTAATAATAGCCAAAAGCAGAAACAACAAAACTGTCCAACGATGGATGAATGGATACATAAAATGTCATCTAGCAATGGAATATTAGTCAGCCATTAAAAGGAAGTACTGATACATTCCACAATTAGGGTGAAACCTGAAAAAATTATACTAAGGGAAAAAAACCAGGCACGAAAGACCTCACACAGAGCCCATGATTCCATTTACATGAAATGTCCAAAGGCAGAGACAGAAAGCAGAATAGTCCTTGCCGAGGGCCAGTGGTGACTCAACAGAGCCCAATAAAAGGGCTGAGGGTGTTTTGTTGGAGTTTATTGGTGCACAAATACTGTATTGGAGTTTACTTGGAGTTTCTAGGGCTGACAGGGTTTTTACAGTTAGTGGGATAGTGAAATGCTCTAAAATATTGTGGGGACAACTGGAACACTCTGTGAATACAACAAAAACAATTGAAATGTATACTTGAAATGAGTTAAATGTACAGTTTATGGTCTATATCTCAATAAAGATGTTAAAAATAATTATGAAAGGCCGAGGCCAAACTTTCCACTTGCTCATGGTTAGCCACTGGGTTTACCACCCAGCAAATTCTCGCAAGGAGTCTTGGTATGGACAGAGTTCCCTGAGCAGCATCACATGCCTCCAGGTGGCATCACATGTCCATTGTGGCAGGGCTCCAGGGCTAGGACGTTTCCAGTCTTTTACCCAATTTCAGTCATCATTTGGCCAGCTCCCTAAAATACTATAGTGCAGAAGTAATTTGTAAGCTTGGGACCTGATGGTAGATGGGAACAAGTAGTCTCTTGAGGTCCTTAGCGGAAGAAGCAAGACGTACCTTTAAGCCTCGATATTTGACGTGTTTAAGCCACTACTTTTCACTCCAAATCATACTTACTACTATGTATAGCTTCAAGTTACCCAAGATATTTGACTGAGTTGAGGACAGGCCTTAAGAAGTTAAATGTGCTCTTGTTCATTTAGGAAAACTCTCCAAAGGGGACTTACTTAATGCAGATTTACTAGAGATGTTTGATACAATCTGGGAAGATTAAGAGTTGGGGACACACCTTGAACTTCTATTTTTTAAAGGGATTCCATTCACCCATCTACAGAGGCAACCATCCTATTCTGTTCCCTTCCACATAATCAGGGAGGCTAAAAAGACAAGTTAGCCTCAATTTGGACCTCAATTTTGTAAGGAGTTGTATCCACAAGTCTCCAAGGGAAACACAACAAATCATGTCCCAAATAGTGCTGACTCATCTGAGACATCTGATGCATTCTGGCAACTGGATTTAAGCACTCATCTTGAGACTTGATTTTTAATCAATTAATCCTTTCATCTTCATGAAAACCATCCAGGCCTGTCACTTCCTAGTCTAGATATCCAGGAGCTTAAGGCTTAAAAGTTTGAAAGACTTAAGGGCGGGGACCCCTTTTAGGTACTGATTTGTAAGGAGCTGGATCTTCTTGTCTCTGGTACAAGTATTGCAAATTTGATTCACCTCCAGTCCTTGACTGGAGACATTCTCCACCATCTGAGAGTCTGGGTCCAAACTCATACACTAGCTCTGACTTGCCTTGGGCCATCTTGCTGATCAGTGTCACGTGGCGGTGAGAAATAATATTTGGGGAATCTAGGGTTCGTGGGATTGTGATGGTTGGGAGTCTATAATGCAACTTCTGATTTTCTTTTAGGTTCTTTGTATCTTCTGTTGTTGAAGTGAACATTAATCTACAATTGTTTTCTAGTTTTTGCAGTGTAGGAAGTGAGGGTTTGGTTTTTTTTTTAATTGTATTTTTATTGGTCATATTATTGAGCAACAACTTGATCAATCACTAGGTTTGTATCTTTGAAGTTTTCAATATCTAAGAACCATAGTTTGCTTTCTTCTTTATTAATCTTTATACTTCTTATCCCTTGTACTTGTTTTTACTTCATGGATTACCAAAAATCAACCCGTTATTTTCAGTTGATTCCCACTGCTACTGACCACAACCATGTGGGCTGTCTCACTTGGGGCCTCCACATTGTGAATCAGGATCTCACAAACAACACTAAACACCAAGTGACCTGGAAGGTGCCATTCTAACACCTTGTCTTTAAATATAAAACTTAGTGTAGACTGCGACTAGATAACCTATTTTTGATCCTGCTCTACAAGTTGTGGTTTGTTTGGTTTTTTTGCTTTACAAGTTTCTCCCCCATCCCCCTTTTAATTTTATTATGTTTTGTGTGTGTACCATCAAATCGGATCTGACTGGTACAGGAAGAGATTGTCCCTCCTTCTCCAGCAGAGTGTCTGGTGGATTTGAACCACATACCTCTACGATTGCAGTGCAGCTTCTTGCCACTAGGCCACCAGAGCTCCCTTGCTTTACAAGTTTTTATCAAAACTTTAATTTTATGAAGGGATTTTTCTGATACTACTGAGAAAAATGAGGGTTGGTATACTGGAAACAGTGAGATTGGCTCAGGTTAGGGCAAGTTTCAGCTGCTGTACATAGTATGACTATGGGTCACAGGGACTCAACAGCACATAACAACAACTGAGAATTTAATCTGAATTCTCTCCTTCGACCTAGTATGGTAAACTCATTGACAGATTTTTCTGACATCAAAGTTGTTGTTGTTATTGTTGTTATGTGCCATCGAGTCGCTTGCGACTCATAGCAACCCTATGTACAAGAGCTCTAAATGCTGTTCTATCCTGTGCCAACCTAGCCATCTCAAACACACTTATTCCCACCGCTCCAGTCACAGAATCGATCCATCTCACCAAAGGTCTTCCTCTCCTTCGCCGCCCCTCTACTCTGCCAAACATGATG
>NW_006399778.1:6939477-6943320 GCF_000299155.1 Elephantulus edwardii | reverse complement strand
TGTTGTGATCCACACAGTCAAAAGCCTTTGCATAGTCAATGAAGCACAGATAGACATTCTTCTGGTATTCTTTGTTTTCTGCTAAGATCCATGTGACATTAGCTATAAAATCCCTAGTACCACGAAGTAAGTTTGAAAAAAAATCCGATGTACATATATTAAAGACAATAAAACAAACCAATCGTCCCGCAACAAAATAAGTCTGAATTCACGAGACAGAGTCGTTTTGGTATGTTTTAATGGCTATTGCCTGGATGCAGATTGCTAATGTGTTATTTCTCCATCTAAGTTCAGAGGGATATCATGCTTAGGATGGTGGAGGGGCAGTGCAGGAGAGGAAGACCCTTGATAAGATGGACTGATTCAGTGAGTGGGGTAATGGTGGTAGGTGTGTCAGAAAAAGTAAGATTGGCATAGGACAGAGCAGGATTTAGGGCTGTTATACATAGGGTCACTTTGAGTTGCATGTGACTCAATGGCACATTACAACAAATACCGGTTCATGAGTGGATTGTCCCATATTTTCACATTACTCTCATGACTACTATACCTAAGTTATTGAGTATTATAAAATCAATTGAGAATGTGACCCCTTTTATGTGTTTTCTGAGAAACTCTCTTAAGATGAAGTGACCTGCTCAGCCAGAAAACTGCCAAGAGTTTGTGTCTCCTTCATGAAGAGTGTGTACTACTGATTTTGTTTTTTTATCTGTTAAAAGACTTTCAGAATTTTTATTTACTTTTTAAACAATTTCTGAGGTTATTTTCCAGGAACGTTTAAATTTCATTGGTATAAAGCTGTCCACAGTCTTGTCACAGGATGAGTAGAACTGCTCCAGGTTTCTAAGGCTAGTAGATTTGAACTGATCCCCTTTCACTTAGGAGAGCAGCACTTAAACTTTGTATAACTAGGATTCCTTATTTTCTTTTTCTTGGCATTATCTGTAAAGGATCCCTTTTCTTCTTAAAAAGTTTCTCTCCCCCCCCCCATTTCCATTGTGTACTTTGTTAGTATTTTAAAGATTCAGCTTTTGACTCTGTTGATTATTATTGTTCTTGCTTTTAATGTCATTACTTCTTTCTTTGGATTCTATTCTTTCCTAACTTAAGTCCTACTGACACTTTCTTCTTCTTTCTAATACAAACACAGATAACACATTTTCCTTAAAATAGCTTTCCTTGGCTCTTTTAGATAAATCTTATGAGATTCTATATACTCCTTTACCATTCTAAGTATTTTCCAATTTGTTATTTATAATTGTATTCAAAATTTGCAAACATGTGTTTTGTTCCTTCCAGGTTTTTGTTACTGTCTTTTAAGTAAGCTATGTTGTTGTTAGATGCCCTCAAGTTGCGTGTGACTCAAAGTGACTCTATGAACAACAGACCTGAATCCTTTCCTATCCTGTACCATCCTCACAATCTCTGGCACACTTGAGCCCACTGCTGCAGTCTCTATGTAAATCCATCTGCTTGTGGGTCTTCCTCTGTTTCACTGACTCTCCACCCTTCTAAGTATGATGTCTCTTTCAAAGACTAGCTTCTCCCAGCACCATGCCTGAGTATGAGAAATGAAGCTTCACCATCTTTGTCTCCAAGGAGCACTCTGGCTGCACTTTTTCCAAGTCATATCTGTTCTTTTGGCAGTCCATAGGGCTACTCAGTACTTTCTCCAATACCACAACTGAAAAGCATCAATTCTTTTTCTGTCATACTTATTCACTGTCCAGCCCTCAGAAGCATAGCACGTGAATGAAAAGGCCACGTCTGAATCAGGCACACCTTAGTTTTCAAACTGACATCATTACTCTTCAGTATTTTGGAGCAGTCCTTGACAGCAGACTTGTCTAAAGCAATACATCTCCTGATCTGTTAATACCAAGGGTGTTGACTGTGAAACCAAGGAAGGTGAAATCATTGATAGTTTCAATTCTTTCTCCCTTTAAAATGATATTGCTTATTGGCCTAGTGGTAAGGACCTTTGTTTTCTTGACATGAAATTGTAATCCATATTGAAGGCTGTAGTGCTTGATCTTCTACAGCAAGCTCTTCAGGTCCTCCCCACTTTCAGCAAGCAAGGTTGCGTCATCTGGATAACACAGGTTGTTGATGGGTCTTCCTCTGATCCTGATGCTGCATTCTTCTCCATAGAGTTCAGCGTCATGAATTATTTTCTCAGTACACAGACTGAATAGGTATGGAGAAAGAATAATCTATACACTATTGTTTCTCTGGGATTTGAGATTTGTAAATGTTCCAAACGTACTTGAGAAAAAAAAATAAATCCCTAAGTGTGGGGGAAAGAAATTAAAATATATCTAGTAAATAAAAAAGAAACAAAAATTCTGATTTGATCTGTAATTAAAGAGGTTGAAATGGTAATCAACTTGGAATGGTGCTAGAAGTAGGAGCAGAAAAATCAAAGGGAATGCATTCTGTTTTCTGTATAAGGAATTGGCATGCCTTTTTTTATGACTGTTCATAAAGTTAAAAACAATCCAAAATTAAATTAGGTAAAGAGTTACAATGTGATTTTTTGGCAGAAAAGGTTAGACATCTAAATTTACTTTACCTATATTTAAAAAGGCACTGGGCAGAATCACATTCGCTTTCTTAAGAGTATCTTTGTCAACAGACTGCATTTAAGAGCTCAGTTTGCCTGGAATGATCCAGCACCACCCTCAAGCCTTTCCTTTCTTTCCAGGCTCCTTAGCCCTTTGGGAGGGGTGAGGGGAGAGATGGTGACACCTGATACTAAACAAACAGTATGTGGTTGAGCTTGTCAAACCTACCACTTCCTTCCTTAGGCAACAGAAGTGCCTTGGCTTATTTATTATCTAAAGTCGTTAGCAGGAATTAGCAGGTAATGTCCCTTTTTCTCAGAAAGGCAACTGATCACTGTACTCCATTCAGCTCCAGAGTCCAAGCAAAACGGACAGGGAAACTGGATGGTTGGAACGGAGGCAAAGAGATGAGAAGGCCCCAATTTGGATCTCTGGACCATTTCAGCTGACCTGGAATTCCCAACATCTTTATCTGCAAAGAAACAAAAGGGAAACCAGTAAGCAGAGTATGGAGCCTGACATGGTGGGAGGTACCATGCTTTATTGGGAAAGACAGTCTAAAAGAGGAATAAAAAGGGGAGAAATTGGGGGAAAGAAAGAAACAGCACAAAAGGTTTACCAATTCTAGAAGCAAAAGGTACATTTTTAGCATTGATACCTTTGCAGTTGTGGAAGCGTTAGGGGATGCCAAGGATAAGATTCCATTTGGTGGCCACTGCAGTAAAATGGCATAAACAATGGAATTTTTTGAGGTATACCTGGGAAAAAAAGAAATGTCACTGTCAAGGACACCTGGTTTGCTAACCTTATATACAGTTACATTCCTCCTTAATGAGCTACCAACTGAAGACCAGGGCAGAGGGGAAGCATATTGAAGGCTATAGTCTTTCATTTTCTGCAACAAGAGTTTCAAGTCCTCCTCACTTTCAGCGTACAAGGTTCTGTCATCTGCATAACACAGGTTATTGCTGGGTATTCCTCCAATTCTGATGCCACATTCTTCTTCATAGAGTCCAGCTTCTCAAACGATTTTAGACTGAATGGGTATGGAGAAAGGATACAACTCGGTCATGCACCTTTCTTAGTTTTGAATCATGTAGCGCTCCCTTGCTCTGCACAATAGCCTCTTAGTCTAGGTATAGGTCTTGCACGATCACAATTAAGTGTTCTGGGACTCCCAATCTTCTCAGTGTCAACTCTAACGGTTCTCTTTAATTGAGTGCCTATTATCTGCCTGTCACTCACGATGTTGTACTTCAAGATGGATCTAGAAATAACT
>NW_006399778.1:6926945-6937922 GCF_000299155.1 Elephantulus edwardii | reverse complement strand
TTAGAGCTGTTGTGCATAGGGTTGCTATGAGTCAGAAACGACTCGATGGCACATAACAACAACAACAACATTATCTGCCTGGCACTAGCCAATGCTTTAATCTCATTTGATTTTCACCACCCTATGAAATGAATATCATCACCACATTTTATAATTGAAATGATGGAGGCCAAAGATAAAAACTTTCAAGTGTGAATCATGGTTTTGCCATTTACTTGAGGCATACTGTAGATGGTACCTAAACATTAACAAAAACCACACTGCCATCGAGTCAATCCCAATTCCCAATGACCCTACTGGACAGTGCAGAAGTGCCTGTAGGTTTTCCAAGGCTGTACATCTTTATGGAAGCAGACTGCCTCATCTCTCTCCCAAGAAGTAGCTGGTGGGTGTGAACACTGACCTTTTTGTTAGCAGTTGGTATCTTTTAAGCACTATACCAGTACTGGAGAGCTCTCTCTTTCCTCAGCCTCCCTCACTAGTCAAAGAAAACCTGATGGAAACAATCCAACTGGTGACACACATTTTAGGGCAAAAACCCAAGCTCTGGGGTTTCTTCAAGGCAACTTGCGACCTTGCTTGTACAATGTGGACTCAAGGAAGTCACAGGTCAGGACAGTCTTGTTCCTACACTTAACAGGGACTAAGAGTAGAAAGAACAGCAGACTCACCACACAGTTGTCCCATTCTTCTTCTTCTCTGACTGCACTCTCCACGGCTTGGAGCCATAGATAGCCTCCCCATTGATGCTCAGCCACTTCCCGACAGCAAGCAGCCTTTCTTGGAAAATGGGAACAATTATTCCATCTTTAGTTGGTCCAATGTTGAGAAGGTAGTTGCCTCCAAAACTTACTGTCTGAACCAGTTCCTGGAGAGAGCAGAGAGACAAGTACAATGTGCTTCAGACACACAGACATTGAGAAAAGAAGAGCATCCAGGGCGCTTTCTCCCTGTTTTGTAAATATTCTTCACACCTTTAAAAAGAGTACCTTTTTTTTGTCATTAGGAAGACAGAATATACTCATTAGAAAAAAACTGAAAAGTCCATGTTACGAGATGAAGAAATAACTTGAATCTGGGGGTTAATGGTTGTGGGCAGGAAAGTCACCCGGGACTGCAGGTGAGAGTGTACATCTGATGGTGCTTTGTGGAGTGGAAGGCAGGGTCCCGTGACAGAGGCACCACATGGGGCCGGGGACCCTGAGAAAGGAGGCACCTGGCTGTGAAGGGATCACGTGGAGCAACACAGAGAAGGCCGGGAACAGAGAGGCAGCTGTGAGCTGTTGCTGTGAGACCCTGAGGAGATGAAAGGGCTTTAGGGAATTTCAGGATGCTCTCCTGCTCCTTCACTGCACCTTCAGAAAAACATGTTGTAAAGAGATGTATTCTTCTAGGCTTCGGGGCCGTGTGTCTCATGTCACCTAGAATATGTGCACTTCAAGGAAGGCCAGTCAAATTAAAGTTATATACAGCAATTTTTTAAAAGGAGAACTTTTTTCATTCAACCTACTAAAGTTTAGCCAGAATTACACTCAAAAATCCGTTAATGGCCAAAGGGTCATTCTTAATTATATCTTTATGTCTGCAATTAGAGAAACCTACTTCCAGTTGAAAATGATCCTGAGTGTTTCCACTGCTCTTGATTCAAAGGCTGGTTTGAGAGAAGCTGCCATAGTGTAACTCTTACCGAAATGATTTCCTCTTCACTTGCAATATCTGACAGCTTCATGTCGCGCCGAAAGCCCCAGGACAACTTGTCAATGGAGGTGCACATCTCCCACTTGAAATCTGGCAGGGTCTGTGGCTTATACTTATCTTGACAGTTGTAGAACCCTCCATGGTGACAGGAACAGTTCTGACCCCAACGGTCATTTACCACCACCTGATCCTAAAGGAAGGAAGTGTACTGGGTCATTCAGAGTACAAACACTTAGCTTCCTTCATCAAAGGATTTTCATAGACGAAGAGTCTGTGTGGCGGCAAAGGAAAGACTTCATCTAGGGAGGGTGGTGGTGGTGGTGTGTGCCATTAACCTGATTTCACTCACAGTGACTCCAGGGAAGAGGGAAGAACTTTTTCAAGGGGTTTCCTAGATTGTGATTTTTATGGGGCACACTGCCAGGTCTTTCCCCTGTGCAGTCACAGAATGGGTTAAAACACTGACCTTCCGGTTAGCAGGCAAGTATCTCATCATTGTACCACCAGGAATCCTCAATCTATAGTAGTGGTTCCCAACCAGGAGCACATTTGCCCTTCAGGGGACACTGCTGCAGATATTTCTGGTTGTCATGATTGAAATGGTGTTATTTGTATTTCATGGTGTGTTGTAGCGGGTCTACTAACTGCGGTGGCTTTCTGTTGCTTAAAATGGCTTTTCTAGACGGTTGTTTAGCTAGCTGCCTCAACTCCATCTGGCCTGAAAGCACATTAACCTGGTTCTTCTACCTCAGCTCTGCCTGACGTGGGCCACCTACATCTTCAACAGCTGTGTTAGTCCCAGACTGGCAGCCGCAAGAAAGCAACGCAGCCTCGGCAGAGGAGAGGCAGAGCAACGTGAGAGCAGCAGTGTGACTTGCGGACTTGATCAGATCAAGTTTGCTGGAGGATGAGAAGTTGTCTGGACTGAGAAGCACAGTGATACTGGTCTGATTTGGAACTGCTACTCGTTTAAACTTCGTCTCACATACTTTGGGCATGTGGCCAGGAGAGACCGGTCCTTGGAGAAGAACATCATGCTTGGCAGGGTGGAGGGACAGCACAGAAAAGGAAGACCCCGGATGAGATGGATTGATACAGTGACTGGGGCAATGGGGGTTGGTGTGTTGGAATTACTGAGACGGGCTCAGAGCAGGGCAGGCTTCAGTGCTGTAGTACATAAGGTCACTGCAGGATGCAGGCGACTTGACAGCACATAACAAAAACAACAACTAGTTTATTTGGATATATCTGACTTGGGACTGCTATTCCACTGAAGCCAGAGCTTTACTCAAGCTTGCTGGAGGACTGAGGGGTTGTATGGTTATTGACTGCATACTGTTCCTTATTGCTATCCTGAGTTGTGGCCTGCTGACCTCAATAATCCCCACAGTCAAATCCAACAATCATGAGTATGGTTCTGCTAAGTCTGTGGTGTCACTGCAATGAATTTCAGACCCAGTTATTAGTAAAACTACCATTGGAATTGGTGAAAGTGGTTGCAGGAGCATGGGAGACCATGTCTGACTTTGCGGCTACCAGTTTTGTACTGTGGATGTTTTGTATTGTGATGGGGATCGTTCCCTTTAGGGAGTTAGCAGAAGTCAGACTCGGGCTTCCCCATGCTTTCCCTGCTCCAATCACAAATGGATATAGGTTCAGGATTCTGTTAAACATCCTTCAGTGCACCAGACATCTTGTCTTCCCTCCCCAGGCCCCAAATAAGTAATTAACTCGATCAAATGTCAGCACCATCACTTAATGAGCTTTGGTGTCATGGTGGTTCAAATCGACTGATTAATTCAGGGGAGAAAACCAGGAGAAAGTTTTCTCCTGTAAACTTGTGCAGCCTTGGCAATCCAATGCAGTACTGTGACAAATTGGAATTGACTAGATAACAGTGGGTTTTCTATGATGAAATGGAGATTCAGAGGACAGGACTTGTCTGAGGTGACTACTAGGCAGGTGTAAGCGGGAAGACTTCCCATTAGGTAGCCCTGACTTTCTTTAGGCTGATACAGAAGAGTCAGCAACCAAATAACCCTTCCTTCAAAGTTTAGGTGACCTATGAGAATTCACTACTTGGACTTTCTTAATTAACATTGTAGTATATTTTTTAACAAGATGATGAATACAAGGTTAATAACCAAAAACACTTTCTATTCATCATGGCAATAAGGAGATTGAAAAAAAAACCCCTTAAAATCCCTAATATTTCAGGTTCATTCATACTGTCAGTGGATACTTCCTATAGTTAAAAAAACCTGCCCAAACCAAAACTAAAATACCTCCTTGGTACTGCCTCATGGATGACCTTCCATTGGGTTTCCAAGGCTATATAGCCCCTGTGGGAAGAGACTGCCCACCCTTCTCCTGAGGTGGATTCAAACCACTGGAGTGGTATGGCCTTAGGGTTAGTGGCTGTCCCCAGGTGGCCTTTGCTCTTTTTACAGCATCCAGCATGCCTGGTGTTCTGATCAATGTTTGCAAATTGCTGCAGACCCCAGACATACTTCTATTTTATTGCCAATATAATATGTTTACATGCCCATCTTTCTCTTCAGACTGGTAGTTCCCTGACACCAGAAATTATATTACTCAAGTATGTATTTCCTGGGCTTAGCACTAGACACACTGTAAAATAGGTTTCAATAAATCCTTGCAGTAGCCCTCATATGTCTACACAGTGAGTGTGCAAATGGGAAGAAACCACCACACAAGGAGAAGCAAACTCCAGCTGCTTTGTAATTACTGTGCAAAAGAGACCAAGATTCTTCAACAAATGGTGCTGGCAAAACTGAACTGCTACTTACAGAAAGCCGAAACAGGATCCACATCTCACACCATACATAAAAATCAACCCAAAGTGGATCAGTGACCTGGGAGTAAAGCCCGAAACCATAAAGTTCATCAGAGACAAACTGGGATCAAGCTTAGATGACCTAGTCTATGGCTGCCAAATATAGCCAGAAATGCACATCTGGAGAGGATAAAGTTGATGAATGGGATCTTCTCAAGATTAAATCCCTGTACACATCAAAAACATTTTCCAACAGAGTGAAAAGAAAATCTACTGATTGGGAAAAATAATTCGGCAATACCATCTCAGATAAGGGTCTCATATGAAAAGTTTACAGAATCTTACTCAACATCAAGAAAACAAAGATTCTCACCACTGGGCTGATTGGCAGCATCATGATAGATGGTGAAGAGATTGAGATTGTTAACATCTTTCGTTTGCTTGGCTCCACAATCTAAACTCTTGGTACCTGTAGCCAGGAAATTAAAAGATGAATTGCATTGGTAAAGTCTGCTGTCAGAGACTGCTCCAAGGTACTGAAGGGCAGTGATGTCAGTCCAGTGACTAAAGTGCACCTGATACAGGCTATCATAGTCTTTGCAATTACTTGTTATGTGTCAGAAAGCTGGGCAATGACTAGGGATGATAGAAGGAGAACTGATGCCTTTGAGCTGTAGTGCTAAAGAAAAGTACTGAATATACCATGGACTGCTAAGAGAACAAACAAGTTCATCCTAGACAGGGTGAGAGCAGGCTGCTCATTGGAGGCAAGGATTCTGAAGCTTTGTCTGACAAACTGTGGACATACTGCAAAGAGGGACCAGTCTTCGGAGAGGGACATCATACTTGGGAGGAGTGGAGGTAACAGCCCAAGATCTTTGATGAAATGGGTTGATTCAGTGACTGGGGCAATGGGGATAGGTGTGTCAGAGAAAGTAAGACTGGCACAGGATAGAGTAGAGTTTAGGGCTGTTGTACATAAGGTTGCTATGAGTCGCAGGCAACTTGATGGCACATAACACCAACACGACCTCTATAAGGAAAAGCCCGACAACACTATTACAAAATGGGCAAAAGACTCTGGAAAGACTTTTCATAGAAGAAGATATTCGGATGGCCAACAGATACATGAAGAAATGCTCAAAATCACTGGCAGTAAGAGAGATGCACATCAAAACCACAATGGGATCTTACCCCAGAAGCAGTGGTAAAGTTTAAAAGGGCAGAAAATAGTAAATGGTGGAGAGGATGTGGTGAGATAGGAGTTCTTATACACTGTGGAATTATAAAATGGTACAAGCACTCTGGAAGGCAGTTTGGCTCAAAAAGCTAAACATAGAAATTTCTTATGACTCAGCTGTTTCACTGCCTGGAATATACCCTGAGAAAATGAGAACTGAAGTACAAATGGACACCTGTTTACCAATGTTCATAGCAGCATTATTCACAATTGCAAGAACATGGAAACAGCCCAAATGTCCAACCACAACTGAATGGACTGAGAAATTATGGTATATTCACACGATGGAATACTGTGCAGCATGCCAATGATTTTGTAGATTACTACTTAACTTGGAAGGGACTGGAGAGCATTATGCTGAGTGAACTAAATCAGTCCCATAAGGACAAATACTGTATAAGACTATTATTGTAGAATGTGTATGAGGATCCAAGGTGGGGAAGAAGAGGGGTGAAGGTGGGGAGGTGGTTAATTACAGAATCATACAATTTGATGGGGGTGGGAGGGGTGGGTAAAGGAAATGGGAAAGATCCAGGATGAAAAGCAATGTATACAAACTTTGTAAGTAAACCAGTATAAAAAATTTTATTTCTTTTAAAAAAAGAGCCCAAGATGACTCAGGGCCCCTGAATACTTGCCTGTAATCCTGAACATCAAATGATCTGGCTCTGTGGGTACCTAACTTGAACAGACAAGCAAAAGCCACTTTGAGAAAAATGGGAGAGCAGAAATTCTAGCCCTTCAACACTCAATTATTTACTCAGCAACTGCGTGTGGTAGGACTTACACTGTGACAGGCACGGGGGCCTCCCAGGTAAATCAAGCTCACACAGCCCTCGCAGACTGGCAGAGGAGACAGATATGAGGACAGTAGTAATATGGTCTCTCAGCAAGAACTGGTCAGTTAGGGATTAAAATAAGCAGGATCCTAACTCATCAGTGTTTCCCACTTCTCCCAGGAAAGGATGTGAAATGTCTGGAACCAGAGACTATTCTCAAAGCTGAGGATATATTAGCAGTAAAAAGACTAAAACCTTTGCCCTCATATAGCTGGAACACTAGTGAAAGTGAAAGACATTAAACAGGGTAAGTAATGTCTGTAATACGTTAGACCAGGAAACAAGGAAGAAAAAAAAAGGCAGACAAAGTCACATGGTGTGACAAGGTCATGCTGCAATCTTAGACAGGGTGTCCAGGGAAGGCTGCACTAAATCGATGATGTCTAGGTGAAGACCTGGAGAAACTGCTGGTGGGAGCAGTGATGACCCCACAGACAGAAGGAGCATCAAGGGCAGGAGCCTCCTTTGCTAACTGACCTCACCCTTCTGCCTCACAGGGAGTGCTGCTCTCTCTGGACAGAATGCAAAGAGAGGAACAGAAAGTTCTGTTGGAAAGTGGCTGAAGGTCAGCAGGAAGTGACAACATCTCTGCCTCTCCTCAGTTTTTCCTCTGAGCTGGACAGCTGAGATCTCACCTTAACCACCTGGCTTCCCTGTTAACCAAAAGTAACCAATTTTTTCCTCAGTACACTTTCCTACCATGAATTCAAAAAACCCTTTTAAGATGCACAAGAAACTCTTTCCTAGATTCAGAAGAGTGGGAGGAATCACGGGTACAGTGTCTCCAAGGCCCAAGTCTAGGGCAGCCCAGCATGAGGACCCCGGAACAGGACATGTTATGCAGCTCCAAGCCCCTATGTGGTCAGGAAGTACCAGAAGACCACCCTTTATTTGTCACCTTGGATCTCTGTCCCTTTTTCTATTCTCATTTTCTCAGCCTGATAATGCTGTTGGGTACCTTCAAGTTGACTCAAAGTCACAATGACTCTGCCTGAACCCAGGCCACCTCATGATTTCTGCTGTACCTAACTAATCACATGGCTGCAGTCTCTAACATTTATCCACAAAGCCCCTCAGGCTTATGCGTCCATCAGGTTACCTCAGTTCAAACTGGTTTCAGATTTAGATTTTTTTCTTCAAAATCCACAACAAATTTAGAACATGCATATAAACACTTTCAAATTTTCTAACATGAAGATTAAGATATCTGTTACTTTGAAAATGCACCAAAATATAACCTATGAAAGAAAAGGTAGCTGTTATATACTGGTCAGTAGTGTTGAAAATGAGCATGGGGTTAGGAGTAAGGAAAGTTCTCCCAAGAATCTGGACATAAGGGAAACAGATTTTTCCCTTGAGAAGTGAAATGAATAATCAACATAGAATAGATAAGGTCACAGATACAGCCATTTTATTCTTATCACTCGATTGTATGGTTTATTAATTTTGAGTAGTCTCCCTACATATAACATTTATGTGATTGACGAATTATTTCCTTTGCTTTATTTTCTTTATGGTGGTTTGAGAAATTCTACATACAATTTCTTCTCTACTACTCCTGGCTAGGGAGCTCTGGTGGCTTAGTGGTAAGGAGTTATACTGCCAATCCAAAGGCACATAATTCAAATTCACCAGCTGTTTTGCAGGAAAAAGATGGACAACCTTCTCTATTGTGATTTACAGCTTCTGAAAACCTGCTGGAGGGTCAGCTACGAGTTGGTTCCAACTTGATGGCATACAACAACACTCAATAATACTTAAACCAAACCTATGTTTGTCAAAATCAAGAATGAAACCTGAGCTAGGGGGGACAGACCTCACAATAGAAATGAATGAAATAGAAATTAAAAAATTGTATAAAAAAAAAAGAACATACATGCATGAAACACAATGCATATTAAAGATAAAAGGGGTTTTTATTTTTTAAAAAAAGGATGGAGCTTGTTTACCTATTATTAATCCTCCCCTTCTACTACTGTGATGTTGAGACTGCTCTTTATTACTACTGTTATTTGATTCTTGTTATTATTATAGATTTTGGCTCTGGAGCAATACTTCTTTTATAATAATTAATAAATAAGAACCAATACAATGACTTTTGTAATAGTAAGTAAGTCATACAATTGCATACCCTGACAGGGCTCTCATTGTACAGCCAGGCAAGAAAATTTGTAGAGTTCCAGTAAGTATCAGGACATTCCCATTCTCCATCAGACCAAATTAGGTCAGGCTTGTACCTGAAAAACAAGGTATGAGACAAAGCTTATCACCTGAGTGCATGGACAGTAAAGCTCTGAGAACCTGTTTTAGCAACAAATATTTTTAAAAGCAAAATATTTTCCCACTTTTTAAAGAATTGTGGTAAAAATATAGACACTGAAACATACAAGATAACTTCAAATTTATAACTTCATTATATGATAAATATATTAAAATTAATCTCATTTTGAAAGTAACACAAAATAAACATAATACAGAACATGTGAAAAACTATAGACAAATATCAACAAATAAAACCTATTTGGTGCATGACAATCTAAGGGGGGGCAGGAGCAGAGGGGAGAGGATGGGTAGGGGGTCAGTAATCACAGGGCCTCACAATTTGATGGGTGGAGGGAGAGGTGGGTTAGTAAATGGGAAAGATTTGGTGTGAAAAAAATGTATATGAACTTTGCAAGTAAACCAGTATAAAATAAATTTTTTTCTATTTAAAATTATTATTAATTTTAATGAAAATTTATAAAATAAAAATTTCATTAAAACCCCCAACCAAACAAAAAAAAAAATCCCTATTTATTGACATAACCACTAGTCAATAAAAATGTACCATTTTTGTATATGTCTTCAAGCCTTTTTCCTTATGAAGGAGTACTGGTGGCACAATGGTTATAGCACTTGACTACTAACCACAAGGTCCACTAGCCATTCCACGGGAGACAGCTGTGAGTCCTGTAAGGCAGGCATTATTATCGCCCCATGACAAAGTGAGAACCTGAGACTCAGAAGGTCGATTGAAAGCTTTGAAACAGTTGACGCTGCTGTGCAAATCTGCCTAATGCAAAATCCCATACAGTGTCCACTTGCAGTGTGATGGATGCAGTTTATGTGGCTTTTATCACCACTGAACTGTAACTTCTACCAAATAAATGTGTTGTTTTGTTTGGTACCAACAAGTCAAACCTGACTTACAGATCTGAATCCAGTTCTATTCTGCGCCATCCTTTTCATCTCTGACACACTTGTGTCCATTGTTACAATCACTGTGTCAATCTATCTGCTTGAGGGTCTTCCTCTCTTGCACTGACCCTCCACCTTCCCAAGCATGATGTCCCTCTCCAAGGACTAGCCTCTCCTAGCAACATGCCCAAAGTCTATGAGATGAAGCTTTGTCATTTTTGCCTCAAAGGAAAACTGGCTGTACTTTCTCCAAGACATATCTGGGTTTTTTTGGCAGTCCATGAGATATTTAGCACTCTTCTCTAATACCACAGTACAAAGACAATAATTCTTTTATCATCCTTATTCACTGTCCATCTTTCAGATACATAACAAGTGACTAAAAAGACCATGGCAGGGGAGCTCTGGTGGCCTAGTGGCAAGGAGCTGCAACTACAATCCCAGAGGCGAACAGTTCGAATCCACCAGATGCTCTGCCGGGTAAGGAGGGACAATCTCCTCCTGTACCAGTCAGATCTGATTTGACGGTACACGCACACAAAAATAATAATAATAATAATAATAATAATAATAATAATAATAGACCATGGCCTGAATCAGGGGCACCTTAAGTCTTCAAACTGATATCATTAATTTGGAGAGGTCCTTGACTGCAGACTTTCTCAGCACAATATGTCTCCTGATCTCCTGACTGCAGGTACCAAAGGTATTGACTGTGGATCCAAGTTAGATGAAGTAATTGAAGTTTCAATCTTTCTTCTTCTTCTTTTTTTTAAATTTAAGTTTATTAATTTCAGTAAAAATTTAGAGACTCTGGATTTCCATTCATTCAGTGTTGTACTTTTCTCCCCTCCCAACCCTCCCCCCTAGTACACTACCCTCTTGGAAAAGTAAAAGAAAAATTCTTTCACTGTTTTATAAATCCTCCCCCAGGTCCACTCCACCATGTAGCCTTCGCTCTAGACTCCTGTCACGACAAAAATACCTAATCACATATCCTTTTTAAACAGTTTTCTCCCTCATCTGTTTCAATGTAGTATACATTATTGAACCCATCCCTCTCAGTCTCTCCCCAACACCAAGGTCAGTTCTGTTTCACAACAGTGGCACCATGCAGGATTTGTCCTTTTTTTTTTTTTTGACAGTTTTATAACTTTATTTGTTTAGTTTTCATCCACATTGACGGTCTGTAGATTTTTGAAAGTGGTGACAGGTACATAGTGTAT
>NW_006399778.1:6918481-6925207 GCF_000299155.1 Elephantulus edwardii | reverse complement strand
CTGGGATTGTAGTTGCAGCTCCTTGCCACTAGGCCACCAGAGCTCCCCTAGAGCTAGGGATTTTGAACATTTCTTCATATGCTTGTTGGCCATCTGAATGTCTTCTTTGGTGAAGTGTCTGTTCATATCCTGTGCCCATTTTTCAACTGGATTATTTACCTTTATCTTGGTGTGCTCAAGTATTTTATAAATTCTGGATATAAGTCCCTTATCTGATTTGTCATTATGAAATACTTTTTCCCAGTCGGTGTCTTCCCTTTTTACCCTGTTGGAGAAGTTTTTGGATGTGCATAGGGATTTAATTCATTTATCTACTTTATCTTCTCCTGATTGTAGGTGATAGTTTCAATCTTTTCTCCATCTATCATGATGGTGCCTATCAGCTCGGTTGTGAGAATTTCTGTTTTCTTGACATTGAGATGTAATTCATATTGAAGACTGTATGCTTTAATCTTCTGCAACAAGTGCTTCAAGTCCTCCTCACTTTCAGCAAGCAAGGCTGTGTCATCTGCATAACTTAGGTTGTTGATGAGTCTTCCTCCTATCCTGATGTCGTATTCTTCACAGAGTCCAGCTTCCAAATAATTTTTCTCTTCATATAGCTTGAATAGATATGGAGAAAGGATACAACCCTGATGCATATCTTTCTCAATTTTAAACCATCGAGTTGTAGAGCTGGAGAAGTCTTGAAAATACCACGGACGGCCAAGAAAACAAATCTGTCTTGAAGAAAGGGAAACCAAGTTTTTCCTTGAAGGCTAGGATTTTGAAGCTCTGTCTCACATACTTTGGGCAGGTGGCCAGGAAGGACAGGTCCTTGGAGAAGGACAAGATGCTCAGAAGGGTAGAGGGACAGTGCAGGAGAAAAAGAGCCCAGATGAAAAGGATTGATACAGTACCTGGGGTAATGGGGGTAGGTGTGTTGGAATCAGTGAGACTGGTTCAGGACAGGGCAGGATTCAGAGCTGCTGTACACAGGGTTGCAGGTGACTTGATGGCCCATAACAACAGCAACAGTGTTCCCTTGCTCTGTAAAACAGCCTCTTGGTCTAGGTATAGGTTTCATATACAAGTAAGTGTTCTAGGATTCCCATTCTTCTCAATGTTAGCCATAATTTGTTATGATCCACACAGTCAAATGCACATAAATAAATGAGTAGAATTATGCAATGCAAATGAAGCATATGTGACCCACCAAGGCAACTGCATAAGTTGCTAATAATAAAACTAATGCACATACAAGTAAGGTGTATGGAATCCTAGTGAGGGGACTGGTTAGTTTTGCTGTCTCATTAAGTTTCAAATGAAACATTCCAAAGACAAGTAGGACCTCACTACTGCTAAGAAGAGACAAAGGCTAAGTTTGTCCATTGGACTCGGGGTTCCTGTGCTAAGAACCACCTAGATTTAATAGATAGAGAGACAGATACACACACACACACACACACACACACACACACACACAGAACAAGTGGTGTGAAACTAAAGATAGCACAGGACAGCAAGAAGCAGCAACTGAGAAATGGCAGTCTGCTTCTGTAAAGATGCAGAAAGTCAACAAAAACCAGGAAATCTTCAGACAGATTGACAAAATGGCTGTGACAATGGGCTCAAACCTCACAACAATTACAGGAACCGCCCAGGACTGGGAAATGCTTTATTCTGCTGGACAGAGTGTTAACTACTTGTCAGAACAAAGTCAACAATATCTTACAACACCACCATGGAGGCTCTGAATTCACTGATGATTGGCCTGCCAAAAACATGTTTCTTACCTATTAACGAGATCATATAGCTCTGGCATTGTTTTTGAATTCACAAAATACTGTGTCTTGAAACCATTTTTCTTATCAAGTAGATAGAGTGGATGGAACCATTCTAAGAGCGAATGATAAAGTCCATAACGTATGTCCCTTAAACAGAAAAACAAACAAAAAAAGTCATTAAGTTAAAAAAAAATAAAGTTTCAGCATTTCTATTTCTTAAAGACACTCCCAAGAGCAGCACGAAGGCAGGTTGGGATTCAAAGAATTTTCTCAACTTATATCATCATCATTCACTTAAGGGAAAAAGATTTAGTTTCTCTGTTTTTTATAATATACTCAAGCAGTCTTTATACATAAATATTTCAATATCAAGATATCATTTAAACCATTTTTTAAGACAACTGTCTCAAAACCGGCTTAGTGCATGATGTATTGGGGTCCTCCAAAATGTCAGCAGTTTGAATCCACCAGGCGTTCTGCAGGAGAAAGACAGCTTCCCCTTGAAAAGATTTACATCCTTCGAAATTTGATGGAAGGTCACTATGTGTCAGAATTAACTTGATAGCAGTGGTTTGGGTTAATGGAAGTAATGTTGTGGTAACACTGCAAAGGCATAAACAGAGCAAAAAAGTAGAAATATTTAAGACTCTGGCCTATTAGGTTCTCTATCAACTAATTCTGAAACTGCAGTAAATTGCAGCTTGAAAGTGGCCATAAACAAAGCATAAACTAATGAGTGTGCCTGTGCCCAATGAAACTCTACTCACACAGACAGCTGACCTGTCCCTGTAATGGGACAACAATTTTACCCAATCACCAGAGCTGAGGTTGGGAGTGGCCCAGGCCCCACTTTTCCTTTTTGGACTGCAGGGTCACCAGAATACCTGCGTTCAAATTCCATCCAGCTCTGCTGTTTCCTACCTCTGATCTCAGGAAGTTACTTCCTATTAAATGGCAACTATTTCCACGTACCTCTTTACCTCATTTTTTGCTGCTTTTCAATCTCATACTTGATTTACCATTTACTCAGACTTTCCCTCGAAGTCTACAAAACTCTATGCTGACTGCTAAGGTCTCCATCAGATCTAGGACCCAAGCTGGAAAGGCCTGAGATTGGGAGTGTCCCAGAGGGACTCCTGTGCTGACAACAGATTGAACTCATAACTTGTGCTGGGCATCCATTACCTAAGAGGCATGAAGTGCATCATTCTTGGTCATGTGAAAACCACAAGTTTCAAACACTGCTAATCCAAAGGCCAGAAGGACTTCAAGTTATTGCAATCATCTATTACAAGCAATCCAGAAAATACCCCAGAGTAAAGATGGCATAGAACACTGGATGACCAGATTAAAGAAAAAAAAAAGGGATGAGGAAATGAACTATCTCCAGAAACATACCTGCTCTGGAGAGCTGTTCCCAGTTCCCCAACCAAATCACGATGGGGTCCCACGTCCTCAGAGTTCCAGTTCCAAGACACAGGACTTGGCCAGTTTGTGAAGCCTTCATGATGCTTTGTGGTCAGGACTACATATCTGTGGACATGGAAACTATATGAGTAAAGGACCCAACTCCCAAGGTCATGTGCAGCAAGCCTGCAGTTTTAAGAATGGTTGGGGAACTTACTGCAGGAAATATACTTGTACAAGTCTGTATTCGTGACACCCGTGAGTTGCTGCTGTCACATGTCCCATGTGCTGCTCCAGATATGACAGCAACCTCAAGTAAGCCAGTCCTTGATACCAGTCAAGTTAGAAGCCTGGAGGGACAGAGGGAACTGGTAGGGAAAAGAAATGAACCACAACTCTTGGATCCTTCAACCCTGCTGAGGAGACATTTTTAGCATTTGTGAAACAACAGATGATAGAAAGTTACCTTGTCTGCTTTATTAAAGTTATATGACTTATCTCTCATTTAAAGAGGTGACAACCAAATTTTATCAACATGATTAAAACAACAAGCAAATTTAATTTGCTGGTTTGGGGCAGAAAAAAAAATACTGCCCATGTGAGTATAAATTCACTGGTTGGTGTGGGGAACTACAGGGCTTTAAAAATGGACTATCATGTGACTGATCATGTGGCTAAAAGGCAGCTTTATCTAGAACCTGAGATCATTATCACAAATCTAAGCATTTCAAGACTTGTCCTCCTTGTGCTGTGATATACTGTTGTTAGGTGCCACTGAGCTGACTGCAAACAAATAAGAATGCGGCTGAACCCTGCCCTATTTTGAACCAATCTCATCATCTGCAACGTACTTGAGCTCACTGTTACAGCCCCTGTGTCAATCCATCTTGTTGAGGTTCTTCCTCTCTTCCGGTGACCTTCCACCTTTCCAAGCATGATGTCCTTCTCCAAGGACTGGCCCCTCTAAACAACATGCCCAAAGTATGTGTGATGAAGTTTTGCCCTCCTTGCCTTTAAGGAGCACTTCCATTGGAATTTCTCTAAGGCATACCTGTTTGTTCTCTTGGCAGTCCATGGAATATTCAGTACTATTCTCCAACACCACAACTCAGACACTGATTCTTTCTCCTTAGTCACTGTTCAACATTCAGATGCATAACAAGTAAGTGAGAAGACTGGTGTGGATCAGGCACACCTTTGCTTTAAACTGACATCACTCCTCTTTAGAACTCTGGAGAGGTCCCTGACAGCAGGTTTCCCTCAATGCAAACAGTCTTGATTTCTTGATTGTGGTACCACGGGTGTAGATTATGGATCCAAGTGAGATGAAATCCTTACACCTTCAAATCTTTTTTCCATCTATCCTGATGCTGCTTATTGGTCTGGTGGGGAGGATTTTTTTTTTAAATGTTTAGATGTAATCCATATTGTGCTGTACTACAGGGATCTTGAAAATTTTCCTATAAAAGACTAAGTGACAAATATTGTAGGCTTTGTGGCCTGGTGGAACAGTGGTTAAGTGCTCAGCTGCAAAAGGCCAACATTTTAAACTCACTAGGCACTCTGTAAAGACTACTGTTGCTGTGTGTCGTCGAGCCAGAACCAACTGCTGGCTGACCCTCCAGCAGGTTCTGAGAGGCGGTTAATTGCATGGGAGGAGACTGTCCATCTTTCTTCTGCGTAGCCACTGGTGGGTCTGAACCACGTGCCTTACGGATGGCAGTGCAACTCCTTACCACTAAGCTACAAGAGCTCTCTGTAACAAAAAGAAGTTTGCACGAAAGAGCAAAACTGTCTCATAAGGACATAGGGGGAAAAATTTTAATTTTAGTTGAAATTTAGAAATCATATTAGTTTTTCAATCATTCACTGACATTTTGTTTTTAATATTAACTACAACTGACTGACATAATGAATTAATTACGTTGTCTAAACAATCTTTTATTGTCTATTGTCTCTCTCCTATACGGTTTTGGGTAGAAAATTATTTCTATTAACTTTTTAAAATTTGAGTGATAGTTTACAAATCACCTTGGGTTTTCATTCAGTTGTTCGTAAGCATTTTGCTTTAGAACATTAATTTTTCTTTTCTTGTTGTGTACCATAAATTGGATTGGACTGGCACAAGAGAAGACTGCTCCTCCTTTTCCATTGGAGCATCTGGTGGATTCAAACCATGCACCTTCGGGATTGCAGTGCAGCTTCTTTCCACTAGGCCACCAGAGCTCCCTAAACAACATTTCTTGATTTCTTTTTTTAAAAATTTTATTAGAAATGTGCCATTTTTTATTTAGCTTTTTGGAGCTTGTGTCTTCAGTACTTTCACAAAAATTTTATGCTCCTCAATAAGAAAACACACGTGATCCCGTCACGGACACACTTAGCACACATGGAGCCACATCAGCTCTGCTGACAGGTTTGGGGGTTTTTTTTTTGGTTGTTTTTTTAACAACCTCATGAGAATTTTAGGTCTCACAGCACGAACCCCTCATAGTCGGCCTGGGCACACACCACAAGCAGATTCTGGTGCTTTTCCAACCTTCTTGGTATAAAGGTAAACAATTCTGTTACCAGTGGTTCGGGACAGCCTCGTGTTGTTAGAAGGTAGGTTAGAGGCTGGACCATTTTGAATGCCACTAACCTTACTCCTAAGCCGCTTACACCCACACCAATGCAAAGGAACACGCCTTTTCTTCTTCTTTTTTCCTTGTTGTGTATCATCAACTTGGATCCACCTGGCACAGGAGAATTGCCCCTCCTTCTCCAGCAGAGCATGGGGTGGATTATAATATTAATTAAAATAGATTAATGTCATAGATCCTAGAGCTCTGGTGGCAGAGTGTCAAGAAGCTGTGCTGAAATCCCAAAGGCATGCGGTTGGAGGCCACCAGCTGATCCTCGGGAGAAAGGATGGACAATCTCCTCCCATGTGATTAACTGCCTCTGAAAACCTGCTAGAGGGTCAGCTATGGGTCAGTTCTGACTCTGGTATACAACAACAACAATGTCCTAGATTATGATGTCTAATAATGGCTGGGCTGGGGCATGGGCATGGCACCTGTACACCAATCCTCAGAGGCCTGCTTTTCCATTTGCACTCCCATTGATAATTTGAAGTTTGGAAAATGGATGTTCTCAGTGATACGAATTAGTTCTCCTATGACAGTGGTACAAACTCTATTTTACTGTTTAATAAGTAATTTGCCTAGGGCAGAGATTTCAGATACCCACACTCATGTTGTTAATTCTTTCTTTGAGGTCTAGAGCTGTGAGTCTCAAAAGAGTTGGAGATACAGGTGTACCTTGCTTTTCCAGAAAATGGAAATGAATGTTGTGAATAGTATAAATCCTGTTTTGACCACACCCGTGTTTATCTTGGCTTTGTTCACAATAGCAAGGAGTTGGAAACAACCTAAGTGCCCATCAACAAATGAATAGATAGAGAAGCTGTGGTATAGTCACACAATGGAATATTACGCTGCATTGAAAAACAAAGAACTCATGCAATATTATTCAAAATAGGTGACCCTGGAGGACATTATGCTGAGTGAAA
>NW_006399778.1:6916902-6918186 GCF_000299155.1 Elephantulus edwardii | reverse complement strand
GAATGAATGGAAATCCAAAGTCTCTGTAAATTTTCATTAAAAATAATAAAAATTTTTAAAAAATCCAGTTTCCCCAGTGATCAGTGTGTGGGTTGTCCCCCCCCCAAATTAAGCCTTAGGGTTGGCATATTTTTATTTCAGTAGATCTTAGAATTCTATCTTGCAATAAAAGAAGACTAATAATGTTATTGGAAGCAGGAGTGGCACTTCCTAAACAACATGCCTCTGGAAACCCTATGAACTTTGAGAAACAATGATAGTTATAGAAAGGCTTCAGGAGTTTTGTTGATAGGGTTGCGATGAGTGCTTGACTTGATTTTGTCTGTGATAACTTTATCATCCAAGATTTCAGAAAAAAAGGAGGCCTTAGAAGTTAAAAAATTGCCAGAAAAAGAATTAATAGTAAGTTCTAAAACAGTGAGAAAATAAGCCCTAAAATGATCAGGAAGGAATTTAGTGTAAAGTGGAGCTTGACTTAGGCCTACAAATATGAACAGAATTTTGAAATCTAAAGAAAAGAAGGTCTCTACATAAGGGGATCAACTTGGGGGCTTCATAAAGAGAACAAATCCACAGGGTATTGACAAGATATAAGGAAACAGAATAACTGAGTTCAAGTTGTTGGGGGGAGGAGTTAGATCAGATGATAGGAGATAAGCCTGGCTGAAACCTTTTACATTGCCTTCCTTCACTCAATTTACCTATTTATTAATTTTTGCTCCCCTAACAGGAACTAAAAAACAAATTCAAGCTTCAAGTTGCAATAATTAGAGAAGCTATAGGAGCTCTGGTGTCCTAGTTGTAAGAAGCTATGCTGCAATCCCAAAGGCATACAGTTCAAATCCACCAGTTGCTCTGAAGGAAACAGATGGGAACTCTCTCATACAAATTACTGCCTCTTAAAACCCACTGGGGGGAAAAAAAACCACTGGAGGGTCAGCTATGGATTAGTTCTAACTCAGTGGCACACAACAACAATGGAAAAATCTTGAATGATTCAAGAAGCACCAAAAGAAAAAAAAAAAGAAGCACCAAAAGAAGAGGGAAGGAATACACTAAATCACTGTACCAAAAAGAATTGGCCGACATGGAAATATTTCAGGAAGAACGCTGGGCTGTATGAGGAGGAATGTGGCATCAGGATTGGTGGAAGGATCATCAACAACCTGTTATGCGGATGACACACCCTGCTTGCTGAAACTGAGGAGGACCTGAAGTGCTTGCTGCAGAAGGTCAAGGACTGCAGTCTTCAATATGGATTGAAGCTCAACATCAAGAAACCAA
>NW_006399778.1:6879379-6916287 GCF_000299155.1 Elephantulus edwardii | reverse complement strand
GGTGGGAATGAGTGTGTTTGAGATGGCGAGGTTGGTACAGGACAGAACGGTGTTTAGGGCTCTTGTACACAGGGTCGCTATGAGTCATAAGCAATTCGATGGCACATAACAACCACCACATGCTCAGAGCCAATGGTAAAGAAGGAACAAGTTCAAGTTGTACTGAAAGCATTGGCAAAAAAATAAAGCCCCAGAAATTGATGGGGTACCAACTGGGATGTTTCAAATAACAGACATTGACCCAGACATGCTCACCAGTCCATGCAAGGTAATTTGGAGGACAGTTGCCTGGCCAACTGACTGGAAGAGAGCCGTAAATGTTCCCATTGCCAAGAAAGATGATCTCATGAATGTGGAAACTATCGAGCAATATCATTAATATCACATGCAAGCAAAAGACTGCTGAAGATACTTTGGGCATGTGGCCTGGAGGGACTGATGCTTGGAGACGGATATCATGCTTGGAAGGGTGGAGGGACAGTGCAGGAGAGGAAGACCCCAGATGAGATGGACTGATACAGTTAACTAGCGTCATGGGGGTAGGTGTGTCGGAGTCAGTGAGATTGGCTCAGGACAGGGCAGGCTTTAAAGCTTCTATACAAAGGGTTGTTATGCGTCACAGGCAACTTGACAACACATAACAACAACAACAACAGAACAGTACATAGACAGGGAACTGCCAGAAGTTCAAGCTGGATTTAGAAGAGGCTGTGGCACCAGGTAAATCATTGCTCATGTCAGCTGATCAGGCTGAAAGCAAAAAATACCAGAAGAATGTCTATTTGTGCTTTATTGACGATGCAAAGGCATCTGACTCAGTGGATCATAACAAATTACAACTAACATTGAGAAGAATGCAAATCCCAGAACACTTAATTGTGCTCATGCAAAACCTATACCTTGATCGAGAAGCTGTTATGTGAACAGAGCATGGGAACACTACGTGGTTTAAAATTAAGACAGGTGTGTGTCAGGGTTGTATCATTTCTTCACACCAATTCAATCTGTATGCTGAGCAAATTATTATTTTTTTATTACTATTAATTTCAATGAAAAAGACTTTGGATTTCCATTCATTGTTGCACTTTTCTCCCTACTCACCCCTCCCCTCCATTACACTCTTCTCTTTGAAAAGTAAAAGTTCCCCCATTGTTTTACAACCCCTCCCCCCAGGTCCATTCCACTGTGCAGCCTTCATTCTGGACTCCTGTCATGACAATAATACCTAATCACATATCCCTTTTAAACAGTTTTCTCCCTCATCTGTTTCAATGTAGTATGCATTATTGAACCCATCTTTCTCAGTCTCCCCCCAACCCTGATGTCAGTTCTGTTTTACAACAGTGGCACTATGTGGTATTTGTCCTTTTGTGACTGGGATACTTCACTCAGCATAATGTCCTCCAGGGTCACCCATTTTGAATAATATTGCATGAGTTCCTTGTTTTTCAATGCAGCATAGTATTCCATTGTGTGAATATACCACAGCTTCTCTATCCATTTGTTTGTTGATGGGCACTTAGGTTGTTTCCAACTCCTTGCTATTATGAACAAAGCCGTGATAAACATGGGTGTGCATATATCTGCTTGGGTGGCAGTTATGGTTTCTTTGGTGTATATTCCCAGTAGTGGAATTGCTGAGTCAAATGGGATTTCTATTTGCAACTTTTTGAGAAAGCGCCACACCGCTTTCCACAGTGGCCGCACCATTTTACACTTCCACCAATAGTGAATAAGTGTTCCAGTTTCTCCACAACCTCGCCAGCATTTGTTTCTTGCTGTTCTGTTAAATTTTGCTATTCTTACTAGGATGAGATGGTATCTCATAGTTGTTTTGGATTTTCTTTTTAGTAATTTTTTTATAGTGGTTTGCTTACAAAGTTCTTACACATTATTTTTTACACCAGATCCTTCCCATTTTTCCTCCCACCCTCTCTCCACCCCAAACTGTGCAACCATATGATTACACCCCTGCCAACCCTCACCCCTCTGTTCCTCCCCTCCTCTCCTTGGGTACTCATACATATTTTACTAGTTATCTTTCTATTTCTATAATAATCGTCTTATACAGTATTTGTCTTTACGGGACTGAGTTCACTTAGCATAACTCTCTCCAGTCCCTTCCAAGTTAGGTAGTGATTTTCAAAATCATTGCTCCTGCATGCTGCACAGTATTCCATGTGAATGTACCATGACTTCTCAATGCATTTGACTGTGGTTGGACATTTGGGCTGTTTTCATGTTCTTATGATGAATAACGCTGCTATGAACATTGGTGTACAAATCTGTTTTGAGCCTCAGTTCTAATTTTTTTGGAGTATATTCCAACATTGGAATATCTGGGTTATATGGAATTTCTATGTTCAGTTATTTTTAAGAAATGCCAAACTGCCTTCCAGGGTAGTGTACCCTTTTACAATCCCACCAACAGTGTATAAAAGTTCCTATCTTGCCACATTCTCTCCAACATTTATTACTTGCTGTCTTGTTAAACTTTGCCAGTGCTATTGGGGTAACTAGGGATGAGAGAAAGGGAATTGATGCCTTTGAGCTGTGGTGCTAGAGAAGAGTACTGAATATACCATGGACTGCCAAGAGAACAAATAAGTTCATCCTGGAGAGGATAAAACCAGGCTGTTCCTTGGTGGCAAGGATTCTGAGGCTTTGTCTGACAAACTTTGGCATGTTTGCAAGGAGGGACCAGGCCTTGCAGAGGGACATCATGCTTGGAAGGGTGGAGGGACAGTGAAAGAGAGGAAGACTCTGGATGAGATGGATTGATTCAGTGACTGGGGTAATGAATGTAGGTGTGTAAAAGACAATAAGGTTGGCACAGGATAGAGCAGGTTTCAGGGCTGTTGTACATAGGGTCACTATGAGTCGCAGGTGACTCGATGGCACATAACAACAACAACAACATGGGGTGAGATGGCATCTCATTTTGGTTTTGATTTGTATTTCTCTTATTGCCGGTGATCTTAAGTATTTCTTCATGTGTCTGTTGGCCATCCGTGTATTTTCCTCTGTGAAAAGTCTTTCCATTTCTTTTTGCCCATTTTGTAATTGTGTCCAGTCTTTTTCTTGTGGAGGCCCTGCAGCATTATTCGGATATGAGACCCCTGTCTGAAATGATATTGTCAAGTGTTTTTTTCCCAGTCAGTAGGTGTTCTTTCCAATCTGTTGGAAAAGGTTTGTTGTTTCTTTTTTAAAAGGTTTTTTATGTGTACAGAGGTTTAATCTTTAGAAGGTCCCATTCATCAATTTTATCCTCTTGGTTGTGTATTCTGGCTGTATTTGTCAGCCTTTTTATATCATGAGCTGGGCCTTCTAAACTTGGCCCTACTTTTTCTCTTATGATCGTTATAGTTTTGGGATTTACCTCTAGGTCTCTGATCCACACTGACTTGATTTTTGTGTATGGTGATAGGTGTGCATCTTGCATCAGCTTTTTACAGGTATGAAGTCCAGTTTTGCCCCCATCATTTGTTGAAGAGGTTATTTACAGATTCTTGATGATTTTTTTAGTGATGTCTGAAACTTCACTGTGCCCCCCTATGGTTTTTAAGGGCTGTCATTTTTCAAAAAGGATTCAAAATTAGTAGCCTTGTTTTTAAAGCATTCTTACATTTACAAAATAACTGAGCAGAAAGCAGAGCTCCCATATAAACCTTTCTGCTGCATATAATATCTCCTATTATTAATTAATTTGAGGCTTCAGTCTTTACGGAAGCAGAACGCTAGGTACTCTCTTCTCAGTGGTTGGGTTTAAATTTCAGACATTTTTTGATTAACAGTGAACAAATGCTTAACCACTCTATCACCCAGGCTTCCTGAAGTTAAGTGTAAGGACTCCTTTAACAAACAGAAATATACTGCCTTGAAGCTTACTCCTTCCTGTCCACCCTTGTTGCTGTTGTTAGGTGCTATCAAGTTGAATAAAACTCATAGTGACCCTATGAACAAAAGATCTCAACCCTGTTCTGTCTTGTACCATCCTCACACTTCCTGATACACAAGAGCCCATTGCAGCAGTCACTGTGTCAGTCTACCTGGTTGACGGTCTTCCTATTGTTCTCTGACCCTCCACTCTTCCCAGCATCGTGTCCTTCTCCAAGGAATAGGTCCTCCTAGCAACATGCCCAAAGTATATGATGTGAAGCCTCATCGTTCTTGCCTCCAAAGAGTATTCCAGCTGTACCCTCTCCAAGACATATCTATTAATTCATGGAATGTTCCATGGTCTTCTCCACCACAGCTCAAAGGCATTAGTTCTTTTTTTGTCATCCTTATTCACTCTCCAGTTTTGAGATACACAGCAAGTAACTGGAAAGACTATGGCATGAATCAGACGGACCCTAGTCCTCAAACTGACAGCATTACTCAATAATATGGAGAGATCTCTAACTTCAGATTTTCCCAGTGTAATTTGTCTCCTTATTTCCTGACTGCTGGTATCAAGCATGTTGATTTCGGATGCAAGCAAGATGAAGCTCTTGACAGTTTCAATCTCCTCTGCATCTATCATGATGCTGCCTATCAGTGGTAAGAATCTTTGTTTTCATGACAATGAGATGCAATCTATACCAAAGACTGCATTTCTTGATCTTCTGCAACAAGTACTTCAAGTCCTCCTCACTTTCGGGAAGCAAGGTTGTGTTATCTGCCTAACACAGGTTATTGATGCGTCTTCCTCCAATTCTGATGCCACACTCCTCTTCATAGGGTTCAGCTTCTTGGCTAATTTGCTCAGCATACAGATTGAATAGATATGGAGAGGTAATACAACTCTGCCACATTCCCTTCTCAATACCTTGCCTTCAATAATCTCAAGGTGCTTGTCTCCTCCTCCTCCATCCCAGCACCCTGCTTTCTGTTCCTTCCATTTTGCTTTCAGTTCTTTAAACCAGTCACTTAAAAGACTGTTACAGCAGTTTTTCTGTGCAAGGCACAGTGAAGAGAAGAAGTTAAGAGTTTTTTCCAGAACTTTCTTCTTTTTCCCATCTTTCATTTGAGCTGAAAGGAAGCAGGGTAATCTCTCTTACCAAGGAATGGGGTTGCAGGAAGGTGAAACGATTTGTCCAAGGCTGGTTCTCAGCTGGGGTAGGACTAGAATCCGTACCAGTGGTTTAAAATTCTGGGATTTCTGACCATATTACCAGTCTAGGAAAGGCATCAGGTATCACTTAACTCAATCTTCTTGAAAGCTTTATCTTCCAGTTCCCAAGAAAATGCAGCCTCTTGTTTCCCAATTCTGCAAGTAGAGGCAAAACTCAGGATTTGAGGACATCCATGTGACTTCACTTCTCTCTCATTAAGTGTTCATGTCCCTCCTTGGAGAGAAGGACATCGTGCTCGGAAGGGTGAAGGGACAGCTTAGGAGAGGAAGAGACGGGATGAGATGGATTGATACAGTAACTGGGGCAATGGGGGTTGGTGTGTGTGAGTCTGTGAGACTGGCTCAGGACAGAGCTGTGTACAGAGGTGCTGTACACAGACAGGGTCACAGGCAACTCGAAGGCACATAACAACAAACAACAATGGCTCTCATCCACTCGTCAAAGTTGGGCAAAGAGTAAGAAAGAAGCAAGAATTGGTGCCTTTGACTTGTGGTGCTGGAGAAGAATACTGAATATCCTATGGACTGCCGAAAGAACAAACAAGTCTGTCTTAGAGGAAGTGGAACCAGGGTGCTCTTCAGAGGTAAGACGGGTGAAACTTCTCCCATACTTTGTACATATTATCAGGCGGCAACAATCTTAGAAGACAACATCAAGCTGGAGAAATCAGAGGGTTAGTGAAAGCAAGGAAGATCCTTAAAGAGAAGGACTGATAGTGTGACTGCAACAAAGGACGTGGGCATGGCTGAGATCGTGAGGATGGCACAGCGGAGGGCAAAGTTTCCATCTGTCGTTCAAAGGATCACTGTGAGCCCTGGGTGACTCGATGGAACCTAGCAACAACTGCTCTTATGTGCCAGGCCTGGGAAAGGGCGATCCTGCTCGCCCGGGACCACTCACCTGGCCCCCGCTGCCTTGAAGAGCTCAGCCCACTCCGACGGCTCGAAGAAGGTGGCCCTGAACTGCGGCCCGAAGTCGGCGTAGGTGAAACCCGGAGGGTAGTTCTCCTTCATGAAGACCTCGTACTGGGCCTTCGGCTCGCCCTTCCAGTGCCACCAGAACCACTCGCTGCCCCAGGCCGGCACCGAGAACACGCCCCAGTGTATGAACACCCCGAACTTGGCCTCATCGTACCAAGCCGGCAGTGGCCGCGAGTCCAGACTATCCCAGTCCGGGGTGTATAAGCGATGAGCACGGTGAGCCGGCCGAACGCCCCGAGATGCGTGCCCAGACCTTTCCCCTTGGAGAAGCAGCAGCAGGAGCTGCGCGACAGCCAACCGCAACCACATCTCGGCGGTAAGCACAGCTGCGCGTCTCTACCGCTTCCTTAATGCGTCGGCAAAGCCGCGCGGTCTCCGCCCACTCTCACTAATGATTGGCTTAGAAACAAGTGAAGGGGCGGGCCAACCGAGGGAACCCGAGACTGAGCCTCCTTCCCTGTGGCTCGGCCGAGCCTGCAGCGCCCTCGGGCGCGCACACACACGCGCCCCCCCCGCCAAGGTGGTCAGGGAGCAGAGAGTTCAGCAGATGACAAGTGAAAACTTGATAGGGATTTAATTTCGGGGTTAAATAGAGTAGTTAACTTTTCTGCAGCAATTGAGTAGTTTTCAGGTTTTATTTAGTGATCAGCTGCCAGTTTTCTGTATTATATTTCAATATTAAGAAAACAAAAATCCTCACCACTGGACCAATAGACAACATCAGGATAAATGGAGAAAATATTGAAGTTGTCAACTATTTCATCTTGATTGGATCCACAATGAGTACCCTTGGTATCAATAGTCAAGAAATCAGAAGATGTGTTACACTTAGAAAATATGCTATCAAGGACCTCTCCAAAGTGTTAAGGACCAAGAATGTCAGTTTAAAGATGAAGGTGAACCTGATCCAAGCCATGCTCTTTTCCATTGCCTGCTGTGCATCTGAAAGTTGGACAACGACTAAGGATGACAGAAGAATTAATGCCTTTGAGCTGTGGTGTTGGAGAAGAGTACTGAATAGCTCATAGACTGCCGAAAGAACAAATAAGTATGTCTTGGAAAAAGGGCAGTCATGGGTTTTCTTAAGAGGTGAGGATGTGTTTTTAGGAGAGGCTGTTCCTTGGAGAAGGACATCATGCTTGGAAAGGTGGAGAATCAGTGAAAGAGAGGAAGACTCAATAATATGGGCTGACACAATGACTGTAGCAATAAGCTCAAGTGTATCAGATATGGTAAGGATGGCACAGGATAGGACAAGAGACAAATCTACTGTTCAGAGGATTACTGTGAGTCATAGTTGACTCAAAGGCACTTAACAACAACAACAATGAAAGATCTAACAGTGGGGCTGAGATATCAGATGTATGGACATTGTAGTGGACATAGCAGAAATAATAGCTAAAGAGATGATAGGCAAAATGATAGGCAAAAAATAATTCTGTGTTAATGGGGTCCAAGCTCCGTTAGATTGAACAGTTCTGCCAAGAGTAGGGACAAGGATTAAATGATGGCGCAGAGAGGCTACCAGCTGATGGCGGACAGCAGAACTTTATTCTTTAGACAAAGTATATATAGGCTTTTAGTAGTACCTCTGTTGTAACAGTCACATTATCTCAAGATGCCAATTATCTGGGCAATCATTAACATTTATCAACCTCAGCACAATACAAGGGTGTTTTCCAGAATACATTATTGTGTGCTTTAAGAAACAAATGGTTTTGGTTGATAAGGACACTACATTCTTTAAGGTTTAAGATATTTGGTCATTCTTATTTTTTAACATCCTACTTCCTTGACTTGTTTAGTGCCAAGCAGATACTCCAGCCAAGATGGAGTTAGTTTTGCTGGTCTTACGGTACAGGGCTAGTCTTACTTTACAAGTTAGCTAGGCTCCAACACTGTGTATATTAACAGCGATGTTGTTAAGTGGCATTGAGTACAGCTCACAGCAACCCCCAAAACAACAGATCTGAGCCCTATCCTAATCTGTGCCATCCTCATAATCTCTGCCACATTTGAGCCCATTGCCGCTGTCACCATAACAACTCACCTGGTGGAGGTTCTTGCTCTCCCTTTGCCGTCCCTCCACCTTCCCAAGCATGACGTTTCTCTCTAAGAAAGAACCTCTCCTAGAAACATGCCCAAAGTATGTGAGATGAAGCTTCATGCTAATTAATTATTAATAATAAATGTTAATAATTTTGTTATTGTTAGATGCTTTTGAACCAACTATGACTCATAATGACCCTACAAATAACTGATCCAGAACTTTGCCCTATCTTGCAACATCCTCATGATCTGTCATGCTCAAAGCCATTGTTATGGTCATTTTGACAACCCAACTCATTGAGAGGTCTTCACTGACCCTCTGGCTTTTCCAAGCATGATATCTTTTTCCGAGGACTTACCCCTCCTGACGACACGCCCGCAGTATATGAGATGATGTTTCCATCCTCGCCTCTAAGGAACGCCCTGGTTGTACTTCCTCCAAGACAGATTTGTGTGTTCTTTTATCAGTCCATAGGATATTCAATACTTTCACCAAAACTACAATCCAAAGACATAAATTATTTTTCAGTCTTCCTCATTCATCGTCCAACTTTCACATATACATGAAACAATTGAAAACAAGGTGAGAATCAGGTTCACTTTGGTCTTTAAATTGACAACATGGCTGTTCAGCACTATAAAGGGCTGTTGACAGCTGATTTTGCGTATGCAACATATCTTTTGATTTCTTGACTGCTGCTACGTGGGGTGTTGAGTGTGGATCCAAATGCGATGAAATTATTGACAACTGCAATCTTTTCTCCATCTATCCTAATGTTTACTTATTGGTTTAGTGGTGAGAATTTTTGTTTTCTTGATGTTGGGATGTAATCCATATGGAAGGTATAGTCTTTGATCTTCTGAAGGAAGTGTTTCAATTCCTTTTCACTTTCAGCAAGCAAGGTTGTGTCACTTACATAGTGGAGGTTGAAAAGTCTTCCTCTATCCTGGTGGCACATTCTTCATATGGCCCAACTTCTCAAATGATTTGCTCAGCGTAGAGATTGAAGAGATATGGTACAACCCTGATGCATATCTTTCCTGCTTTTAAGACGCACAGCCTCACCTTGTTCCGGTTGAGTGACTGCTTCTTGATCTATGTACTGGTTGCGCAGGATCACAACTAATTGCTCTACAATTCCTCATATGTCCTCAATATTATCTATAATTTTGTAAAAAGGAGCCCTTGTGACTCAGGCTAGTAGTGTCAAGGGCTCGGGTACTTATTGAAACATTGGTGATTCCAATCCACCAAATGTTCTGAGAGAGAAATATAGAGCAACTCTCTTCCCTGTGAAGAGCAGCTATGATTAGATGAAGATCAGCTGTGATTAGATGCTGGCGGCTCGATTCCTATGCAATGACCCTATGTACAAAGGAATGAAATGCTGTCCCTCCCGTGCCACCCTCATAATCATTGCAATATTTGGGACCAGTTGTAGCCACTGTGTTGATCTATCTGATTGAGGATAGTCCTGTTTTTTCGTCGACCTTTATTTAACCAAACACAATGTCCTACAGGACTCTTCACTCCTGACAACATGCTCAAAGTATGTGAAGTAAAGCTTTAGTATCCTCACTTCTTTTTTCCTTTTTTTTGCATCAAGAATTAACCTTTAAATATTAATTTTAAACATATACTTTCTGAAGTATCAGTAAAGGTCATATTTTATTCTGTTTTGAAATATTGGTACCACCAAAAAGTAACATTTTTTTTCTTCTTCTTTGAGTCTTTTTCTTTGCTGACCATGACTTCCTTAAAAGAAGTATGAATGGATGAACAGAGGGCTAGGTTTTGTTCTGTTTTACTTTTGGTATTTTTTTTTTAAATTTATTAATTTGAATGAACATTTACAGAGATTTTGGATTTCCAGTCATTCATTGTTGCACTTTTCTCCCCGCCCACCCCTTCCCCTAGTGGGTTTTCTTTTTAAGAAGAGAATAAAAGTCAAACTTTTTTTTTTAAAAGGGGTACTTATGGACTTGAGTACTGCAGAGGAGTATTACAGTAATTAGATGTGTTTCTAAAATTGCCTGCTGTTATCACATCCTCTCCATCATGAGTGGGGCACATTTGTGCTCATGCCTTCCCGGCACAACAGGAGATCACTGAGAGGCACAGCATCCTGAGAGGAGGGGCCAGAATTCAGATCCTTGGATGCACAACCTATGGCTCTCTCCTTGCTGTCCCCAACAATTTTTTTTTATTCGGATCCACAATAAAAACCTCACGGTAGCTCACTCTCTCATTGCTGTTGAGTCAGAACAGACTCATAGCTAACCCTCCAGTGGGTGCTCAAAGGCTGTAAATCCCATGGGAGGACATGGTCCATCTTTCTCCTATGGAGCTGCTGGTGGATTTGAACCCCCAAAGAGGAGCAGCCTTTGGGTTAGCAAGTAACTCTCTAGGGACTAAGTCACCAGATCTCCCCATGACAGAAACAGTAAAATAAAACAAACAAAAACCCCAAAACCAAACCAAACCAAAACCCAAAAATCCTGCTGCCAAGGATGTCTTTTAAAGCGCTAAAGGGCAAGGATATCAGTTTTAAAGACTAAGGTGTGCTTAAGACCCAAGCCACAGTAATTTCAGTTGCATTGTATGCATGTGGAAGTTGCACAATGAATAGGAAAACTGGACAGAGAAGAATTGATAGCTTTGAATGTCGGTGCTGGAGAAGTGTGCTGAATATCTCATGGGCTGCCAAAAGAACAAACAAGTCCTTCATAGAGGAAGTGCAACCAGGATGCTTCTTAGAGGCAAGGATGTCAAAACTCTGTTTCACATACTTTGGGCAAGTAGTCAGGAGGGGCCTGTCCTTAGAAAACAACATCATTCTTGGAAAAGCAGAGGGTCAGTGAAAAAGAGGAAGACCCTCAATGAGATGGTTTGATTCAGTGTCTGCAAGAATGAGCTCAAGCATGGCAGAAATCTAAGGAGATCCTTGACAGAAGATTTTCCCAGTGCAACTTGTCTCCCTCCCTCCCTCCTTTCCTTCCTTCCTTCCTTCCTTCCTTCCTTCCTTCCTTCCTTCCTTCCTTCCTTCCTTCCTTCTCAGATCCAACTGGCATAGGAGGAGATTGCCCATCCTTCTCTAGCAGAGCATCTAGGGGATTTGAACAGCACACCTTCCAGATTGCAGCACAGCTTTTTGGCATTAGGCCACCAGAGCTCCTTATGTCTTGACTTCTTGACTGCTGCTAGAATGAGTATTGATTGTGGATCTAAGTCAAATGAAATCCCTGAGAACTTCAATCTTCTCTCCATTTATCATGATGTTGCCTATTGGTCTAGTGGTAGGGATTTTTGTTTCGATGTTGAGGTATAATGAGACACTAAGTAATTGGTTTTCGATGTTGCAATGTGTCTTCAGGATGATAAAATGGGGCACCGTGAACTTTATTTTCCCTTATCCTCATAACAAAATGTACACTATTGGGGCAGGTGAAAAGGCAGTGCAATAGAGTGACAGAGCAGGAAATTAGAAGTCTGGGCTCCTTACACTGGACATTGTCTCCTGCATCTCCTTAGGCGAACTTGGGCTTGTTTTCTTGTCTGAACCAACAGGGTAGTTCTCATTGCCCTCTTCCTCTGTAAATTCTGCACTCTACTTATAGCAGAAATACAAGGTAATGGCAGAAGAAGGGAGGGAGAAAGCGTAGAAGTGACAGCATTGAATTATATGAGTTTTAAAAAATACAAAAAAATTTTGGCAAGTATTGACTAAGTACCAGTGTGACAGGCACCTGGGTATCTGTTACATTAGAATGAAGGAAGACCCGCCAACGAATAAAGAAAGGCATGCTGCAACTTTAAAGAACTGTACCACATGAGCATGCAGATTCGTGTTTTAAAAATTTATGGCATTTCTCTGTGTGGCAAAGAGAGCTGTGCTAAAAGAAAATTTCGTTTCTATAATGAAGTTGACAATTAGCTCCCCCCCCCCTTAGAGTAGATAGAACAAAGCCAGTTTTTATTTTTTTAATATTGTCCAAAAAACAGTATCAGATTTAATTGCAGAAGGTGATGTGAGCCAGAGAAAGAAATACTGGGTACTTAATTACAAATTACAAATTATGTGTCATGGATTGTATTCTGTCTTTCCAAAATATGTGCTAGGTCATAATTCTCAATATAATGTCCAATTAGCTTTTTTGAGACCGTTCAGTTCCACGATACTGACCAGGTTCCTCAGGGCTGTGTACTGGTGTGGCTGAGCAAGGAGGCCCCAAAGGTGAGCCTGGAGCTTCTCATTTAATGGGGAAGATAGACTAGTGATGGTTACTTAGCAGTGTGTGTGATAGTGATAAGAGGAGGACAGAGGTGGACTTTGTCCTTGGGATCATAAAATGGCATATTTTGAGAAACAGTGTAAATAACGTTGCAATGACCCTGGATGTTACAATTATTACCCCTAGGGTACAATATTCAAACACAATTTGACTGAACTGGGCTGACAGGCTAATAAGTAGGGCTGTTACAAGGCACAGGCTTTAGAGTCAAACAAATTTGTTTTGCAAACTCCATCTTTCTCAATGTGACCTGGAACAAGTGATTTTGCCAAGACCTCCCTCATTCAAGTTAATGATCTCAGCTCGTAATAAGAAATATTTTACATGAGAGTGAAGGTGACTAAAATGTCAACACTGTTTGCATTTAAGTTTCTATTCCTATTCCAACAGGCTGCTGAGGCGTGCATATTTTATTCTATAAACTTAACAACTTATAAATGACAACTTTTAGTATGTTTCTGTCTGGGTTAAAAAAAAAAATCTAAACAGCATTATGCTGAGTGAACTAGCTCAGTCCCACAAGGATAAATATCGTAGAAAACCGCTATTGTAGAATGAGTATAAGGATCCAGGAGGGGTGGGAGAGGCTGGAAGAAGAGGGCTGTGGATGTGCAGGGGAAGAGGGGATTAATCATTGGGTTGTACAATTTGATGGGTGGGAGTGTGATGGAAATGGAAAGAATTTGTTCGAATTTGTGTTCGAATTTTGTAAATAAACTAGTAAAAAAAGAAAATAAAATGAAAAGAAAACAAAAAAAGATATTTACAGTTAATAAATCATTGAGAATACAAAAAATATAGCCTTGAAATATACTTATCTTGATTTTAAGCAAAAAACCCAAAACACAAAAACAAACAAAAAACCCTAAACAAACAAAACTCAAGCAAACAAGCAGGGGGAAAAAAACCAAACATGCAGAATCTGAAGCAGTTGCTTCAAAATCTAAGTGTGTCTAGTGTTGACTTCACCTTAAATTCACCGTCGTCACATTTAGCTTTTCAGAAACAGTTCCCCATCAGTGTCTGACACTGAAAGCACCTGGGGTTGAATCGGTTCTACTGCGATCTACCCCATGTCTGAAAGAGTAGAACTCGGCTCCTTAAGGTTTACTTTTCGTAATCTATCTTGCGGGTTTTGAGACAACAATATGTGCTGCGAAACACACTCTATTTCAACACGCACATGCGCAGTTCCGTGACATTGCATCTTACACCCTCACCCTTCTTTTCTTGGTTTCTCTCCTGCTCTCAGTTTGTGACTAATCTTTCAAGTCCCTATTCTCCCTTTAATCCCACAGAGATAGTACAAGGCTCTATGCAGACGTCTTTTTTTAAAAAATTATTATTATTGTTGTTGTTGTTGTGTGTGTGTGTATATACCCTCGAATCAGACCCAACTAGCACAGGAGGAGATTGCCCCTCCTTCTCCAGCGGAGCATCTGGTGGATTCGAACTAAGGGCCTTCGGGTTTGCAGTGCAGCTTCTTGCCTCTTGGCCACCAGTGCTCCCTAGATGTCTTTTTTTTTTTTAAAAAAAACACACACCCTCGTTTAGCTAAACATCTTTGACTTTAAGAAGATGTCAGGGAATATTTTTGGCTTAGATTTTGCTCTGTACGATTATCGATTGCTGAATTTTTGGAAGAAGGTTAGCAGGTCTTTCTTTGGAGCTATCTCTGGATGGACTCAAACCTTCAACCCTCGGGGAAGCAGCTGTTCTCTCAGCCATTTGCCCCATGCAGGGGCTCCAGGACAAGTTGCTGTAGTCGTTATGTCAACTGACCCATAGCTGAGGCTCCAGTGGGTTTTCAGAGGCAGTAAGTGGCGAAGGAGAAGATTGCTGAGCTTTCGAACTGCGGAGCAGCTGGTCGGTTCAAACAATGAGCTCTTTAACCAGTAGGCCACCAGAGCTCCCTCCAGCGGATTGTATCTGTGAACCCTGCTCTATCCTGAGATTGTTGTTGTTATGTGCCGTCTAGTCGCTTTTGACTCATAGCGACCCTATGTACAACAGCCCTATACCCTGTTCTATCTTGTGTCAATCGCAATGGCTCTGACACACCCATCCCGATTACCCCAGTCACTGAATCAATCCACTTTCTAGAGGACCTTCCCCTCCTGCGCCTGCCCTCCACCCTCCCAAGTATGACCCTCTCCAAGGACTGGTCCCTCCTTACAAAATGTCCAAAGTATGTTAGTCAGAGCCTCAGAATCCTTGCCTCCAAGGAGCAGCCTGGTTTAACCCTCTCTAGGATGAATCTGTTGGTTTTCCTAGCAGTCCATGGTACCCTCAATACTCTTCTCCAGCACCACAGCTCAAAGACATCAATTCTCCTTCTATCCTCCTTAGTCACTGTCCAACTCTCTGATGCATAACAAGTGATTGCAAAGACCATGGCCTCTATCAGATGCACCTGAATCTCCAGAGAGACACCATTGCTCTTCAGTACTTTGGAGAGGTCCTTAACAGCAGACTTTCCCATGGCAACGTGCCTTTTAATTTCCTGGCTACTGGTGCCAAGAGTGTTGACTGTGGAGCCAAGTGAACTAAAGCTGTGTACAATCTCAATCTCTTCACCCTCCATCCTGATGCTGCCAATTGGTCCACTGGTGAGAATCTTTGTCTTCTTGACATTGAGCCTCAATCCACATTGAAGGCTGCAGTCCTTGACTCTCTGCAGCAAGCGTTTCAGGTCTCCTCAGTTTCAGCAAGAAAGGTTGTGTCATCCGTAAAATGTAGATTGTTGATAGATCTTCCACCAATCTTGACCCCACATTTCTCCTCATAGAGCCCAGCCACCCGGATAATCTGTTCTGCATAAAACTCAGCCATCATTCATGATTGAAGTACATAGAAGGCTCCACAACTAACCCCTGTCACATGCCTGGGGATTTCTGTTATTGTACCATCGGCGATTCTCTTCTTTTGCACTTGTTTGCCTCCTCTAGGGCTCTCCTCCTCACCTGAAAGTAGAGTGTAAGCCCCCCTGGACAAAGTGGGTATGGGTATCTCATAGCCAGACACTAGTGGAGGGAGAGTCTGTTAGGTTTTTGTGAGATGGATAGAGAAGTGAGTGGGTAGCAAAGAGTTTCTCTTTTATTCAATGAAGACAGGTTGACTTAATATCTTTCCTTCTGTCCCGTCTGTGGGACCAGATCCTCGCATTAGCATTCCTCAGTAATTCTCCAATATCTGGCTCACACCAGAGCTTTTTGTCCTTTTGATAGGAACTCAACTTCTCTGATATGTCAAAATATGGGTGCCCTGGTATCTTTAAAAACAAGAGGCTATGCAAACCAAGTTTGTTTTTTTTCTTCAAAGAATCTGAAATAGGTTATTGAACCATGGGATGTCAGCCCAAGATCTGGCAAATGGTGGGGGAATTTTTTCTTCTCCCCACTTGTTCGGCTTATTATACATTGTAGGGGTGCTGAGGGGGCAAAATAGGTGGGCTGAATTGTCAAGATACTGGGAACAATTTGGGGTTTAAAAAGAAATCTTTGTTAATATCTTCATTTTTGCTTCTTGGCTATACATGAGCACCACCTGTTCCCATGTCCTACCAGGCAAGTTTTCAAAAGGTTAATGAAGATTTCTGCATACCAGGCAATCCTAGCCTCCTCTGTATTCATTAGCCATGAGGTCACAGTAACCTGTGACCATGAGTGGGGATTAGCAGGGTGTCAGGGAACGTCCTTGTTCCAGCACAAGGTGTCCTGCGCTAGAGGCATATCAGTTTCTACTGCAAGAGGTGAATCAGCAACAGCCTCATAATATCCCAGTTCTTGGTCCTCAGTACAAAGGAAGGAGCTAAAGTAGGGGAAGCCCTGAGATTTGAACAACATAGGGCTGGCTGTGAAAAAGGCGGAGGATGGAGGAGCCTGACCTCCTCTAAATTCACAAGAAGGAAGACCACCACCAGCAGCTGGTTTTCATGTCTTATTCCTATCAGATGTGCCTCCTCTCTCTTCAAAACTTTACCAATTCTGACTTTAACAGTCTCCTCCATCAGCACTCTCTCCTCTGCTGGGTTTATACTGGTTTATTTACAAAGTTCGAATACATTGTTTTTCACATCAGATCTTTTTCATTTCCTTCACCACCTCCATCTATCAAATTGTGTGACCCTATGCTTAACACCCCTGCCCATCCTCACCCCTCTGCTTTCACCCTCCCCCACACCTTGGATCCTCATACTCATACTACAATAATGGTTTTATATCACTGAGTTAGTTCACTCAGCATAATCCTCTCTAGTCCCTCCCAAGTTACGTAATAATTTACAAAATCATTACTCCTGCATGTTGTATAGTATTCCATTTTGTGAATGTATCATAATTTCTCAATCTATTTGATTATTGTTGGACATCAGGGTTGTTTCCATGTTCTTGTGATGGTGAATAATGCTGCTATGAACATTGGTGTACAAGTCTCCATTTGTGGCTCAGATCTTATTTTCTCAGGGTATATTCCAAGGAGTAGAATAGCTGGGTCATATGAAATTTCTATGTTCAGCTTTTTTAAAAATTTATTTTATTAATTTTAATGAACATTTACAGAGATTTTTAATTTCCCTTCATTCATTGTTGCACTTTTCCCCCCTGCCCACCCCTCCCCCACAGTTCACTCATTTTTTCGAAAACTAAAAGAAAAATGTCTTCATTGGTATACAATCCCCTCCCTGCCCCCAGTACACTCTACTGTGCAACCTTCATCCTGGACTCTTGTGATAACCATAATACCCTATCATATATTGCTTTTAAACTGTTCTCTCCCTCATCTGTTTCAATGTAGTATACATAATTTATCCAGTTTTTCTCAGTCTTACCCCAACCCTGATGTCAGTCTCATTCTCCAACAGTGGCACTATTTGTCTTTTTGTGACTGAGATATTTCACTCAGCATAATGTCCTCCAGAATCACCCATTTTGAATAATTTTGCATGAATTCCTTGGTTTTCAGTGCATCGTAGTATTCCATTGTGTGAATATACCACAGCTTCTCTATCTATTTGTTTGTTGATGGGCACTTAGGTTGTTTCCAACTCCTTGCTGTTGTGAACAAAGTCACGATAAACATGGGTGTGCACATATCTCCTTGGATGCAGTTATGGTTTCTTTGGTGTATATTCCCAGTAGTGGAATTGCTGGGTCAAATGGTATCTCTATTTGCAACTTTTTGAGAAAGTGCCACACTGCCTTCCACAGTGGTTGCACCATTTTACACTCCCACCAACAGTGAATATGGGTTCCAATTTCTCTACGACCTCACCAGCATTTGTTGCTTGCTGTTCGGTTAAATTTTGCTATTCTCACTGGGGTGAGATGATATCTCATAATTGTTTTGATTTACCTCTCTCTTAGAGCTAGGGATTTTGAATATTTCTTCACATGCTTGTTGGCCATCTGAATGTCTTCTTTGGTGAAGTGTCTCTTCATTTCCTGTGCCCATTTTTCAGTTGGATTATTTACCTTTATCTTGTTGTGGTTAATGTTCAACTTTTTGAGGAAGCAGCAAACATCCTTCCAGAGTGGTTGTGCCATTGTACAATCCCACCAACAATGTATAAGAGTTCCTATCTCACCATATCCTCTCCAGCATTTATTATTTGCTGTCCTGGTAAAAAACTTTGCCACTGCTACTGAAGTGAGATGGTATCTCATTGTGGTTTTGATTTGCATCTCTCTTATTACCAGTGATTTTTGAGCATTTCTTCATGTGTCTCTTGGCCATTCAAATATCTTCCCGTGTGAAAATCTTTTCCATGTCTTTTACCCATTTTGTTATCAGTCTTTTTTTGTGGAGGCCCAGGAATATTTTGTAAACTTTCCTTATGAGACTCTTGTCTGAGATGGTATTGCCAAATGTTTGTTCCTAGTTGGTAGCTTCCCCCCCCTCCCTGTTGAAAAAATTTTTTGATGTGCACAGGAATCTTTAGAAGGTCCCATGAATCAATTTTATCCTCTTCATATTGTGCATTTCTGGCTGTATTTGGCAGTATCTTTATAGCATATACTTGGCCTTCTAAGATTGATCCCAGTTTGTCTCTTATGAACTTTATGGTTTTGGGCTTTATGGATCCAAGTTTATTGCAGTGACCACAAAGAACTCAGAGATCACACTCTTGGGTATGGAGTTTGTTAGAGAATGTTACTATTCAGATTTAGAAACACTCAGGATATGGTTCTTTGATAAGGGTAGCCTATTCTCGCTGTATGCTCTGGCAGGCCTCACTAGTCCTTAGCTCTGCTCCCCACTCCCCAGGAGTACCTTGGGCTGCCTGGCCTCTACCTGCTTGGATAAGTGTTGAACAGCACTTTTAGCTCTGCCACTAAGATCTAGAATCACCCTACTCCACCAGTAAGGTTCTGCCTGAAGTGTTTGACTCTAGATCCATGGATTGGCAAAGTGCCAGGAGGCACCCCATTCTACCAGCGTCTCCAACTGAAGATGCTCAGCCTTCTCGATCCCTGGGTCCTCTTCTCACTCCAGTCTCTTGGTTCTGCCACCTTTGCTACTGCTTCTTGCTACATCTCCACTCCTATGACTGTCTCCTAGGTCTAAGAGGTTCTCAAGGCAGGGACCTTGGGCCCAAAGGATGTGTGCTCTGTTCCTGTTTCCTCTTCTTGGCGACAGTCACATGCCCCCTCTCTGTTTCTTTTTTTTTTTAAATTTTTTTTCCCCTCTCTGTTTCTAAGATGACTCATTTTAAGCCTAGCAGGACAGCGAAACTGACCAATCTCCTCATTCAGTTATCACACATGCTATTTGCATGGTTTCACTCTCACAAGTGGGCCATGTATGCTATTTGCATTATTAGGAACTTGTCTAATCCTTTTAATGGGCCACAAGCATTGTTGTGCATTGTTCTATCTAGTCATTTTGTGGGAGCACAAAGACTCTGGGCTAGAGAGGCTGTAGGAAGTAGTTCATTGTAGTAAGCTACCTCATATCCTAGTTTCCTTGGAGAACAATCCAATCTCCTCATATTTCCTCTAAGTCACTCATTTCTGCCTCTGAAAATTCCCTCTGGCTCTCTCTAATCTCTAGAGGGTGCAGGTATGCTTGAGATTTTCCTGATCCAAGTATATACTGCCTAGGAAAACCTGCGGGACAGTTAGTCTGCTATGAGTCGGTTCCGACGAGATGGCACACAACAACAACAATAACAACCACAAGAACAACAAGAAGGTGGACTGAGCCTATTCCAGGCCCCTTTGTCTCGTGCCACCCCTCATGGGGTCTAGCTACTCTAGCAGGAGTCAGACTCCAGGGGCCAGTCCCAACACTCATCAATGGAAGGAGATATGTGATAGCTCCTGAGATGGTTCAAATAAGCGAAAGCATTCAAGACTGTTCTCTGTCCAGGGAATGAAATAGTTTTTAACATGGGCCATTTAAAACTGAGAAAGAGGTGACTTCTAGGTATGATGCTGGACTAGGCAACCCACATCCTCTTCAACCAAGACACCAGCAAACAAAGGTAGGAGACACAGAAGATAATCCTGGGACCCTGTGTTTCCACAGAAAAGATAAAGAAGTAGATAAAATGCTGATTGAAGAAATAAATGGAATAAAACACTGAATAGGGACAGAGATGGAGCAGAGAGTATAAATGGTGTTGCAGCCATTTTGAATGGTTGGAGGAAGCTTTCTCGTCAGTGAGGGAACCAGGAAGTTGATAAGATCTATCCCAGCACCTGGCTGACAAGCAAGATATGATTTCCTCCTTGTTTCCTGTCCCCTCTCTGGGGACAAGGGCATGCTCTGCCCACACCACGTGGCAAGCAGTGTCCTGACATCAGGCTGCTGCCATGTTTGTGTCTGACACCTGACATGTGCACATTTCCATATTCACAGACTCAGTCTCTACTTCCATGTTCCCATAGAATGTGCCTGGTTCTGGACTGGTGGGGCTTCCACCTCTGAGTAGGGCCCTTGCCTCTGGCTGGCCACCCCTGTGGGTTCCATGCCTGGCATACAGCATGCCCACGTCTGGGGCACTGTACCCTCAGTGAAGTGGGCATTGGTTGGGCATCTTGGGCTGGCAGTGACTGTCTATTCACATCAGCAGAGTGTGCCATGTCTGGCTGGGTACCCTGTCTGCCCCCGTCCTCTAGACTGGCAAAGCACCACTACGAGTTGGTTCTGACTTGATGGTGCATTATAGCAGCAACAATACTAACTATTATAAAAAGCTAAGGAAAAGGGGAGCTCTGGTGGCCTAGTGGCAAGAAGTTGTACTGCAATCCCAGCGGTATGAGGTTCGAATTCACCAGATGCTCTGCCGGAAAAGGAGGGCCAATCACCTCCTGTACCTGTCAGATCTGATTGGACGGTACAGACACAAACAAAACTAACAAAATAAAAAAAATGTTTAAAAAAAGCTAAGGAAAGGTATATTCATTCTTATATGATTATCAAGGATGGGAAGGAACAGAGAGGGGAGTATAAACATCAATAAAGAGGTAAGAAATGTTAAGTGAGATGAGTGGAAAGGCAATATACACTGAGGGGAGGATTAGATATTAATAATTAGAAAATGAATTCATTCTAAAATAAAAGGTATATGTATGATTGATGAAATACCAATATGATTTTTAAGCTTTACTCAAATAACTCAGTAAAGAAAAAGAACTGGAGGAAAAAGGCTTTTTGGCCACTGAAGCTGAACGGACCTCTGGAATCTCCCACTGCATGTGTGTCACTTCTGTCTTCTGTTGCTTCTTTTTCACATTCTTTCACTCTTTTTCACTTCTGTCACCAAGACATGCTTCTATCTCGGTGACTGAAGACCTCAGGGTTTCTTTTCTCTTAGGCCCACGACCCCGCGGGTACTTTGTCCAGTAGGCCAGGCAGTGGCGGGCGGAAGAGCGGATGTCCCGACTCCACAGGGCATAGATGATAGGGTTGACCATGGAGTTGACAAGGCACAGAATGGAGCAGAAGGCAAAGCCCTTCTTGACCTCGTCGCTTAGTTTGGTGGCCAGGCTGTAAGCCATGAGGGCCAGTGCTGGGGACCAGCAGATGAGCAGCACAGCCAACACCACCCCCAGGGTCTTGGCCAACCTGAGGTCCAGTCTCATCCCAGGAATTTTCAGCATCTGCACATTCTTGTGCTGAGTCAAATTACTTACATGCTGATGGGCTTTCCAGAGGACTTGCCCGTAGGTGTAGATGATGACAGAGAAGAGGCAGACGACGAGCAGGAGCCAGCTGAGGAGGTAGCTGCTGGGGATCAGTGGGAAGAGCTCGGAGCAGGCGCTGGGGCAGCACGTCCAGCCCATGAGGGGCAGGTAGGAGACCAGTGCTGCGAGGAACCACATGACGCCCAGCGTGACCAGTGCCCGCCTGGGGGTGAGGAGAGTTTTGTATGCGGGCGGGTGGTGCAGGCAGAGGAAGCGGTCGACAGCGGTGAGCATCAGGCTCCCCACAGAGGCTGTGAAAGCCATGGCCACACTGCCTATTTTCAGCAGGAAGACAGCTCTGGAATCCGTACCATTGAAGACGTGGAAATGTATAAAACTGCAGGCGAAGACCACACTGGCTAAGAAGTCAGCTCCAGCCAAACTGCTGAAGAACAGATATGAGGGCTTGGCACGGAGCTGGTGGGTGGACAGGATGAGACAGAACACGGCCAGGTTTTCCAGGGAGCTCAGCAGCCCCAGGAAGGTGCATAGGACTGCAACAGCCACTCTTTGGGGACTGGTCAGGATCATGTACTCCTTCACGATGTTAAAATTCAAGCCATCCTTAGAGACATTGGTATCCATGAGGCATTGCTCCATGAGATACATCCCTTGGTTTTAATTGTGCTTTCCAAGAAGACTGTTGGAAAAGTAGAGACAGAAAAGAATCCTTTTCAATCAAAACAACAATTACCTCATGCAGTAAATATTTCAGTTAAAAGGCCTTACTTGCATGAATGGATCTTATGTTCAAATATCAATTTAGGTGTCATTCCTCTGCATTTTGTCCTTTCTTCATTCAAGAGAACTTCCAGGACGGTAATGATTTCTTCAGAGCATGTATGTAGAGCACTGGAAGCAGAAAGATCTTACAGGCTTTTTGGCCTTTCATTTTCTAAGAGTCTAACCGCAAGACTTCCTTTTGAAATGAAGGGAAGTCTTCAAGGGCCAGAAAGCAAAATGAAATCAGAACCAAGAAGAAATAGAATCTGAAATCAAAAGGCCCAGAGTTTTTGGGTTTTTTGTTTTTGTTTTTGTTTGCATTGATGTTTTGTTTGTTTGCAAATTTTGGTAAAGTTCTGAAGTCTTAACAACTGTTTAGGGCTGGGACCTTAGATACCAGGTGGGAGGGATGCCTGATAAAATGTAGGAGTCCAGATACATGTTGGTGAAATTTTGTCTCACATACTTTGAGCATGTTGTTAGGAAGGCTCAGTTCTTAAAAAATGACACCATGTTGGGAAAGGTGGAGGGTCAGGGAAGGAGAGAAAGACTTTCTATGAGATGTGTTGACACAGTGTCTGTAACCTTGGACTTGAGTATGATGGAGCTGATGATGATGGTGTAGGTGATAGATGGTAGAGCTAGAGTAAGATCTGTTGTTCTTTGGGTTGCTATGAGTCACAGTCAACAAGATAGAACTTAACAATAACAGTTATATTTGAATGTCAGATGAACAACAAAGAATTCTTTAGTATAAATGTCTAATATATTATGTTCTCTACTCCTTACCTTACCCTCCAAAAAACAAAACCAAAAGTAGCAAACTTTCAATTTTTTTAGAGGAAATCTTTATCCGGGTCATACATGATTTCAACATATGAGAACTCATGGGATAATGAAACCCCAACAATCCTGTTATTATGATATATATTCTTTTTTAAAATTTTAGAGATATTCTTTTTTTAAAATTCCATGTGGTCCTTAGGGAGTTTTGCTGCCAACCGTAAGGTGGCGTCTCTCTGGCAGCTCCAATCCACTTGTTGGTCCGAGGGAGAAAGCTGGGCAATGCCTCTCTGCCATGCTCAAGTCCATGGTTACAGTCACTGTCAATGCATCTCATGAGCGATTTAAAGCCTCTGAAACCCCCGATGGGTCAGCTATGAGTTGGTTCCTACTCAATGAGAATGAGATACACTCAGAAATTGTGTTCCATAGAATTAGAGAGAACTCATGGACAGAGTTAAAGCTGAGTTGAGAAAAATGAAGAGTTAATGGGATTCTAATAGCATCTGAACTTCCATTTTCTGCCCAGACTTCCTGCTTCCTTGTGATCTTAAATCAAGAAGTGGGAGACCACTCTATGATGAAAGATTAAGCATGACAACACCACTTCCTGCAACACAGAAGAACCCTGCTTGCAGGCTTATGCTAACCTGAACAAATACCTCAAACTCATTGCCATCTAGTCAAAACCCATGATAACTGGTCCTCCACTGGGTTCCTGAGATTGTAAATGACACATGAGGAGATGGCTCACCTTCTAGCCGAGCGGCTGGTGGATTAGAATGGTTGGGTTAGAAGCATGACACCCTGTGGACTCCACCACTGGAGCTCCTAAGATTAACTCATTGTCCACAAAATGGGGTGGTGTTTTTTTTTCAGAACCACAGACTTAAGTCAATGTCCTAAGAGTGCAAAATGCCTCACACAGTGAAGAATAAGTACTTTTCACAAGGGGAATAAAGGATGCAGCTCTCGCACATGGAAAACTTATGCACCATAAGGAGTTACACAATCGTGACATTCCAGAATAAGTCACACCAAGCAACCCCAGAAGTCTTTGCAATAGACTTCAACTTGAACCTTGCTTCTGTGCACACTCAATTATCACAACTGTTCTTTTCTCTCTGCCTATTCTCAAAATTAGACAATTAACACCCTTGGTACAGCAGGCAGGAAATAAGAAGACATATTGCCCTGGGAAAATCTGCAGTTAGGGACCTCTCCAAATTATTGAGGAGCAATGATGTCAGTTTGAGGACTATGGTGCATCTGATCCAAGCCATAGCCTTTCTGATTACTTGCTATGCATCTGGGAGCTGCATAATTAATAAGAATGACATAAAAAGAACTGACACCTTTGAGCTGTGGTGTTGGAGAAGAGCACTGAACATCTCATCCCATGGACACCCAGGAGAACAAATGCATATGTCTTGGAGAGGGTGCAGCTGGAGTGCTCTTTGGAGGCATATTACTAGGAGGGACTATTCCTTGAAGAAAGACATGATGATGGAAAAGGTGGAGGGTCGGTGAAAGAGAGGAAGACCCTCAACTAGGTGTATTGACACGGTGACTGCTGCAATGGGCTCTTGTGTGTCAGGAAGTATGAGGATGGCGCAGTTAGAGCAGGGTGTGGATCTTTTGTTCATAGGGTCACTATGAGTCATACTTGACTTGAGGGCACCTAACAACAATCTAACAACAGCGTACAAAATCAAGGGCTACCATCTCTCAATGGAGAAAGACTGAAGGCATTTTCTTTGCAAACAGAAACCAGTTAAGGCTAGAAGTAAGGTGTTGCGCTGTTAGCTGTGAATGGCTTGCAGTTCCAGGACACCAGCTGTGCCATGGGAGAAAGATGGGTTATCTCCTTCTGTGAGATTCGCTGCCTCTGAAAATCCGCTTGAGGGTCAGCTATGAATTGATTTTGACTTGATGGTACACCACCACCACAATTCAATATTGTACTCTAAGTCCCAACCAGAACAGTAAGACGAGAAAAGGAAATAAAAGATGGATCTCTTGCGCTTCTTAAATCATCTCCTGCACTTTTGCAAGCCTTTTGGTCTTCTGTCCTCAGCCCTAAAATGAGCTAATTGAGAAAATTCAAACTTACTGCTTTCGAGTTGGAACTGACTCATCAAACAGGTTTTTCAGAGGCTATAGATAGCACGGGAGGAGACTGCCCATCTTGCTCACTCAGAACTGTCATGAGTTCAAACCACCTGCCTTTGGGTTGATAGCAACTCCCTACCCAGTAGGCCACAAAGAAAATGGAAAATTATCTCCGTTTGCGATATTGGTTACCCATGGCGGTCAGTGTTTGGTGGAGCTCCCTGATTAAAACAAGCTTGGAAGCAGGAGTGGCATCCACTTCTGAAATAGCTTGCCTCTGGAAACCCTATGAACCTGGAGAGAGGATGAAAGTACATAGGGTCGCTATGAGTTGCCTACCACTTGACGGCATTTAACAATAACAACAACAACGACATCTCCATTTGTAGAGAGTATGAAAATATTTCATATAAACAGTTTTAGTAGTTAATAGCAGCAAAACTTTGAATTTTGGGGTTTTCCCTCCTTTTCTTTTCTTTTTTTTTTTTTTAGAATTTCAGTTTCTTTTATTACTCCAAGGGAGCTAAGGAACAATTAAAGATAGCCACATAAGTAGAAAAGATTGCACCTGGTCTACCTGGCTTTTTTCTTTTCAAAGATTTTGTAAAAGATTTCATTTTTCTTTCTGAGCTCACTCGTTGCTGATACTACAAATGAAGGCAAATAAAGTTCACGTTTCTAGCTATATACTTCCCAGCTTCATGTGTCATCCTCTGTATTTTTGTGTAAGTAGGCATTCTACTGTAAGGCTAGACTCTTCTTTAGGCAGTGAGAACAGTCAATGGCTCTAGACATTTATTCCCGAGCAGAGTGTATCATATGTGCTATCCCAGGGAGGTCAGCTAAGTGCTTGTGAACTAAGCCACTTGATTTGTTAGGTGCCAGGAAATGAGCCCACTCCTCTGAGCTTGGGCTGCTGTCCCTGTCCAGGTGAGGTGTGAATGGCAGGGCCCTCCGTGCAGTGCGGTGCCCATGCCAGGCTGGCGGGTTCTTTTTCTTTCCAGGGGACAAAGTAACAAAGAAACCATCTTAATGGAGTGCCAAAAGAGGATCCCACTTCCTGGTACCAGGTTTTGAGGTGTTTGTGGACTATGTATGCAGCTTTGCTCTTGGCAACAAGCTGGGCAGAGATGCTTCTAGAATCTGCTATATTCCTGTCAAGGTTGGGGGAACTCCATGCGTGGCATAAAAGGGTCAAAACCGAATCTATCAAGTTTAAAACCTCAAGCTCATTTTGGCTCTCACTTCATCAGGGAAGTGGGGCTGCTATGTTATTGTCTGTTCTTCCTTGCCTTAGTATTTAGGGGTAGTTTCCCCTCCCCTAAGCAATAAAGGGATCTTAAGCACCATACTGTTGAAATAGAAACATTTCCAATACTCTAAAAAAGACCCACAAAGGCTTGTTCTAGGAGTGGGTTGAGTGGACTTTGGCATCAGGCAACACAAAGATTTTACTCAGCTGGATGATTTGAGAAGTTTTACCAACATTTCTGGTCTCTGAGACGGTAACAGCTTGTCTTTCCTTCTGCAGGTAGGTGATTAAAGCATCAATACTATATGGTAACAGAGAAACAGCTTCGGAATTTAACATGATATCATCACTACAAAGAAACGAAAGAACAGAAAGAGGAAAAAGGACCAACTTTTTAGTAACTGTTGCGTTGAGTCTGAACGACTCTTAGTTGACCTTCCAGTGGCTTTTTAGAGGCTGTAAATCTCATCAGAGGAGATTGCCTGTCTTTCTCCCTCAGAGTCTGTGGATTCGAACCACTAGCCTTTAGACTGGTAGCTCAACTCCTTACCAGTAAGCCACGAGGGAGCCTTTAGCAACTACACTATGGCAAATGGTGGAGCTGTGCGCATGTTTCTGGCACAGACCCAAGAATGTTTACTGCAGCCTCTTGAGTAAAAAGAGCCCAGAGACATTCCGAAGAACATATTAGCAAGTAGCACGCACGATGATTATACGTGCCTCCGCTTTACTACCAGCTTGTTGGAACTGTTTTTCACGGTTTTTATCCACAACTGGAATTTTCAGAGGACGCACTTTGCCGTCCAGTAGAGGACAGTATTGAGACAGGCTAGAGAGAGCGCAACACGCAGAAATCTTGAAAGAAAGATCAGAATCGTATTTTCTTATCAAGAGACGACAAAAGCAGATTCTTCCCGGTTGCAAAAATGCTGTACATATCTTATAATAACTCAGCTAGCTCAAATCTTGGTTTTAAGTTCTTTTTTAGAAACTGGCCAGAGCCAGTTTAAACTAAAATTTGCTGTAATAAGTGATGCCTGGTATCCTAGAAATCTCTGCGGCGGAATTCTTTCTGAAATGCTGCGGTACACACCTGATTCTACTTTCTGAAATGCTGCGGTGCACACCTGATTCTCATGTACTTTGGGCATGTTGCTAGGAGAGGATATTCCTTGGAGAGCGACATCACGCTTGAAAAGGTGGAGGATCAGTGAAAGAGAGGAAGACTCTTAATGAGATGGATTGATAGTGTTTGTAGGAAAGGATTCAAATGTGTTGGAGATGATAAGGACGGTGCAGGATAGAAAAAGATTCAGATCTCTTGTTCATAGGGTTGCTATGAGTAGGAGTCGACTCAATGACACTTTACACCAATTAAGTACTGTAAGTTCTTGTTATTAGGTTTCACCACGTGAACTCAGATTCCTTGAGACCTATAAAGCACGGATCTAAACTTCACGCTATCCTGCACATCCTTACAATCTCTACCATGCTCAAGCCCAGGGTTGCAGGCACTGTGACAATCCATTTTATAGAAGGTCTTTCTCTCTTTCACTGACCTACTGTTCCAAGCAACATAGTCATGGTACTTTGGGTTTATGGGCACCCAAGTCACGATATTTTAAATTGCTTCCATTCGAAAGCTGGACAAGGAATAAGAATGACTGAGCAAGAATCAGTACCTTTGAATTATGATGTTGGTGAAAGATATTGAATATCCAATGGACTGCCAAAACAAGAAACTATCTTGGAGAAAGTACAGACAGGGTGCTTAATAGAGGCAAGAATAGTGAAACTTTGTCTCATGTACTTTGGGGCATGTTATCAGGAGAGGCCAGAAAAAGATATAATACTGGGAAAGAGAGAGGGTCAACAAAGGAGATGACCCTCAACAAGACGAAAGGACACAGTGACAATAACCATGAGCTTGAGCGTGTTGAGATCACGAGGATGGCATGGGATGGGGTGAGGTTCTGATTTGTTGCTTGTGGAGCTGCTGTGAATATAATTGGCACCTAACAACAACAACCACAGGTGTCCTTTTCCAACACTCTTTTTCACTAAATTCTTTGCCTGCATGACAAGTTTGGTCTCTGGCTCTGTCGTTCTTGCTGATGGGAGAAGGGACCTTCCTGTTAGAAGGTAGACCTACAGCAGCATGTCGTGGCTACAGCTCTCAGGTATGAAGTAGGGGGTGTGTCAGCCTTGAGGCATTTTGTCTAGGTATTCAGGAAAACAAGCCACTTGTCTCTTTGCAGATCTTAGAGTCTGGGTGGAAATCTCTGCTTTTCACAAACATAACATTCAAAGTTTGTGGAGGGCCAGAGTCCTTACAGCAGAGGCAGTCATCCGCTCAAGTTTCACTTGGCTGAATGCCTATTGGCATTTAGGGATCCACGTTTAGATCTCTTTTTACCCATTATAGAACTTTCAGGGTGGGAAAACCCCTTAAAATCATTGTGATTGAGTCAGATCTGACTCATAACTGGCCCTCCAGTGGGTTTCCAGAGGCTGTAAATTGCATGGGAGGAGACTGCTCATCTTTCTCCTGTGGAGCCCCTGGGATAGTCTAACAGCTCCGTCTAACCACTCACTGTGGAATATGACTCCAGAGTAGGGCTATATAGAGGGGTTTTATTATGAATTGTAAAGCCTGGTATCTACAAACAGCAAAAGCCTGCCATTCTTAGGAAACTTTGGAGCTACTTTTTGGAAGTGGGTAGGGCCGCTCTCCTAATATCATTACTCTCCTGCTTCTTGTGTGTCTTAATCTGGCAGCTCCCAGATCTGATCTCAGAGGAGGCTTTTTTTCTGCCCTTGAGGGATTTGGAATCTTTGTTGCCTGGGGTATTAGAGCTGTTTTCTGGTGATGTAGTCCTTAAGAGCTGTGCCGCTAGCTAAAAGACTAGACCTTCCTGGCAGTTGTTGTTAGATGCCATTAGGTTGACCACGACTCACAGTGACCCTATGAACAACAGGTCCCTGTCCTATCCTGTGCCAGCCTTGTTGTTTCTGACATTCTTGAGTCCATTGCTGCAGTCACTGTGTCAATCCATCTGGTTGATGTAGTCAGAAAGCACTAATGGCTCTGGCTCTGAACTTCTGAGACAGAGGAAAAGAAATGTCAAAGTAAAAGAGCTGAACAGAAGATTTCAAAGGGCAGCTAGAGAAGACAAAATCAACTGTTATAATGGAATATGCAGAGACCTAGAGTTGGAGAACAAAAAGGGAAGAACTCTTAAAAAGGGGGGGGGGAAACTCCAATTAAAAGGAAAGAACTTGCTTCGTATTTCTCAAGCTGAAAGAACTGAAGAAAAAAAAATGAATTTAAGCATCGAATTGCAATACTGAGAGATGCTGTGGGGGAAATCTTGAATGATTCAGGAGGCATCAAAAGAAAATGGCAGGAATACACAGAATCACTGTACTAAAAGGAACTGACTGGCACAGAAGTATTTCAGGAAAGACCATAAAAACCAATGGTAAGGAAGGAAGAAGTTTAAACTGCAAGGAAGGCATTGGCAAAAAATATAAGCCACGCAGGGTCGACAGGATACCAACTGACATGTTTGAAACGACAAATGCAGCCCTGGATGCTCTCACTAAGGTATGCTAGGAAATTTGGAGGATAGCTACCTGGCTGTAGCTGTATTTGCTTCCATTCGCAAGAAAGGTGATCCAGGGCAGAATGTGGAAGTTAATATCACATGCAAGCAAAATACTGCTGAAGATCTTCAAAGACCTCTAGAGCAGTTCATAAACAGGGAACTATGTATGAGAAGTGTAAGCTGGAGTCAGAAGAGGTCATATTACCAAGGATATCATTGCTGCTGTCAGATGGATTCTGGCTGAGAGCAGAGAATACCAGAAGAATGTCTATTTGCGCATTACTGACTATGCAAAGGCATTTGACTCTGTGGATCATAACAAATTATGGCTAACATTGAGAAGAATGGGAATCCCAGAACACTTAATTGTGGTCATCAAAAACCTACACCTAGGCCAAGAAGATGAACAGAGCAAGAGAACAGTACATGGTTTAAAACTAAGAAAGCATGCATCAGAGCTGTATTCAATCTGTATTCTGAGCAAATTATTCAAGAGACTGGACTCTTGTGAAGAAGAATGTGGCATTAGGATTGGATGGAAGAGTCTTCAATAACCTTCAGTATGCACATGATACGACCTTGCTTGCTGAAAGTAAAGAGGATTTGAAACACTTGCTGCAGAAGATCAAACACTACAGCTTCAGCACCTCGAGGTCAAGAAAACAAAAAATTTTGCCACTGGCCCATTAGTGGACATCATGATAGATGGAGAAAAGATTGAAGCTGTCAATGACTCCATCTTACTTGGATCTACAATCAATATACTTGATACCACAAGTCAGGAGACCAGAAAACGTATTTCACTGGGAAAGTCTGAGGGACCTCTTCAAATTACTAAAAACATTGATGTCACTTTGAGGACTAAGGCACACCTGGTTCAGACCATGGCTTTAAAAAATTTTTTTTTTAAATTTTATACTGGTTTACCTACATTGTGGTCTGTTCAATCACTTGCTGTGCATCTGAGAGCTGGACAATAAATAAGGATGACAGAAGAAGAACTGATGCCTTTGAAGTGTGATGTTGGAGGAGAGTAATGAATATTCCATGGACTGTACAAGGAACAAACAGATGTCTTGGAGAAGGTGAAGCCAGAGTGTTTCTTGGAGACAAGGATAGCAAAGCTTCATCTCATACACCTTGGGCATGTTGCCAGGAGAGGCTTGTCCTGCTAGAAGGACATCGTGCTTAGAAAGGTGGAGAGTCGGCAAAAGAGAGGAAAATCCTCAGCCAGGTGGATCGACCCAGTAATGGGCTTGAGCGTGCCAAAGTTATTGAGGTTGGCACAGTATAGGACAGGGTTCAGATCTGTTTTTCTTAGAATCACTATGAGTCGTACTCAGTTCGATGGCACCTAACCACAACAGTGATGGACCCGTGCTCGGGAGGAGGAAGATGAGCAATCTCTTGTGTTTACAGCTTCCGCAAAGCTGCTGGGGCATCAGCGATGACTTGGTTCCGACTCAGCCACAATGGTGGACCTTTTTTCTGTAATTATCCGTTCTTAAAATGAGCTAAATAGTTTAGGTCCAAGACTGTTTTGGCTTGAATTTTCCCTACTTTTGCTAGTTATTAAGATGCCATTTAAAAAAAAAAAGATGTCATCTACAAAATTGCAATCTTTGTTTCTTACCTTTAAAGATTTTGTTACTATTTCAACAAAGATTGTAGTTGAGTTCTTAAGCCTTTTGGCTAATACTTTCCGGGGTAGATGTCTCTTATCTTCTGCCTTTAAATCAGTCTGTTCAAAGGCAAATAAGGGTTCAGAACAGGTACATAAGGAGACATGCCAGCAGGAAAGTTTCTCTATCATTCACACAAGACCCCAAAACCTGAAAAGGACCAATCTCCTTCAAAACAACAATAAACCTACAACCAGAAGAAAATAAAATAAATGAATGGGACTTCTAAAAATTAAATCTCTATGCACATCAGAAACATCTTTAAAAGGGTAAGAAGAAAACCCACAGGCTGGGAAAAATACTTGGCAATGACACATCTGATAAAGGACTAATATCTAAAATGTATACGATACTCCAGCACCTCAATAAGGAAAAAAATATGTAATCCATTCACAAAATGGGCAAAGGAAATAAATATTCACTTCAGTAAAGAAGACATTCAGATGGCAAAAAAACCCGTGAAGAAATATTAAAAATCCCTGGCTAACAGAGAGATGCAAATAAAAACAACTATGAGATATTATCTCATCCCAGTAACAATAGCAAAGTTCAACAAGGCAGCAAACAACAAATGCTGGTGAGGTTGTGAAGAGATTGAAACTCTTTTTTTTCTTTTTTAAAAATATGGAACGCTTCACGAATTTGCGTGTCATCCTTGCGCAGGGGCCATGCTAATCTTCTCTCTATTGTTCCAATTTTAGTATGTGTGCTGCCAAAGCAAGCATGAGATTGAAACTCTTATTCACTGCTGGTGGAAATGTAAAATAGTACAGCCACGATGGAAGATAGCCTGGCACTTTCTCGAAAAGTTAGAAATATCATTTTGCAGGGAGAAAAGTGGGCAACAATGAATGAATGGAAATAAAAAAAAAATAAGAAAAAAAAGAAAAGAAATACCATTTGACTCAGCAGTTCCACTACTGGGAATATACCCTAAGAAGCCAGAGCTATGATTCAAACAGATACATGCACATTCATGTTTATTGCTGCATTATCCACAGTAGCAAAGAGATGGAAGCAACCCAAGTGCCCATCAACAAATGAATGGATAGAAAAACTATGGTACATCCACGCACTATAACACTGTCCTGAAAAACAATTAACTCATAAAACATTACACAACATGCAGGAGTCTGGAGGACATTTTGCTGTGTGAACTATCTCAGTCACAAAAGGACCAATACTGCATAGCACTACTGTTATAAAACAGGACAGACATGGGGAGGGTGTTGGGGAGAAAATGGGAAAAGTGTGGATAGATCATGAACACTGCATTACAGCAGATGAAGGAAAGAACTGTCCAAAAGGAATGTATGGTTAGGCATTATATATATGATTACAATCTGGAACGAGGGCTGCCTTGCAGGGAGAGTTTCAGAGAGGGAGGAGGGAGAAGAAAATGAGCAACAATGAAAACAAAACAAAACAAAAGTAAAACAAATAGGACTTCTAATACCAGCAGCTTCCCATCTCCCAGCTAGTGGAGTTTGCTGGATCAAAGAAAAATATTCTCTTCTGACTCTTACAACTTGTTAGATTAGTAACAAAACCTTGCAGAAGTTTGAACCCTTTGTTTTTACCTTCATTCTCACATCTCCAAATATCTTAGGCATTTATAAAGCTTACCTATCATCTATCTATTATTTATCAAGGTAAGACTTTGAAAACCATAGGTTTTTGTGTCTGATTTTTGTAAATATTTGGAAAGATAAATGTTATCTAACCTCTGCCTATGTATCATTAAAATGCAGCCATCAAGGGTTGTGGGTAAAGCCACTCTGACTGCAGAATCTCTCGTTTCCCCTCTTTTGTATTTTTAGTTTTAGCAGAGGAGCTTTGTGCAGAATAAAAACACCTTTTTCGACTTCTGCAACCCCTGTGGTATTGATAAGGATTCAAACAGTACGGAAGTTTAACACAATAGTGAATATATAAAGTCCCTTTGCCGTTGTATGCTGTGAGTTGGAACGGACCCGTACCTGACCCTCCAGTGGGTTTTCAGAGGTGGTAAATTGTTCATCCTGCTGTGGAGCAGCTGGCGAATTAGAGCTGCGTGCCTTTGGGATTACAGCACAGCTTCTTACAGCCAGGCCACCAGAGCTCCTTTTGTAAAGTCCATTAGTCTGATTAATATTGAGGTTGTTATTTCCGGGACTATAAAGATTTATGGTCAAGTCACTGGCATTAGGAAAGAAAAACACCAACAAAAATCCAATTGAGAAATTACTAAAGCACAGATGTTCCTCTGCAAGGAGCCTGATAAACACGCCCCATGATCATAAAGCGCAGGCCATCTGCCATCACGGGAAGGCAGTCACGGAACAAATCACCTTATCAGCACCCAGATCCTTCCCAGACATTCCTTTCCTCTTACCTACCCCCTTTAGCCACACCCTTAAAAAGCACAAGATGTCAGAAAACGCTTATCAAGACTCCCTGTTGTCTCTCAGACATCTAAATAAGGCTCATTTAAAGAGTTAATTCCTTGGTGCAACCACTATGGAAGGCTGTATGGCATTTTCTCAAAAAGTTGCAAATAGAAATACCATTTGATCCAGCAATTCCACTACTGGGAATTTACCCTAAAGAAACCATAACCACCACCCAAGCAGATATATGCATGTTTATTGTGGCTTTGTTCGTAATAGCAAAGAGCTGGAAACAACCCAAGTGCCCATCAAAAATGAAATGATAGAGAAGCTCTGGTATATTCACACAATGGAATACTATACAGCATTGAAAAACAAGGAACTCGTGAAATATTATGCAAAATGGGTGACCCTGGAGGAAATTATGCTGAGTGAAATATCTCAGTCACAAAAGGACAAATAATGCATAGGGCCACTGTTGAAAAACGGGACTGACATCAGAGTTGAGGGAAGGCAGAGAAGGAGGGGAGGAATGATGTATACTGCATTGAAAGAGTTGAGGGAGAGAACTGTTTAAAAGGGATCTGTGATTGGGTATTACTGTCATTACAGGAGTCCAGAATGAAGGCTGCACAGTGGAGTGGACTTGGGGGAAAGGATTGCATAACAATGAAAGAGTTTTTCTTTTACTTTTCAAGGAGAAGAGTGAATTGGGGAGGGTGGCAGGCAGGGAGAAAAGTGCAACAAGGAATGACTGGAAACCTTAAGTCTCTGTAAACTTTCATTAAAATGAATTAAAAATATAAATAAATTTAAAAAATGAGTTAATTCTTGTCTCTCCATTCAGGTGGTTTGTAGAGTGACAGACAGTTGAACACCCTTCTTTTCCAGTTCTACTGTTTATTCCTACCATTGAAAGAGTGGCATTTTCTTTAGGAGGGGCCCACTTGCCCCCTTTCTTGGGACACTTTCTCTTCTAGTGCCTGTACATCTTGGACTGCTAGACATTCTGCACCTTCATCCCCCCTTACCTGTGCACACATACTCCCATTGCGGAACATCTTTTTCACTCCCATTTTTTTTAACCATCCAAACAGATATATACACACCCAAATTTATTGTTGCATTATTTATAATAGCAGAGAGATGGAAGCAACCCAGGTACCCATCAACAAATTAATAGATAGAAAAACTATGGTATATTTACACAATGGAATACTATGTAGCACTGAAAAACAATGAACTTGTAAAACATTATGCAGTATAAGGGACCCTGGAGCATATCATGCTAAGTGAAATATCTCAGTCACAAAAGGACTAATACTGCATGGCACCACTATTATAAAGTAGTTCTGACATGGGGGGTTGGGAGGAGACTAGGATAAGAGTGGATAGACAAAGGCCATTGCATTGGAACTGATGAAAGAAAGAACTTTCTAAAATGAACATATGATTAGGCATTATACATACGACAACAGCCCAGAATAAGAGAGATATCTTTGAAAAGGGGACTGGGGTGGGGGAGGTAGGTAATTGTGCAACAATGAATGAATGTTTTTTTGTGTTTTTTTAAAAAGTGAACTAGGGATGGGGAAGGGAGGGCGAAGGGGTAAAATGTGCAACTATGAATGAATGAAAGTCTAACTTCTCTGTAAATGTTCATTAAAATCACAAATGAAATAAAATTTTCTTTAAAATAATTAATTTAGGTCAATGGGAGCCAAGGCAGTTGCTACAAGAGCAACTATGTGCTCCATCGCTAACTCTTCTCTCTGTCCAGCCTCCTGGTCCCTGTTGTACGTTTCGAATGCTTTCTCTAGAAGTCCTATAGGCTTCCTCAATCCTCTTTGTCGCTCCTACAGTATCTTTCTAACCTGATAGAGCTTTGTGAGATAAAAGTCATGTTAATCATGGGAATATTTGGGGGGTCAGTTGGGTTAATCTCTAAGAGAGCAGATGGATCTCTTGTGCTTCTTAAATAATTTCGTGGACTTTTGCAAGCCTTGTTTTGGTCTTCTGCCCTCACTCCTACAATGAGCTAATCCCAGCCCAGTTGGAGCTCCAGTTGGAGCCTTGCTGCTCTGTTCTCCCATGCAATGGGCGGTTGGGAGGTGGGGGTGTGTGTGTGGGAGTGTGTGGGGTGGGGCCTCAGGGAAGTGTCTAGGTCTCAGGGATCAGCTAATTCTCCATAGCCCGAGGGTGGGGAAAACGTCAGCTCTCATTTTACTATTATTTTTCTTAAAATAGATCCTTATGCAAAAAGCATAAGGTCTGATATAGGGGCACGAATGCTTGGACATGTGGGATTTTATCCCTTTTTTTTTCTTTTCTGCAAAACCAGACCATTTACAATACAACATAAAAGAAAATCCCATTTTTACCTATTTTCTTGATTCTCTTGTTGATATTGGGGCTAGCCATTTAAAGCACATTACATAAAAATATTATTTCCTTCCCTCTTCCCCACCCTCTTCTCAGTACTTGATGAAACCACATGGTCCCTGCCAAAACTGTTGATACAACTTTAGAACTTTTTCTGGGGCAAAGACATGGTATGGAGATTATGCCGGCAGACACTCACAGTCTAATAGTGGCAGAAAATGATTCACTTGTCTCATCCTGGTTGATTCTGGTCTATTTTAACTAGCTGTCAGAGAAAGGTCATTTTTTAACCAATCCCTTTTCTTTCCTCTCTCTCTCTCTCTCTCTCTCTCTCTCTCTCACACACACACACACACACACACACACACAC
>NW_006399778.1:6868414-6879279 GCF_000299155.1 Elephantulus edwardii | reverse complement strand
CTCTCTCTCTCTCTCTCTCTCTTTATAGCATACTTTATTTTTAAAGTTCTTGTCCCTGGTTGCCCTTACCTTTCTGGAAAATTCTTCAGTCAAAAAAGTCATTGTTGTCAGGTTGGTATCCACTCATAGCTGACTTTCCAGTGGATTTTCAGAGACGAAACCACATGTGAAGAGATTGAGGAGGAACAGTCGGTGGATTCCAACTGAGTGCCTGTGGGATTGCAGCACAGCACTAGATGCCCCCAAAGCTGCCAAGGGCCGTTACACAGCTCAATTAGAACACGCAGTGGTCGAAGTTACCCAGTTTAGTTCTAGGCACCCCAGTTCATCGTGAACCAGGGTTAAGAAAACAGCCCTCAACTCACCCTTAGCTTAGTAACCTCATCAAGTCATCCACTGCAATTAGAAGCTGCTGCTGCCTGGGAACTTTGCTTCTTCCAGATCATCAGGAGGTTGTATACTGGCAGTACAGTCAACCCTCAGGGCAAATGAGGTCCCGTGATTATAGTGAGGGCCGTCTTTGTACATCCAAATCTCCCCCACAGGGCTTCAGGTCTCAAGCAACCTAAGTCCCTGTGAGGGCACACTAAATTTTCTTACCTTGAAGTAGCAGGTCTGTCTCCTCCCACTGACCAACCAACAAACCAATCTTGGAGAAAGGGGCAGAGTGGAAAATCGGAAGTTTTATTATATACAGCTTTGGTGTATATAATGGTAAGGAATCACACTGCCAATGTAAAGGTACTTGGTTTGAAACTGCTTGCTACTCTGTGGGAGAAAGATGGACAGTTTCCTCCCATGTGATTTACTGCCTCTGAAACCCCACTGGAGGGTCAGCTAAGGAGTGGTTCTGACTTGACAATACATAACAACACAATAGAGGAGACTGGTTTTGGGCCAATTAGTTGGAGTACCTGGACAAGAGAAGATATTATGAAAAATGTGTCCCTTCCTTATATAAATCCCTGTGGTCTCAAAGACAAGAAGGCAGATTTGAGCAGCTCATAGCCCCTGTTTCCTATGTTTGTATGAATAGATGCTGCAATCAGAAGGCATGTTGCATTGAGGAAATCTGCTGCAAAATGCTAAAAAGCAAGGATGTCACACCAAGGTGTGCCTGATCCAATCTACGTTCTTTTCAATTGCTTCCTATGCATCTGAAGATTGGACAATGATTAAGGACGACAGAAGAATCAATATCTATGAATTGCGATGTTGATAAGGAGTTCAAGGGTTATTGAAGAACCCATGGACTGCCTAAATAGCAAATTGATCTTGAAGACAGTGCACCAGAGTGCTCTGCTGAAGCTTTGTCTCATATACTTTGGGCATATTTTCAGGAGGAATAAATCAATCAAACCCTGAGAAGGGTTAATGGTCAGTGAAAGAGAGGAAGATCCTCAAAGAGAGGAAAAAAAAATCCTCGGTGGGATGGACTGACACAGATTCTATGAGTCTTTGTTGTTGTTAGGTGCCATTGAGTTGAGTCTGACTCATAGCAATATTATGAACCACAGATCTGAACCCTGCCCTATCCTGTGCAATCCTCATCATCTCTGATATACTTCAGCCCATTGTTGCAGTCACTGTGAATCCATCTCATTGAGGATCTGCCTTTCTTTAACTGACCCTCTACCTTTTTCAAGGGCTGAATGGTCACTTTTAACAACATACCCAAAGTATGTGAGAAAAAACTACATCATGCTCATCCCTAAGGCGTACCCTGGTCGTACTTTCTCTAAGACAGACTTGCTCTTTTTGCAGCCCGTGAGATACTCAGCACTCTTCTCCAGCACCACAACGGAAAGGCCTCAGTTCTTCTGTCATCCTTATTCATTGTCCAACTTTCAGATGCGTAACAAGTAATTGAAAAGACCACAGCCTGAATCAGGCACATCTTAATCTTTAATCTAGCATCACTGCTCCTTAACACTCTGGAGAGAGGTTTTTGACAGCAAATGGCACTTTATAACAACAACATATAGGAGACAGGAGCTCTGGGAGCCTAGCGGAGAAAGATGGGGGATCTCCTGACATGAGATTTACAGCCTCTGAAAGCCCACTGGAGTGTCAGTTATGAGCTGTTGTCAGTTTGACGGCAAATTATGACAGCAACATATAGAAGGCAGGGACTACGACCTGCTCAAATCTGTCTCCTTATCTTGGAGACCACAGGGATTTACATAAGGACCAGACAGGTTAGTTTTTCCATAGTATCTTCTTTTGTCCAGGTAACCAGGGTAATTAAGCCAATCTTTCTTTTTTGGTTTTTTTAATACCAATAGGAGATTCCATTTATTTACACTAGTTGCCTTGGGGACAGAAGGAATACATAGCGTTTGCAAAGTCAACTACCTGTACAGGACGGATTGCTTATGCAAAAAAGAAAAATGTCAAGACCACAGGACAGCGTGAGCCCCATTCCCCTCCCCTAATGAGCCCAGCATACAGTAATGCCACTAATGGCCCCTGGGCATGCAGGGAGGAGGAGGAATGATGCAGGGAAGGAAAAGTCACTGGCCATGGAAATTTGTACAAATTCTCCCCCCCCCCCACACTCATGCACACACACACACTCCAACACATGACAGAATACAGAGTGGACAACACCTAGCTGGGATGGGAAGGATGAGAATTGAAGCCCACACAGACTGTTAAGAGGGAAGGGAATGGAGAGCTCTCAGGCCCTGTTCAAATACATGGTAGGGGGGCACTTTCTCCAAAAGGAAAGGGGGGTGTTTGTTCCCTCAGGGGACCAAGCCTGTCTCTTACCCAGCCTGGGAAGGGGGCTCTGGGCTGAGGGAGGGCCAAGGAACAATAGGGAAGTTGATGTAGATAAACCAGTTGAGGGAGAGACCAGAGGGGGAAAGGGTGTCTCAGGGCCTGAGCTGCAGCTGCCTCTCCAGAATCCCTTCCTTCATCTGCAGTCTGACCTGAGTCTTCACCTCGAAGCAGGTTGGGGTCTTGCTGAGATCCTCCTTTTCCTCTGGCTTTCCATAAGAGGGAGGCAGCTATGGAGGGTCAAGATCAGAGAAGCCCAGGCCCCAGGATTTATCCTAACTCCTGCTAAATTCAGTGTTGGCTTTCTAAAAATATGTCACAATTCTTGAGGTAAAAACCAGTTTGAAACCAGGCATTCAGCCACAATCAGAACAACGCCAGGAGAAGACAGGGGTTTCAGACAGAGCATCGCAGACCTATATCTCTGTTGTCCCCTTAACTCTAGGGTCAAACATAGCTCTGTAAACTCCTTAAACTCCTTTCCTGTTAGTTAACTCTGCTCCCAGTTCCAGTTCCTGCAGTGCCACTGCTGCTGGAGGCGGGAAGGTACATCTCAACGTGTAGACCAGTCAGGTGGGCACACTGGCTTGATAGTCCCACAAGGGCCAATGCCTAGGCACGACACCACTTCCCCCTCAACTGACACACTGCCCAGAGTACAGAGAATAATACCCTCTTCCTACTATATTCCTAAGCAAAAGGTGGGAGGCACAAGGTCAGGATGTCTTCAGAGCCCTAGACCACAAATACAGAATAAGTAATTTAAAAGTGGCCAAGGAAGAAGGAAAGAAGGCAGATGTTAGAGACAGGAGCATGGCGAGAGCAACAAGGTAGATGAGGGAGCGGCAGCTGGGAACTTGTGCTGCCCCAGTAGGGCTATAGGGTAAGGTTGTTGTTGTTGTTTGATGCCTTCGAGTTGTAGCGACTCATAGGGACCCTGTGAACGAATGGCCTGAGCGCTGTTCGTACATAGAGTTTCTGGAGGCAAGCCATTGCGGAAGTGGATGCCGCTCCTGCTTTCAATAGGGTAAGGCAGACTGTAGGAATATGGGCCACCCCAAGAGGGCAAGGCTAGGCAGGGAACGGGTAAGAAAGCATTTCAAATAAAGCAGCAACATTCCCTGTCATGTTGCCCCCTCCCTTCACTAACCCTGGGGCAGAGAAGTAGGGGAGTAATTGTGATGCACAGCTCCCTCTTCTTTCCCATTTCTTGAAGCTGTGGAGGCTAGAGGTCCTTTCTTGGCTCCCAACAACACAAGGACCGCTCCTGCTGCCAAAAAGGTCCATGGAGACTGAGGAGTAAGGGCTGTTTCTGCATGGGACAGGGAAAGTGGTGGCAGCTCTGGACGCACATCTCAGCAGACAGCGTTCTGTGTTTGCCTAACCCTAGGAATGGGGCCATAGGATTCTGCGCATAGACAGGGCCCACTCTGCCCCTCAGCTCCAAGCACTGGGTCCATTCACACTGCTGAAGGCAGCTGCAGGAAGCTGTTTCTAGGCTCAGGTTCCAAATCATAGTCTCCCAGATGCCACAATGCCCTTTGGCAGACTGTAGTCCAGTTCCTGGTGTGGGGGCAGACAATGCCTTGGCACAATGCCCAAGCCAGCCCCATGGCCTGGCTAGACATCCAGTAACTCAGAATAAATAGGAAAACTACGTCCCCACCAAACTTATGTCTAAGGCATAACATGTCCTGAGTCCTGCACACCAAGGGTTCATGCAGAGGACTTTGCCACCCCCTCAGGATGTATATTTGGATCTTCTGCACATCTGGTGCATGAAGCTTCCCAAGCCCAGACATTCTGGAGATAGTTGGTGCCATCCAAGTCAAAGACATCTATTCTGTCATCCTTAGTTACTGTCCAAATTGTAGGTGGGTAACAACAGAAAAGATGATAGCTTGGATCAGGCACATCTTAGTCTTTAAATGGATATGGATGTTCTTCAGAACCTTGGAGAAGTCTCTGACCGTAGATTTTCCCCAAGGCAATATATTTTTTTATTTCCTGACTGCTGATACCAAGGGGGCTGATTGTGGCATCCCTGGTGTACACCTTTACTGACTTTGCATTATCATCTTTTTTTGCAGGGGCCTTGCTAATCTTCTCTGTATCATTCTTGTTTTAGTATGTGCTGCCAAAGTGAGCACACCTTTCTTGATTTTGAACCATGCAGCGTGTCCTTGCTGTTCTGAGGTCTGCTTCTGGTCCAAGTATAGGTTTCACATAAGCACAATCAGTTGTTCTGAGATTCCCATTCTTCTCAGAGGCAGCCAGAGTTGATTATGATCCACAAAGTCAAATGACACAGATAGGCATTTGTCTGATACTCTTTGCTTTCATCCAAGATCAATTTAACATTACCTATAATTTCATAAACATAAGTATTATATGTGAGTTCTGCATAACCATTACAACAAATTAGAGAATGAACCAGAGAAGTAGAAGATATTATGAGAGAGATTGCTGGTGTCAGAATGGTGTAAAGGTTAGAGAGAGGACATATGTCTGACTTTTCCTTATAGAAATCTACTGTGGGTTATTGCTCTTGATTCTTCTCCCTTCTTGTGAAGTTAGAAAGAGAAATCTGATGTTATTGTCATGGTATTTTCACAATAACTCAAGAATTTATATTGGGAATCAAGAATATAAAAATATGTATAAAATTTTATTATTACTAGTTGTGTGATAATATTTTTTGTTAGATAAAATTTTATTAAATAGAGTGTCAACTTTTTTTCTTAACAAGGATGTAGAAAAATGAAAATTGTCATTGTGGCTTCTGATATATCTCCATAGGACAGCATTTGGTTGAAACAAATGTCTAGTAACAGGTTGTGAAGTTTATCTTTCAGTATGAGACTTTTGTAGCCATTGTATTTGACTTTGCCATGGGGATGGGAGGAACTATGTGAACAGGGCATGCTAGGCTGTCCACAAAGGGATTGGCTAGTTTCACAATTAAATAGAGTGGATTCAGTAGCAGAAATAATGAAACCTCATCACTAGCAAAAAAGAGAAAGCAAGAGAATGCAACTCGTCTTTCAGGACTAGAACAACAGCAATAGCAACCACAGTGGAGAACCAGAGATCCGACATGAGACAGAGCAACTTTGGGACTGCTGCCCATTCCCCTGCTATGGACAGAACCAGACCTAAAAGCCTTTGCTCAAGTCTGTTGAACAACTTGGGGGAGGTTGGGGAGAGCCAATAGTGACAGGACTGAAAACTTTGTAACATAGGCCTAAAGCCTTGAGACTTAAGGCTGAGGAGCCTGTGAGCACGTTTTGAAAATTGTCTTGACTGGATTCTGCTGCTGCTGTTGTAATGTGCCGTTGAGTCACCTGCAACTCATAGCAACCCTGTGTACAACAGCCCTGAAACCTGCTCTATCCTGTGCCAATTTTACTGTTTCTGAAATACCTACCCTCATTACCTTGATCACTGTATCAATCCATCTCATTGATGGTCTCCCTCTCTTTCTCCATCCCTCCACCCTCCCAAGCATGATGTCCTGCTCCAAGGACTGGTCCCTCCTTGCAACATGCCCAAAGTATGTCAGACAAAACCTCAGAATTCTTGCCTGCGAGGAGCAAGCTGGCTTCATCTTCTCTAAGATGAACTTGTTTGTTCTCTTGGTAGTCCATGGTATATTCAAAACTCTTCTCCAGCACCACCACTAAAAGGCATCAATACTCTTTCTGTCATCCGTAGTCATTGTCCAGCTCTCTGATGCATAGCAAGCAACTGCCAACTATGGCCTGGATCAGGTTCACCTTAGTCTCCAGACTGACATCATTGCTCTTCAGTTCTCTGGAGCGGTCCCTGACAGAAGACTTTCCCAATGCAATTTTGCTACTAACCTGAATTATAGCCTTTTAGTTTCTCCAATATTGTCCTGTGAACTATCACATCAAATACTGGGCCCAGAAAAGCAGTAAGATTGGTATTGAGATGAGTAGAAAGAGGTACGAGTGCATGAGGGACATGTCTGACCTCATGGGAAGTGGTTTTGTGTTGTTGATGCTATTGATGGGGATAGTTTTCCTTTGTTAAATGGGGAAAGGTCAGATATAGCTGTCCCCACATGGACCTTGCTCTTTTTACAATTGGTGTCAGAAATGGAATTCGAGTCATAGAAATGTGGAATTTTGTAACAATTTATGGGTTTGGAAAGTGCAGTTATAATGGCTACATTGGCTGTTCCTAAAATGGAAAGAAAAGTTAAGCAGCTTTTGGCATGAGATAAGGGCAAGGCCCCTGGCCATATAAACAAAAATGAGAATAAGTTAAGGGTGGAGAATGAAGTAGAAACTGTTAATCCCTGAAAATTGAAATTCCTGAAAAACTAAAAATTTTATATGTTAAGATTTTTGTTGATTTAATTATTAATATTGCTGTTTCTGGTTTTCCTCCTATACTCTTGGCACCAGCAGTCAGGGAATTAAAAGATTAATTCCATTAGGGAAATACGGTGTCAGAGACTTCTCCAAAGAGCTAAAGAGCAATGATATCAATATGGAGACTAAGGTGCACCTTAGGCATTACTACATATCTAGTAGACAATCTAATGGACAATGACTTACGATGACAGAAGAAGTGATGCTGTAGAAGAGTACTGAGTATACAATGGACTGTCAAGAGAACAATGTGGTCTGTCCTGGAGAGAATGAAACTGCTCCTTGGAGGCAAGGATTCTGAAGCTCTGTTTCACATACTTTAGGCACGTTTCCAGGAGGGACCAGTCCTTGGTGAAGGACATCATGTTTGGAAGGGTGGAGGGACAGCACAGGAAAAGAAGACAGTGCATGAGATGGATTGATACAGTAACTGGGGTAACGGGGGTCGGTGTATCAGAGACAGTGAGATTGGTTCAGAATAGGGTGGGGTTCAGAGCTATTTTACGTAGGGTCACTGTGAGTTGCAGGTAACTAGATGGCACATAACAACAACAACAACAATGTTAAGATATATTGTATAAATAATTAAAGCTTTTGTTGACTTAATGTTAAGATGTATGACATACATAATTACTGTTGTTGTTGTTGTTATGTGCCATCTGGTCGTTTGCGACTCATAGCGACCCTATGTACAACAGCCCTAAACCCTGCTCTATCCTGTGCCAATCGCTTTGCCTCTGACACACCATCCCGATTTCCCCAGTCACCAAATCAATCCACCTCCTAGAGGGCCTTCCCTTACCTGCATTGTCCCTTCACCCTCCCTAGCATGATGTCCTTCTTCAAGGACCGGTCTCTCCTTACAACATGACTAAAGTATGTCAGATGAAGCCTCAGAATCTTTGCCTTCAAGGAGCAGCCTGGTTTAACCCTCTCAAGGATAAATCTGTTTTTTTTTCTTAGCAGTCCATAGTAACCTCAATACTCTTCTCCAACACCAAAGCTCAAAGGCTTCAATTCTCCTTCTATTCTCCCTAGTCATTGTCCAACTCTCTGATGCATAACGAGTGATCACAAAGAACATGGCCTGTATCAGATGCACGTTAGTCTCCAGAGAGACACCATTGCTCTTCAGTACTTTAGAGAGGTCCCTAACTGCAGACTTTCCCATCACAATACATCTTTTAATTTCCTGGCTGCTGGTGCCAAGAGTATTGATTGTGGAGCCAAGCAGACTAAAGCTGTGAGCAATCTCAATCTCTTCACTATCCATCCTGATGCTGCCAGTTGGCCCAGTGGTGAGAATCTTTGTCTTCTTGACACTGAGCCTCGATCCATATTGAAGGCTGCAGTCCTTGACCTTCTGCAGCAAGCGCTTCAGGTCCTCCTCAGTTTCAGCGAGCAGGGTTTTGTCATCTGCATATGGCAGATTGTTGATAGATCTTCCACCAATCTTGACCCCACATTCCTCCTCATAGAGCCCAGCCTCCCGGATAATCTGTTCTGCATACAGGTTGAACAGGTATGGAGACAGGAAACATCCCTGGTGTACGCCCTTCCCAGTTTTGAACCATGCAGTGTTTCCTTGCTCTGTTCTGACGATTGCCTCTTGGTCCAAGTACAGGTTTCGCATTTAGCACGATCAAGTGTTCTGGGATTCCTATTCTTCTCAGAGTCAGCCAAAGTTTGTTATGATCCACACAGTCAAACGCCTTTGCATAATCAAGGAAGCACAGATAGGCATTTCTCTGGTACTCTCTGCTTTCAGCCAAGATCCATCTAACATTAGCTACACTATCCCTTGTACCATGACCTATGATCTTTGCAATTTCTTGCAATGCATCAGAAAGCTGGACAATGACTAAGGATGACAGAAGAATTGATACCTTCAAATTGTGGTGCTGGAGAAGAGTCTTGAACATAATAACATGGATCACCAAGAAAACCAATAGGTCTTTCTTGGAGAGGGTGAAACCAAGTTTCTCCTTGGAGGCTAGGATTTTGAAGCTCCGTCTAACATACTTTGGGAATGTGGCCAGGAGAGACCGGTCCATGGAGAAGGACATCATGCTTGGAAGGGTGGAGGGACAGAGCAGGAGAGGAAGATCTGGGGTGGGACGGATTGATATAGTAATTGGGGCAATAGGGATCGGTGTATTGGAATTAGTGAGACTGGCTCAGGGCAGGGCAGGCTTCAGAGCTGCTGTATGTAGTGGGTCGTAGATGACTCCACGGCAGATAAGAACAACGACAACATGGGTGATATATTCAATGATCCAGGAAACATCAAAAGAAGATACATAGAACCACCATGTCCCAGGGGAGTGCCAAGTGTTGCCCCAGCCCCCCTGCCTGCCTCTCTGCACAATACTTGAACATTCATCTGTACTGTTATTTGAATTGGGGAACCTTGGACCTGCGGGAGCTGGAGTGTGAGGGGACGGGACCAGCCTGGACTAAGACTGGCTCCCTGGGCACCCTGTCTGGACTAAGCCGGGCCTCTCGCTTTACTGTATCTCGCAGCCCAGCCCTCCCGACACTAGGGGGCAGGGCCGACCCACGGATGAAGAGGATGAGGCTCCTCCAGAGTGGCTTTCCCCACTCTTATCGTCATGGAAACTTGTACCTATTTGCCCAGGGAACTAGCAGCCAATGGACACCTCCGATGCCAGTGCTAAAAGTTTGAAATGGCCCCTCTTAGTTGCCATGGGAACTTAGTACCGGGACTCTTAGCCCTTCCTATTCGCCGCTTCCTCCAGCCTCGGAGTAGGGTGTCGGGTCCCCAGGTCCCGCTCCTCGACCCGGGCCTGCCTGCGGAGTCAGGTTGTACTAGTAGGGAAGGGGGGAATCCATCCACATACCTCAGGTAACTGGGAGGTGTAAGGGTGGGACGAGGGACTGGGAGATTCAAAGGCTGGAGGGAAGGAGGAGGTCTGGGGAACGCAAAAGGATTGTGGACAGAGCTGAGCTGCTTGGGGAAAGGGGAGAAGGCAGCCCGGTGGGGAGGCAGGTGGGTTACCCAGCCAGGCAGAGCCCCTGGGTCCCGAATCTATACAACACGGTTTGTTATAAAACTAAAATCTTCGAGCCAGGAAAAACAAAACAAAACAAAACACCAAAAACCACTGTACCAAAAAGAATTGACTGACACGAAAACATTTCAAGAAATACCACACAAACAAAAGCCAATGGTAATAATGAAGAAGCTGAAGCTGCACTGAAGGCATTGGCAAAAAAAAAACCCAAACAAAACAAAAAACCCAAACAAAAAACAATTAAGGCTCCAGGAATCGATCAGATATCAACCAACAAGTTTTTAAAGAATAGATGCAGTCCTGGATGTGCTTTCCAGTCTATACTAGGAAATTTGGAGGACAGCTGCTTGGCTGATGGTCTGGAAGAGGTCCATATTTGTTTCTCTTCCAAGAAAAGTGATCCAATAGAATGTGGAAACTATCAAACAATAGAATTAATATCACATGCAAGCAAAAGACTGTTGTTGTTGTTGTTGTTGTTATGTGCCGTCGAGTCGCTTGCAACTCATAGCAACCTCATGTGCAACAGCCCTAAACTCTGCTCTGTCCTGTGCCATTCTGTCTCTGATACACCCATCCTGATTACTCCAGTCACTGAATCAATCCACCTCCTAGAGGGCCTTCCCCTCCTCTTCCTGCCTGCCCTCCA
>NW_006399778.1:6865310-6867891 GCF_000299155.1 Elephantulus edwardii | reverse complement strand
GCATAACGCAGATTGTTGATAGATCTTCCACCAATCCTGACTAAAAATAATTTTAAAATGGCTAGAACACTACATAGATGGAACTGCCAGAAGTTCAAGCAGGATTTAGAAGAGGCCATTGCACCAAGGATATCATTGCTGATGTTAGAGGTTCTTTACTTTCAGCCATGAAATACCAGAAGAATATCTATATATGCTTTATTGACTCTGCAAAACCTTTGACTGTGTAGATCATAGCAAGTTATGGATAACACTGAGAAGAATGGGAATCCCAGAACACCAGTCATGCTTGTGTACAACCTATACCCAGACCAAGAGGCTGTTGAGAATAGAGCCAGGAAACACTGTATGGTTTAAAATGAAGAAGGATGTGCATCAGGGTTATATTCTCTCTCCATACCTATTCAGTCTGTATGCTGAGCAAGTTATTTGAGAAGCTGTCTCTATGAAGATTGTGGCATCGGGAATGGAGGAAGAATCATCAATAACTTATGCAGATAACACAACCTTGCTTGTTGAAACTGAGGAGTATTTGAAGCATTTGCTGCAGATAAAAAATTGCAGTCTTCAATATAGATTGCATCTCAAAATCAAGAAAACAAAAGTTTTTATCAGTGCGCTGACAGGCAACATCATGATAGATCAAGGATTGAAGTTGTCAATGATTTCCTCTTACTTGGATGCACAATAAACACCCTTGATACCAGCAGTCAGGAGATCAGGAGATGTACTACACTGGGTCTGCAATCATAGAGCTCTCCAAATTATTGAGGAGCAATGATGTCAGTTTGAGGACTAAGAGGCACCAAATTCAGGCAATGGTCTTTTCAATCACTTGCCATGCATCTGAGAGCTAGACAATTAATAAGGATGACAGAAAAAGAATTTATGTGTTTGAACTGTGATGTTAGAGAAGAGTACTGAATATCCCATGGACTGCAAAAAACCACTCCAAAAATAAAAAAAAAAACAAAACTCCAAACCTTGTCACACATTCTATTTTGTGCATTTTGTCAGGGTAGGAGCTATTGATATGTGCTGTAGAGTCAACTACAGGTCCTAGTGAATCAATGAATAATGGATCTGAGGCCTGCCTTATCCTGTGCCATCTTCACGATCTCTGATATTCTTGTGACCATTGTTACAGGCATTGTGTCAATCTACTGTTGTTGAGAAACTTCCTCCCTTATGCTGTCTCTTTACCTTTCCCAGAATAATGTCTTCTTCCAAGTACTTATCCATTCTAACAACATGCCCAAAGGGTGTGAGATGACGTTTCATCATTCTCGCCCCTAAGGAGCACCCAGGTTGCACTTTCTCCAAGACAGATTTTCTTCTTCTTTGGTAGTCCATGGGATATTCAATGCTCTCCTCGAACACCACAACTCAAAGGCCTCTCTTTTTCTTCAGTCATTCTAATTCATTGTCCAACTTTCAGCTACATAGCAAGTAATTGAAAAGACTATAGCTTAGACGCACCTTAGTCTTCAAACAGGGGAAGAGAGTCTTTGGAAGAGACATCATTGTGCTTGGGAAAGCAGAGTCTGGTTAGCAAAAGAGTAAGATCCTCAACGAGATGGATTGACACAGTAGCTGCACAAATGGACTTGAGCTCAGAGGACAGTCTGACAATGGTGAAAGATAGGGCAAGTTTTCCATCTGTTGTTCACAGGCTCACTACGAATCATAGTTAACTTGATGGCACCTAATAATAACAGCAACAATAGTTTTGTCTGTTGTTGTTACTGAAACTTGCACTAACAATTATTGGGGGGAAAATTAGGGTGATTTTTATAGTTTGTAATAAATCTATGAAACTTTGAATAAATTTCAATAAAATATTTTGGTGCTTGGGCAGACATTGTTCTAAAAACACATGCTTCCTTGTCTTATTTTTTTTTCTTGCAGAATTAAACCTTTTCCCATCACTGCTACACCTTTGTGGTGACTTTATCTTAAAGCAATTACTAGCAAAGTTGTGGGAAGATTTTATAAAGCAACTGACTTGGGTGGTTCCATGGAGACCTGGAGTGTGGAGTAGAAGCCAGCAAGGAAAATGTTATCTTCAGGACCCCACACATTCACACTCTACATCTCTTCAACACGGAGCCTTTTCTTACCATTTCTTGCTCTCTTTTTCATTTGGAAAGCCTCAATTTGTTTCTTGCTTGTTTGGTTGATAGTGACATCTAGTGACGTTTTGGGTGAGCTGCAGTTTGAGAAGTTAAATTTTTTACTTTCAAAGAACCCTGGAACTTTGTTTTTAGGTGCCTTCCAGTTGAGTACAACTCATCGAGCCACTATGAACAACACCCCTGAATCCTGTCCTGTCTTGTGCCATTTTCATCATCTCTGACACACTTGAGGCCATTGCTGTAGTCCTTTGTCAATCTATCTTATTGGGAGGTCGTCCTCTCTTTCACTGACTCTTATTTTTTAAGCATGATATCCCTTTCTTTTTTTATCTTTTTTTATTAAATTTTATTAGTATTAATGAACATTTACAGGGATTTTGGGTTTTCATTCCTTCATTGCTGTACCATTCTCACACACTTGAGGCCATTGCTGTAGTCCTTTGTCA
>NW_006399778.1:6828508-6860809 GCF_000299155.1 Elephantulus edwardii | reverse complement strand
CATTGGGAAAGTCAGCTGTCAGGGTCCTTTCCAGAGTGCTGAAGAGCAGTGACGTTAGTCTGGAGACTAAGGTGCACCTGATCCAGGCCATAGTTGGCAGTTGCTTGCTATGTGTCAGAGAGTTGGACAATGACTAGGGATGATGGAAAGATAATTGATGCCTTTGAGCTGTAGTACTGGAGAAGAGTTTTTAATATACCATGGACTGCCAGGAGTACAAACAGATTCATCCTAGAGAGGGTGTAGCCAGCCTGCTCCTTTGAGGCAAGGATTCTGAGGCCTCGTCTGACATACTTTGGGCATGTTGCAAGGAGTGGCTGGTCTTTGGAAAAGGACATCATACTTGGAAGGGTGGAGGGACAGAAAAAGAGAGGGAGACCTTCGATGAGATGTATTGATACAGTGACTGGAGTAATGAGGGTAGGTGTGTCAGAGATAGTAAAATTGGCACAGAATAGAGCAGGTTTCAGGGCTGTTGTACTTAGGGTTTCTATGAGTCACAAGTGACTCGACAACCAGCAGCAACAACAACAACATCAACATCCCTTTCCAAGGAATAGCCTATCTTAGCAAAATGTCCATAGTGTGAGAGACAAAGCTTTATCATTCTTGACTCCAAGGAGCACCTGGTTTCACCTTTCCCCTGACATATCTGGGTGTTTGGGTTTTTTTTCAGTCTTTGGGATATTCAGCTCTCTTCTACAACATCACAACTCAAGAGCATCAATTCTTCTTCTGTCATTCTTATTCACTGTCCAGTTTTCAGATGCACAGCAAGTGATTGAACAGACCATGGCCTGAATCAAGTGCATCTTAGTCTTCAAACTGACATCATTACTCTTTAGTATTTTTGAGAGGTTCCTGACAGCAGACTTGTCCATATCAGTATGTCTCCTGCTCTCCTGACTATCAAGAGTTGAGTGTGGGATTGTGGTATTGGAAAAGAGTGCTGAATATCCCATGACAGCCAAAAGAACAAATAGATATGTCTTGGAAAAAGTGCAGCCTGAGTGCTCCTTGGAAGCAAAGACGGTGAAGTTTCCTCTTTCATTCTTTGAACATGTAGTTAGATGAGTCTATTCCTTAAGATGGTCTCTAAATTCAGATGAGATATACTCAAGATTATGTTTTAGCTCTTGTGGACTAGTTTTTATTTTCTTCAGTTTCAATTTAAACTTGCATGTGAGCTGTTCCACAGTCTGTCCCTCATATTATTCTGACTGATAATATTCAGCTTCCCCACCATCTATTTTGGCAAGTGTGGTTGTATATGCTTATGTATTCCATCAGGCAAGTCGATGTGTATATCTGTGTATTTACATTGGTTTTCTTTTTTAAAAAGAAAGTATTTGTGGTGAGCTCCACCGCTCTGCTTGAGAAGGAGGGACAATCTTCTCCTGTGCCAGTCAGATCTGATTTGATGGCACGTATACACACACAAAAAAAACCCCCAAAACAAAACAAGTATTTGCAATGAAAAGTCATTGGCGGTGCAAAATTCTATCATATGATCTTTGATCTTGTATCTATTACCAAAATCATACTTTTGACTACCAATCCTTTTCCTTTACTTCCAGTCTTTGCATTCCAATCACCAACTATTATTGATACATCTTGGTTGTACATTCAGTAAATTCAGACTACTGAAATTTATACAGATCCTCAACTTTCCCACCTTTGGTTTTAGTGATTATCTGAATAATAGTTGTATTAAGAGGTCTTCTTTTTATGTTTATGGATATTATTGTATCACTGATGGTATTAACCTTCAGGATAGATCTTTATGATGCTGAATGCAACTCATTTTCTCTTCAATTTACCAATAGACCATTTGATTATCTGATTTAAAATAGCCAATACTAGGCTGTTTCAGCTCACAAATGCTTAGGACATCAATCTTCATGAGTTTCATTTTTTAGTAACTTCCAATCTTCCTACATTCATACTTTATGCATTCCACATTCCAATATTTAATAAATGTTTGTAGATGTTTTTCCTCGTGTTAAGTCTTGTAACATAAGCAAATAAAGGCCTTTCCTTGGGTGAAAGTTTTACTCCATCCATGACATTAAAGTAAACTTAGCAACTCCTGGGAAGAAAGATGGGCAATTTCCTCCTGTGTGATTTATAGTCTCAGAAACTCAGAGAAGAGTCAGCCATGGGTTGGTTCTGGCTTGATGACAATGAGCTTGAAGTTTTGAGCTATTTTGAAGAGGTTCCCTAGTCATACTTTGAGTACTTTCTAACCTAAGGGCCTCATTTTCTGGTACTAGATCAAACAAGGTTCCAATCCTATTCACAGGGTTTCAAAGTCCCATTATTTCAGAAGTTGATGGCTAATTCTGCTTCCTAGTCTTAGTCTGAAAACTTCACTGGAAACTGCCATCATGGGTCTTGGTATTTGATATACTACAGCTTAGGTAACCCTCAACATCACAGCAACACACAAGCTACTACAGTTTAGCAACTGATGAAGGACACACTGGGACTAAAAAATGATTGTTGAATGAATTTCGGTGAAGGAACTTTTCATTGTGAAAACCATGAGGAGAATTATTTCAAGATTTTCTAAGCACAAACTGATCTGTTGGGGAAAGATGTCTGATTGGACATACACCAGGGAGGAGAAAAGCATACTTGGTTTAACATTTCATAAGTTCCCCTCCAAGAGTCTGTGACACTGGAACTTAGGGACGTCCTTTCAGAGCAGAGTGTTCTGGTGGCATAGTCTGCAGAGTGTTGCACTGATAACCCAAGTTCTACCCCCTCTGGTGGTTTGAATCCAAAATGATGAACAATCCCTTCTTGTGCAATTTACAAACTCAAAATCCAATTGAGGGTCAGCAATGAGTCAGTTCTGATTTAAGGGAGTGAGTCTGAGTCTTTCAGACCCTAACCTACTCTGACATTAATGCACAGATGAGAGTAGAACTGAGCTGGATTTGCTAAGCATTGTGTAAACTTTACATGGGTACCCTCTCAGTGATTTAGAGAGGGAGTTACTGATATCATTCTCTGTAGTGTTAGCCTAAAAGTTGGCTTTTTTTGTTTTAAAAAAAAGCATTTAGCCTCTGGTTTCCAGCTTCCTTAACTCTAAGACACATGATTTGAAAATCAGTATGGTCTTACAAATTATCAACAGCTGTGGGACTAGGAAAAGAGAAAGAGTACTTTCCACCCTGGTGGCAAGACTTGAGGCAAGCAAGGCTTGTGGTGGCAAGACCTTGGTGGTGGAGAGATGGTGGCCTTGCTGTGGACAAACAGTGGCAAGGTGTGACCTTGCATTTGTGCTGGCCACAGTTAAAAGTTTGTTTATTCTTGCCAGATGTTTGAAGGAAAAGCTGACTTATAATTAATTACTCTGAGGCAAAGCTTGCTGGATGATTTGGTTACAACTACTCTGAGGCAAACTTCGCTGGATGATTTTTATTTGACTGCTTACCTGAAACCAGATCCTGCACTTATTAAGGAATTGTGCCTTGGAACTATTGGGTTAAAGCTTGGACTTCTATTGTGAGATATTCTTTGCTTCCCCTACTCAATTCCCTAATAAACCCTATTGTTGGTACCATAACTTTCAACCAGCTACAAATGAATGAACCTCTTGCTGCTGCTGGGGCTCTAGAGACACCATGAGGCTGGGCTATGGGCTCTTGATCTGCTTTCTGCTCTGGGGTGCTGAGGGGCTGTGCTATTCTCACTCCCTCTTGCCCTTTCAGAGAGACACTCATGGCCATGTGTCTCCATGCCCTGCTTTCTGCTGGTTAGACATCCTCTTTGTTTTAATGTCGAGTAGAGAGAAATACAGAAAGATGAAATGGCTTTTATGGTCACACAAAAGAGTAATACCCAACCACAGAGCTTGAGTCCAGGACCATCTGTCTTAGTCATTTAGTGATGTTATAACAAAAATATCACAAGTGTGTGACTTTAATAAACAGACATTTATTTTCTCACAGTTAAGAGACTAGAAGTCCCAATTTAGACCACTGAATCTAGGTGAAGATGCTCCCTGTGTCAGCTCTGGAGATCCTGTCTCTGCTTCTGTAACCCCAGTATTTCTCAGTCCCTTAGCCATTTCCATCCAGGTGGCATATCCCATCCGTCCATCAGTGTGAGCTCATCTCTGTGCTATTGCTCTTCTCTGAAAATTGCACTAGAGCATCAAGAAGCCAAGACAAAGGGAAGAGGTGCTGAGGTAAAAGAGGTGAACAAAAGATTTCAAAGGACAGCTTGAGAAGAAAGTGTTATGAAGGAATGTGCAGAGAGCTGGAATTGTAAAATAAAAAGGAAAGAACTCACTCAGCATTTTTCAAGCTGAAAGAACTGAAAAACAAATTCAAGTATGGATTGCAGTACTGAGAGATTCTGTGGGTTAAATCTTGAATGATCCAGGAAGCATCAAAGGAAGATGGAGGAAATAAAAAGAATCACTGTAAAAAAAAAAGAATTGGCTGACACTGAAATATTTCAGCAAATATCATATGATCAACAGTCACTAGTAATGAGGGAAGAAGTTCAAGCTGCATGGAAGCCATTGGCAAAAATTAATGTTCCAAGAATTAAGGTGATACCAACTGACATGTTTCAACTAACAGATACAGTGCTGGACGTGGTCACCAGTCTATGCCAGGAAATTTAGAGGACAGCTACCTAGCTGGAAGAGATGTATATTACATATATTTGTTCCCATTCTGAACAAAGATGATTCAGAAGCATGTGGAAATTATAAAACAATATCATTATTATAATGTGCAATTTGAATATTGTCAAAGATCATTAAAAATGGCTAAAAGAATACATAGACATAGAACTAATAGAAGTTTAAGCTGGATTTAGAAAAGGTACTGCTGATATCAGATGGATCCTGACGGAAAGAAGAGAATCCAGAAGAATGGCTCTTGGTACTTCATTGACTATGCAAAGGCATTTGACTACATGAATCATAACAAGTTATGACTAACATTGAGAAGAACTGGAATCCCAGAACACTTCATTATCTTCATATGGTTTTAAATCAGGAAATGTGCCTGTTGGAGATGTATCCTTTTTATTTATCTATCTGTATGCTTAAAAAATTATTTGAGCAACTAAACTCTGTTAAGAAGAATGTCGTATCAGGATTGCAGAAAGACTCATCAACAACCTGTATTATGCAGATGACACAACCTCACTTGCTGAAAATGAGGAGGACTCAAAGGTCTTGCTGCAGAAGATCAAGGAATACAGCTTTCAATATGGATTCCATCTCAACATTAACAAAAATTCTCACCACTGGGCTGATGTGTGCTATCATTATACATGGATAAAAGACTGAAACTGTCAACAACTTCATCTTACTTGAATTTACAATTGGCATCCTTGATATCATCAGTCAGGAGATCAAGAAACATATTTAAATGTGAAAGTCTGCTGTCAGAGACCTAAATTATTGAGGAACAACGATGTCAGTTTGAAGGCAAGGCAAGCCTTATTCAGGTTATGGTCTTTTCAATCACTTTCTATGCTGCTGAGAGCTGGACAATGAACAAGGATGACAGAAGAAGAATTGATGCCTTTGAGTTGTGGTGTTGGAGAAGAACACTGAACATCCCATGGACTGTCAGAGACAAGACAGCTAAGCCTTGGAGAAAGTGTAGCCAGAGTGCTCCTTGGAGGTAAAAATGACAAAACTTCATCTCACATACTTTGGGCATGTTGTTATGAGATGCTCTTCCTTAGAGAGGGACATCATACTTGGAAAGGTGGAGGATTAATGAAGGAGAGGAAGACGGATGGACACGATGATAGGTCAAGGTTCAGATCTGTTGTTCACGGGGTTGCTATGAATTGAACTCAACTTGAGGGCACCTAACAAGAACAGCAAAGATGACTTAATATTTATTTTAAATTATATACATGCTATATGAAAAGAAATTGTAAGTCTTCCCACTTTAATGGTGTGAAAATAGCATCACATGTTGTCATCAGGCTGTCACCTCTGACTTCACTAGGAGGAGGAGAGAATCAAGGTGAACATCAGCCCAAGACTGATTCCTATGAGGTGGAGGTCAGATACAACTTCCACCCTCCAACCTTTTTACCAATTCTAACACCACTTGTTCCTCATACAGAACTCTCTCCTTCTTTTCTGGGGTTTGATAATTCATTGCTGTAACCACCCAGAATCCATTGATTATACTTGTAGTTATCAGATTTATTGGGGAAGTAGCTCAGGATCAGGGTGTGGAAACATGTAGACAAAGTCTCTTTTTGGGGCAGGATAGCTTGCTCAGCTCCCCTAGACTATGTAGGGCTCTTCTCATTTCTCTGGTCAGGCTTCTCTTGTCTCATTCAGGGCAAGTCCCTTTCTTAACCTTCCACCCCCAGCCCGACCCCTCCCCTGCTGGAGCAATGACACTGAGCTCTTTTAGTTCTGCCAGCAAGTACCCAGAAGTACCTCACTCCACCAGAAAGGCCTCCTGCCCTAAAATGTTTGGCCCTCTCTATCTGCTGGTTGGCACAGCCACTGCAGCTGCCTCAGTCAGAGGGCCAGGAGGTGCACCAGACTGTTTCGTGTCAGCGTCCTGGCTCTTTTGCTGCCATTTCTCTGCCTCCGGGCTCTGTCGTGCTTGCTGCCACTTCTCACCATCTTTGATTTTACATCTGTCTCCTGTATGTAGGAGGCTATCAATGTAGGGACTCTATGTGCAAAGAACATACTTTGCTCCTGATCTTTCTGCCTCTCTAAATGACTCATTTTAAGCCTAGAAGGATGGCAAAAATAGACCAATTCCCTCATTAGAATTATGTATACCTCATTTGTATAGCCTTAATACCCTCCTTCCCCAAGTCCTCCAGCCTCTTCTAAATCCTACTTAGATTTGGATTTCATTTTCTGTGGGTGTACTATTCTAGCCGTTTTAAAATAATCTTCAGCAAGATTTTACTTGCATGTAATTTTAATGATATTGATAATTTTTACATTTTGTTGCATTACCATTTTCAGGGATGGAAACAAATATGATTAATAACAGGTTACCAGAAAACAAGTCCTGTTCTGCACTCCTGGGACCACTCTTGAACAACCTGAATGGCATCTGTCTTTGACCAATCATGTACTATCACTTATGTGTTCTGGACTTGTCATTGCCAAATTATCCCTTCACCTTTAACTTCCCTGAAGGTCTTTCAGCCCATTATGAATTTTGTAACTCTTGTTCCCACTCCAACCTTTTAAGACCGTTTCCTTCTCTGTGGTGGAGCAGTCATTTCACTCTGTGGCAATGGACGGTCCCCTGGTCCAGACAGACTCTGCCTCTAAATAAACTCTGTTTGCTTTTATTTAAGCTGACTCTATGGTGTTGCTTTATGACAGATGAGAAATTTGATCAGATAAGCAGATTGCGAAGCTGGAGGCAAATCTGCACAAGTTCTATCTTTATTTTCCTTATTTCCTTCTGTTTTTTAGTATCAGAGTTCCTGATGCTTCCTGTATCTTGCCTTTGGCTCACTTTTCAAAAACAATGTGAAAAATAATACTACTAGCCAAAGCTAGTCCTGTGGCCAAATGGCAAATTGCCTGGTTGTAAACACGTTTTGTTTGAGTGCCACTAACTGAATGAACTTGTTTTCATTTTCTTTGGCTTCTGCTTGAACTTGTCCATGAGCAATTGATGGTCTGTTCACAGTGGGTCTCTGGTCTTGTTTTGACTCATGCTGCTGCATTTCTCCACTGTCCGTTAGTACAGAGTCAGTGAAAAAGACGACCCTCAATCAGACGAATTGATGCAGTGACTGCAGCAACGGACCCAAGCACAGCGGGGATTATAAAATGGTGCAGGAATGGACAGGGCTTTGTTCTGTTTTGCACAGGATTGCTACGAGTGGGAGTTAACTTGGTGGCACCTAACAACAACTGCTGTTTCTGAGTCTTCTGTTTATCCTGGAAACTTCTGAAACACTTCTGTTCTTAAGAGGGGAAAGAAAACTTTAAAATATTGAAACAATGATGGTTTGCTCTGATTTAGTTGTTGTTGTTGTTATTATGTGCCATCGAGTCGCTTGCCACTCATAGCGACCCTATGTACAACAGCCCTAAACTCCACTCTGTCCTGTGCCAATCGCACTGTCTCCGACACTCCCAACCCAATTATCCCAGTCACTGAATCAATCCACCTCATAGAGGGCCTTCCCCCACCTGCGCCGTCCCTCCACCCTCCCAAGCATGATGTCCCTCTCCAAGGACCGGGTCTCTCCTCACAACATGTCCAAAGTATGTTAGACGGAGCTTCAGAATCCTTGCCTCCAAGGAGCCACCCGGTTTAACCCTTTCCAGGACAAATCTGTTTGTTTTCCTAGCAGTCCATGGTATTCTCAATATTCTTCTCCAGCACCACAGCTCAAAGGCATCAATTCTCCTTCTATCCTCTTTGGTCATTGTCCAACTCTCTGATGCATAACAAGTGATTGCGAAGACCATGGCCTGTATCAAATGCACCTTAGTCTTCAAAGAGACACCATTGCTCTTCAGTACTTTGGAGAAGTCCCTAACAGCAGACTTTCCCATCACAATACATCTTTTAATTTCCTGGCTACTGGTGCCAAGAGTGTTGACTGTGGAGCCAAGCAAACTAAAGCAGCTGTGTACAATCTCAGTCTCTTCACCATCCATCCTGATGTTGCCACTTGGTCCAGTGGTGAGAATCTTTGTCTTCTTGACATTGAGCCTCAATCCGTATTGGAGGCTGCAGTCCTTGACCCTCTGCAGCAGGTGCTTCAGGTCCTCTTCAGTTTCAGCAAGCAGGGTTGTGTCACCCGCATAACTCGGGTTGTTGATAAATCGTCCACCAATCCTGACCCCACATTTCTCCTCATAGAGCCCAGCCTCCTGGATAATCTGTTCTGCATATAGGTTGAAAAGGTATGGAGATAGGATGCATCCCTGGCATACGCCCTTCCCAATTTTGAACCATGCAGTGTTCCCTTTCTCTGTTCTGACGACTGCCTCCTGGTCCAAGTATAGGTTTCGCATTAGCATGATCAAGTGTTCTGGCATTCCCATTCTTCTCAGAGTCAGCCACAGTTTGTTATGATCCACACAGTCAAATGCCTTTGCATAGTCAATGAAACACAGATAGACATTCCTCTGGTATTCTCTGCTTTCAGCTAAGATCCATCTAACATCAGCTACAATATCTCTAGTACCACGACCCCTTCTAAACCCAGCCTGGACTTCTGGCAGTTCTCTGCTGATGTGCTGTTCCAATCGTTTTTGGATAATCTTCAGTAAAATCTTGCTTGCATGTGAAATCAGTGAGATTGTTCTATAGTTTCCACACTCTGTTGGGTCACCTTTCTTGATTTAGTTACCCATTTTAAAACAGAAACTGTTCTTTTAATAATGTGAGCCTTCTGGAACACTTTTGTAGCCCATTCCCTTTCGCTACTGGAGGAATTAGTGGAAAGTACTGAGAAAACAATTGTGAATGTGAATCCTATGTCTGTTTGTATTGTTAGGCACCCTGTTTTTCAGTGGGCCCATCTATAATGTAGGTGTTAATAAAATTGATCTCATATGAGGACCAGAAAAGATTGGTGAAGCCCCTTTATCTTCCCTGGTTCTTAGCAGGCTCCCAGCCTCCTGCTTCCGGCTCCAAAAATTTCCCAGGGCTCAGGCCTGGGGAAAGTTGCAGATGTATTTAGTGAGTCCAGTCGAGGCATCACTGTGAACACAGCTGGGGTTCTCAATGGGGAATTTTGACGTGGGCCCCAGTCTCCAGAGAGACAGAGGAGCACTGAGAAAAGAGATGGTGTGAGGGCTGCGGTAGGGAGGAGCTGCCTCTGAGCCACTGCATGCATAGATCAGCCGCCTTGCCTCCAGCCAGGGGAGAGCAGGAGAAGCAAAAGCCCACAGGACTCATTCATGCAGCACTTCTGTCTCAGGTCATCAGTAACAGCCTCCCATTGAGGTGGGATGTCCAGTAGGCTTTCCTCCTGTGTGCCAGTAGTGACACTGTGGGGCTCCCTCTGTTTGAGTTTACCCAGACGATTTCCCCTTGTCTGTAATTTTCTTCCTTTGACATTGGGGACTTGAAAGATGTGATAAGGGCCAGGACACCACCATACCCTCAGACCCTGTGTCTCCCCAGTAGATGGAGGGAAGAGGGAATGGTTTTATGCTTCCCTGACCTTTGTTGGGAGAAGACTTAGTGGGGCTACATCTCTGGGCTGTGGCTCAGATTGTCCACACTCCCACTGACCCCTGACCCTTTGGCCTTGGCCAAGTCGTTTTTCTCCCTTAACTTTAGCTTTCTCCCTCACAGTGAGGAGAGAAAGAGAACTTCCTTCATAAGGCTGTGACAAGGTTGTTGTTAGATGCCACTGAGTTGGTTTCCACTCATTGTGGTCCTCTGCACAATACAATCAAACACTGTCTGGTTCTGTGCCTTCTTCATAACAAATGCTATTTCAACCCATGTTGCAGCCATTCTACCAATCGATCTTATTGACAATCTTCCCTTTTTTTGCTGACTTGATGGGTTAGTGGTTAGAAGAAGCTGCACTGCAATCCCAAAGGCACACAGTTCAAATCCACCACTGCTCCACTGAGGGAGGAGAGGAAATCTTCTCCCATGAGATTTACTACCTCTGAAAACCCACTGTAGGGTTACCTATGGGTCAGTTCCTTCCTGACAGCACATAACTACAACAAACAACACATACTTTATCAAGCACACATTCCTTCCTTAGGGACGAGGTTCTACTGATATTACATCCGAAGTGAGATGAAATCCCTCCATTCTCTCTTCTGATTTTCAGCACAGCATCCTACAGACTTTGCCTCCAGGGCCCTCCATCCTCTCCTCTAAAGAGTATCTAGCTGTATTTCTTCCAAGGCAGATTTGCTTGTTCTTCTGTTCATCCATGGCATATTGAATATGCTTTGCTCACAGTGCAATTAAAAATATCAATTCCTCCACAGTCTTCCTTATGCACTATTGATGTTTTTGTATCTCTGTCAGGTGATTGGAAATGGCTTTAGTCAAGTTAATCCTATCTTTAGTTTTTAATATTTTAAAAACTTTAGCTGAAGATAAGAGATTTGCCCAATGTAGGTCATTGTTTGATTTCTTGATTGCTGTTTCCATGAGTGTTGATTATGGCTCTAAGTCAAATAAAAGCCTTGACAATGTCAACCTTCTTTCTGTTCGTCATTATGTTGTTGATTGTCCCAGTTGTAAGAATGTCTGCTTTCTTTATGTTGGGATATCACCCATGCTGAAGACTGTGTCGTTTTTGGTTTTCATAAGTAAGTGCTTATGAAGTCTTCTTCACTCCCAGCTAACAAGTGATGTCACCTGTACATTGCTGATGAGTCTCCTTCTGATCCTGATGCTGTGTTCTTCACATATTCCAGTTTCTTGGATTATTTGCTCAGCATACAGGTTGACTAAGTATGGTGAAAGTATGTTGGTTAGGATGAAGTGAAATAATGACAGTACTAACCACAGGCCGGGAGGTCACAATGATTGTCAGAGATGATTCTCCAGAAACAGAAGTTGCCTGGGTCAGTGGTTGAAGCCTCGAGACTTGGCACAGAGTGGGTAACACAAAGTGACTATTGGACCCAGGCAATGAAGACCAGTGTGTTTATATCACCTGCTCTCCTCACCCTCTGCCAGGACTCCCAGCTGTCCTCTGCTGAGGAGCCAGAAACACAGCCTGTAAGTGACAATGATGAAGGTCTCAATGCAAACTGTGTACCTTCAAGTTTATGAAGCCACCTCCACACTCATTCTCTTATTTGATTCTCACCATCATCTAGTATTGTTCTAGATTCAGACAGATTTGAATTTGAGCCACGAACCACCTTGGGTAAGATGACCTTACATGATTAAGTCTATCTGAACTACATTTTCTCATCTCGCAGATGTGAGTAATGATAGAATCTCTCCCACGGGCTGTTGTGAGGATTACATCTGATAAAGTCCCATGCTAATAGAGCCCCAGTGTGTGATAAAGGCTCTAGAGATGCTAGGTTGAGAACAAATCACACTCTGGAGACAGGTTGGCAATGTTATTAGATATTCATTTTAACAGGTTCAGAAAAGTGATGAAACTCACCTGAGATCATCTGACTAATGAGTGAGGGAGGCTTGGGTCTTCCATGTGACTTGGAGTTGATACCACCAGCTTTGGAGGCCCGTAAATCTAGACTTAAAGGATGACTCTATCATTCTCAGTCAGATGACCTAGAGCAATCTCTATTGCATCTGAACCTCCCTTTTCCTTATCAGAAAGAAAGAGCTGCCTGTCTCCCCCAAAGAACACCCTTTGTGCCTCCTGACTCAGAGACTTTTTGCAAAGGTAAGGTAGAAAGCAGAAGGTATTTGATGACACCACTTGCAGCCCTTGATAAAAACCTGAGTTCAATGAGATTAAGCTGGATTCCCTGGTGGGTTGAGAGAGGAGAGTGCCTTGAGAACCACTGTAAGGAGAGAGAGATAAGATCACCCCAGATGTCACGGGTCTCTTGAGTGTTGGGGCCCAGGGCCCCACTCAGAGGATAGCTGGGCCACACACCTCAGAGATTGAGCCCAAGGACAGAGATTTCAAATCTTGGCAAAGATCTCTGTAATCCAGGCATGCTAAGGAAGCAAGTCCATTCAGACAATGGGCATACATTGTAGTGGGAACCAGAGGTCTCTCTCACCCTGATACTCTGCATGTGACCCTGGAAGTCTATGCAGGATATTGGGAGAAAGAAGTTCAATGTGTCCTAAGATCCAATTTCCAAACAGCCCACTAGGATGATGACTCTGAGTCTTGGATAGCTTATGCATCTCTGAGGGAGCTCTGGTGGTCTGGTGGTAAGGAGCTGTGCTGCCAACCCAAAGGGAGGCAGTTTGAATCCACTGACTGCACTGCAGGATAAAGATGAGGCAATCTCCTGTCATGTGAAGTATAGCCTCTGAAAACCTACTGGAGGGTCAGCTCTGAGTCTATTCCTCCTCAAGGGCACATCACAACAATGCGCATCTCCAGGGCATGCAGTAAAACTAACAGACACAACCAAAGAAGAGAGAAGAGACATGCTGGTGGGCTCTGCTGAACTGACCCTGACTGCCCACTGGACCACCATCCCTGCTTTTCCAGGAATGGTGAGCAAGAGTGAAAGACACACTTCCCTGGAAGAGGAAGCTGATGCTGGGGCCCTGGGCAGCTCTAGATGAGCCACAAGGGTCATCATGGCACTGTCCCCTGAGGCCTTTCCACATCTTTTCCATCCCCTTCTCTGCCCTTGAAGATTCAGCCCTGAGCTTCATGTGCTCAAGGTACCTCTACTTGGCACCCATCCTAGTTCGAAGCAATCTGCTGCCTCAGTTTATCCTCATCTTTTTCTTAGCAAATGATATCGATGAAGTAAGATGAGGTGAAAGTAAAAATTATGGCCATTATCATTTGTTGTTGTTGTTGTTGTTATGTGCCATCGAGTCACTTGCGACTCATAGCGACCCTATGTACAACAGCCCTAAACTCCGCTCTGTCCTGTGCCAATCGCACTGTCTCTCACACTCCCATCCCAATTATCCCAGTCACTGAATCAATCCACTTCATAGAGGGCCTTCCTTTCCTGCGCTGTCCCTCCACCCTCCCAAGCATGATGTCCCTCTCTAAGGACCGGTCTCTCTCCACAACATGTCCAAAGTATGTTAGACGGAGCCTCAGAATCCTTGCCTCCAAGGAGCCACCCGATTTAACCCTTTCCAGGACAAATCTGTTTTGTTATAATTTAGAATCCCTTAAAGTACACACATCTAGGTACAAAACATGCTGGCACCGTCTCCCAGTCAAACCCGAGATGCCTTCAGGGTCCAAGTGGATTTCTCAGCAGAAGTGAGCAGTGAGAAATAGAGTGGTTTGTCAGAGGCTGCGGAGCTGGAACACAGCCCTGGGCTATGCTGCCAGGACCACATCCTTCCACACACTCTTCCATGGAGAGGAGGGCCCTCTGAACCAGGTGCCTGGCCTCAGGGTCTCAAACTCATTGTTGAGTGGATTCCAACTCATCACAATTCTTCACTGGGTTTTAGAGACTGTTCATCTTAATAGGAGAAGACTGCCTATCTTTCTTCCCAGAAGTCACCCTAGTCTCTGGTGGGTTCAAGCTATTGGAGATTGGAACCATGTTTGGTCGCTAGTGCAATTCAATGTGCACCATGCCACCAGTGTCTGGCCTAGAGGACTAGGGTGGTATCTAGTCCTATCTAGCCACTCTTTGCCTTTTCTCTTTGCCTCAGACTTCCCATCTATAAAATGAGGCTTGACCTCACCAGCTGATCTCTAAAGGATCTTCCAATTCTAGCATTTTGGGATTCTTTCCTGGTCCACTGGCTGCTGTTTAAGTGTGTAATTGGTAAAGCAGCTTACCAAACCAAAGATTCATGGAGATTCACATGACCTTTCAGAAGGAGATCACCAGAAGGTTAATAGTAACACCAAGGAGGCCCTGACTCCTTAGAATAATCAACCATATAGTGGAGACAAGCTTCACATGCATGTGAAAGATGGACGTTGACTAAGGAAGGCTGGAGAAGAACTGACACCTTCGAATTGTGGTGGTGACAGAGTACTGAATGTACCATGAACTGATGGAAGAGCAAGCCAATCTGGGTGGGGAGGATGCAGCCACAGTGCTCCTTAGAAGCAAAAAATTGTGAGATTTCTTCTCACACACTTTGGACACACCTTTGTCTCCAGACTCTTCATTATATTGGAGAGGTCTCTAATAGCAGACTTTCCCATCACAATATGTCTTTTAATTTTCTGGCTGCTGGTGACTGTGAAGAGGGGTCAGTTCTTGGGAGATGGAGGGTCTGAGGAGGAGAAGACCCTCAGGAAGATGGATTTACACAGTGACTGCACCAATTGGGCTTGAGCATGATTGTGAGGCGAGCGTAGGATCCGGCAAGGTTTTGATCTGAGGCATAGGGTTGCTATGAGTTGGACTCAACTCTATGGCACCTAACAACAACAACAACAACACTAAAAGTTAGAAGGAAGGAAGGAAAGAAGGAAGGGGTATGACTGAAAGATAAGGGAGAGCCACAAGGAGGAAGTGCGAAGAATGTGGTTACCTTGTGAATATTGTAATTAATACCCTAAAACAAACTCTACATGAGCAGTTAAGCAGAAAAGAAATTTCTTTTGTGAACTTCCACTCAAATTGCAGTTAAGGGGGTGGAGGGAAGATCCTACAAAATCTCAGGAGCCCTGACATCTACCCGCCAGATCTAGATGTTGTTTTTATGTGCCATCGAGTCGCCTGCGACTCATAGCAATCCTATGTACAACAGCACTAAACCCTGCTCTATCCTGTGCCAATCTCACTGTCTCTGACACACCTGCTCCCATTACCCTAGTCACTGAATCAATCCACCTCTTTGAGGGTCTTCCTCATCTGCGCTGTCCCTCCACCCTCCTGAGCATGACGTCCCTCTCCAAGGATTGGTTCCTCCTTGCAACATGTCCAAAGTATGTCAGACAGAGTTTCAGAATCCTTGCCTCCAAGGAACAGCCTGATTTAACCCTCTCTAGGATGAACTTGTTCTTTTTCTTAGTAGTTCATGATATATTTAATACTTTTCTCCAACACCACAGCTCAAAGGCATCAACTCTCCCTCTATCATCCCTAGTCATTGTCCAGCTTTCTGATGCATAACAAGTGATTGCAAAGACCATGGCCTATATCAGGCACACCTTTGTCTCCAGACTCTTCATTACATTGGAGAGGTCTTTAATAGCAGACTTTCCCATCGCAATACGTCTTTTAATTTTCTGGCTGCTGGTGCCAAGAGTGTTGACTGTGAAGCCAAGTAAACTAAAGCTGTTAACAATCTCAATCTCTTCACCATCCATCCTGATGCTGCCAGTTGGCCCAATGGTGAGAATCTTCATTTTCTTGATATTGAGCCTCAATCCATACTGAAGGCTGCAGTCTCTGACCTTCTGCAGCAAGTGCTTCAGGTCCTCCTCAGTTTCAGCAAGCAGGGCTGTGTCATCTACATAACGCAGATTGTTGATAAGCCTTCCTCCAATCCTGATGCCGCACGTCTCCTCATACAGCCCAGCCTCCCGGACAATCTGTTCTGCATATAGGTTGAAAAGGTATGGAGATAGGACACATGCCTAGATAGGTGTCCAGTTTATTACATCTCAGAGATGTGGAAGAAGCCAGAAGGCTGGGAGGGGGAAGTTACTCACCGTTGGTTGAGCTCCTGGACCTTATCTGGTGTTGAAGGAACCCAGTTGTTTTGTGTCCACTCCTAAGACCTTGCCCTTGTGCTCTCTTCAGAGCTCTGGTTGAATTGCCTGTCTTGAACTTGAGGAGATCTGGTTTTCTGTTTCTCTCACCACTTCCTCTCTGGGTCCTCAGTGCCCCAGTGTCCTTGTCCCTGAGGTTGAGCTGTTTCTAGCGATGAGTCAGGACTCAAAGCTGACCCTCCAGAGGGTTTTCAGAAGCAGTAAATTGCACAGGACGAGATTGCCTATCTTTTCCCTGCAGAGCAGCTGGTGGATTCAATCTTCCTGCCTTTGGGTTGGCAGCATAACTGCTTACCACTAGGTCACCAGAGCCCCATTAGATAGAGTTTTCAAATGCAAATGCTGTACACATTGTTGTTGTGGGCCCTGAAGTTGATTCTGACTGCATAGTAACTCTGAAGATAACGCAAGTAGATAACATAAACAAATGGTGGAAACTGGTATAGAACAAAAAGGGTGGTAGGGACAATGGCATCCCTGGTGGCACAGTAGTTAAAGCCTTTGATAGTTAACCAAAAGGCTAGTGGTTGAAGTCATTATCTTCTTTGTGGTAGAAAAGTGCGGCAATCTGCTTCTATAAAGACTATAGCCTTGGAAACCCCATGGTCACTATGAGATCAATTGACTTGATAAAAATGAGTTTAGCTATTTGGCTTTGAGAATTTTGAGAATGGGAGAACATATGGCCTCCTTTTAATAGATACCTCCTGATAGAGACCCTTTTGTACAACAAAACATTGCACACTCCTGAGCCACCTTCATAATCATTGATATTCTGGAGCCCACTGTTGCCTCCACAGTGCCAATCCATTTATTGAGGATCTTCCTCTTTTTCATTCACTCTCAACTTGGTAATGTTAGGTTAGGTTAGTGGACTTAAAGAAGAAATCAGAGAGAATGAGAGAAAGCTTAATGCAGCTTTATTAAAGGGGGAAAGGGGAGCTCCCGGGTGAGTTCCTCATTCTGGAGAGGCAGAATGGGAAGTCACACTGTGAACTTACTGGGGAGGATTTTTATAAACAGAGTCTTTAGGGAGGGACATTCCACTCTGATTTATGAGCCACCTGCTAGCTTAGCCAGACAGGCAAGGCCGTTTTCTTATCAGCAACAAGCAAGGCCATCAGCATTTGAGTTCTGAATTCTTCATTCTTCTCTTTGGCCCTCTTTGCCCAGACTAACAGGTAACAAGCATGATGCTTTCCAGGCACCTGGTAACTCCACTAATTTTTGCTGCTTGTGAGTGTAGCCTTGTTGTTTGTTGTTGTTAGGTGCTGTTGAGTCAAGAACAACCCATAGCAATCCTATGAACAAACAATCTGAATCCTGTCCTATCCCGTGCTATCCTCACAATATCTGACACACTCAAGTCCATTGCTGCAGTGACTGTGTCAACCCTCCTGGTTGAGGGTCTTCTCTTCCTTTGCCATCCCTCTAACTTCCCAAGCATGATGTGCCTCTCCAAGGAATAACCTTTTTTTTTTAAGGTGAGAAAAATTTGTATTTAGAATTAGCCAGCTGGACTGTTTAGGTGATCCCAATTTTGTTGGCAACATCCAAATCATCACAGTCAGGAGCAAGTCGAACATAGGCCTTCTTCTCTCCATCAGGCCTAATCAAAGTTTTTACCTTGGCCACATCAATGTCATAGAGCTTCTTTACAGCTTATTTAATTTGGGGCTTGACATCCACAGTGAACACAAGTGTGTTGTAATCTTCTATCTTCATCATGGCTGACTCAGTGGTCAGGAGAAACTTGATGGCATAGTGCTCAAGCTTGTTTCTCCTGGGAGCGCTCTTCCTGGGGTACTTGGGCTGTCTTTGGAGTCTTAGCGTCTTAGGCCACCGGAAGGTGGGTGACGTGTGGATCTTCTTTTTTTTGGGCTGTGGATGCCCTTCAGGACTGCCTTCTTGGCCTTTAATGCCTTTGCTTTGGCTTCAGTTTTGGGAGGGGCAGGAGCTTCCTTCTTCGCTTTCGGCACCATCTTCATAGACAGGCAGGAATAATCTTTCTTAGCAACATGGCCAAAGTATGTGAGATAAATCTATGCCTCCAAAGAGTACTCTGGCTGCACCTTCTCCAAGATATATCTGTTTGTTCTTTTGACAGTACATGGAATATTTGGCAATCTTCTCCAACACCACAATTCAAAGGCATCAGACTGCCCTTGTTGTTGTTATTAGGTGCCGTCAAGTCAAGGACGACTCATAGCGACCCTATGAACTAAAGGTCTGAACCCTATTCTATTCTGTGCCATCTTCACATTTCCTGATACACAAGAGCCCATTGTATCAGTCACTGTGTCAATCCACTTGCTTGAGGGTCTTCCTCTCCTTTGCCAACCCTCAACTCTTCCCAGCATCTTGTCCTTCTCCAAGGAATAGCCCCTCCTAGCAACCTGACAGAGGTATGTGAGGTGAAGCACCATCATTCTTGCCTCTAAAGAGCACTCCAACTGCACTCTCTCCAAGACTTATCTGTTCATTCTCTTGGCCGTCCATGGATGCTCAGTGCTCTTCTCCAACACCGCAGGTCAAAGGTGTCAATTCTTTTTCTGTCATCCTTATTCATTGTCCAGCTCTCCGATGGATAGCAAATGATTAAGAAACACCAGTACCTGAATCAGAGGCACCTTAGTCCTCAAACTGACATCATTGTTGTTGTTGTTGTTATGTTCCGTTGAGTCGCTTGCAACTCATAGCGACCCTATGTACAACAGCCCTAAACTCTGCTCTGTCCTGTGCCAATCACACCGTCTCTGATACACCCATCCCAATTACCCCAGTCACTGAATCAATCCACCTCATAGGGGACCTTCCCCTTCTGCACTGTCCCTTTACCCTACCAAGCATGATGTCCCTCTCCAAGGACCTGTCCTTCTCTCCTTGTAACATGTAAAAATATGGACCACTTCACGAATCCGCGTGTCATTACTCCTTAATAATTTGGAGAAGTCTCTAACAGCAGAATTTCCTAGTGCAATGTGTTTTCTTATTTTCTGACTGCTGAGACCAAGGTGTTAATTGTAGATCCAAGCAAGAGGAATCTGTTGACAGTTTCAATCTCCTCTCCATCCATCATGATGTTGCCTATTGGTCCAGTGGTAAGAATTTTTGTTTTCCTGACACTGAGATTCAATCCATCATCCAATGCATTCCTTGATCTTCTGCAACAAGTGCTTCAAGTCCTCCTCACTTTCAGCAAGAAAGGTTGTGTCATCTGCATAACACAGGTTATTGATGAGTCTCCCTCCAATCCTGATGCCACTCCCCTTCATAGAGTCTAGCTTCATGGATAATTTGCCCAGCATACAGATTGAATAGGTATGAAGGAAGAATACAACCCTGACACCTTCCCTTCCTAATTTCAAACCATGCAGTGTTCCCCTGCTCTGTTTGCACAACAGCCTCCTGGGCCAGATATAGGTTTCACATGAGCACAATCAAGTGCTCTGGGACTTTCAATCTTCTCAATGTAAGCTACAACTTGTTAAGATCCACACAGTCAAATGCCTTTGCATAGTCAATAAAGCACAAATAGACTTTCTTCTGGTAATCCTTACTTTCAGCCAGGATCCATCAGACATCAGCAATATCCTTGGTGCCACAGCCTTTTCTAAATTCTGCTTGAACTTCTGGTAGTTGCCTATCTATGTACTGTTCTAGCCATTTTTGAATGATCTTCAGCAGCATTTTGCTTGCATGTCATATTAATGATATTGTTCAATAGTTTTCACATTCAGTTGGATCACCTTTCTTAGAAATGGGAACAAATAAAGATCTTTTCAAATCTGTTGGCCAGGCAGTTATCCTCCAAATTTCCTGGCATATACTGGTGAGCACATGCAAATTTGCATCTGTTAACTGAAACAAGTCAATTGGTGTCCGATTGATTGGGCATTGTTTTTTGTTACAATCAAGTGTAAGCTGATTGGCCATTGTGATTTTATTAACAATCAGCTGTGGACTGGAAGCCTCTTGTTTAAGCAATCAGGACCTGGTAGGCAGCCATTTTTATTTAAAAGCACAATTCGATGGGTGGGTGGAGTGAAGGAAATGGGAAAGATCTTTTGTGAAAAATAATGTACTCAATCTTTGTAAAGAAATCAGAAATTAAAAAAAAATAATTGGTTAGGTCTTGTCTGAGAGTCTCCATATCGAAGCAGTTAAATTCTGGAGGGTAGATTGTTTTGATTTACTTGAAAATCAGGTGTAAACTCTATGGGCATTTTTTTATTTTGTTAACAATCAAGTGTAAGCTGATTGCCTGTTGTGAGTATAGGCCTAGTGGTCAGATAGTCCAAGAATATGTAAAAGTATCATATTTCTAAATAATACTAGTCATTCTAACTTTTATGTAATCATTTTTTGTTACAGAGTATTGACTACAGAGTAAAATCTTTTAAAATTGTTACAGGGTTAAAAAAAAACCACCACGTGTTTACAAGACCGTGAGCTCCCTAAGTTACTTGTATTCTGTTATTATACTTGACATGATTCACAGATGATTCACAGAGATTTCACATCCATTACCATATGAAATATTTTATTAGAACATACTAGGTCTCACAGAGCCTGGCAGCGTTTTTTTCTGTGATATATTGGGTGATTATGAGTTGGAACTGACTTGACATGCCTAGTAACAAGAGGTAGATCTGACTGATGATCTACTACTAACAGACAGTGCCTCTCTGGAAGTCAGACTACACCACTGCTATACAGGAAAAAAGAGGGGCAATCTCCTGGGAAGTCACGTTGGCAATGAGTTGGGCTGAGCAGCAACAGAGTCTAAGAATACAGAGATGGGTATGATAAACTGCTGCCCTCTCAGTCTTGTGCTTTATGATTATCTTATCAGAGCCTCCTCCCAGATGGAAGAGTTCAAGGGATGAGTCTTTAGCAGGATTTCTCAGCCCTCTGTGTAGTGAATTGATACAGTGACTGTCATAATAGGTTTAATCACAGCAGTGATTGCGATAATGGCTCCGGGATCAGGCTGGCTTTCAGTCTCTTGTACATGAGACCTTTATGAGTAGGAGTCAACTCGGGACACTTAACAACAGCAACACTTACCTTTCATCTGGTACTCCTAGGAAATTCTGGTGTTGTATGTAGTCTGTAGGGAGTTGGCTGCTAAGCCAAAGGAAGTGCCTCTCTGGTGGTTCCTCAGGAAAAGGATGAACAATCTCCTCCCTTGTGATTTACAAAGTCAGAAAACCCACTGGAGGGTCTACTATGAGTTGATTCCATAACAAGGAATGTTATTGTTATTGTTATGTGCCTGTGACTCATACGGACCCTATACACAGCAGCTCTGAAGTCTGTCCTGTCTTGAGCCAGTCTCACTGAATCTGACACACCTACCCCATTGCTCCAGTTACTGTATCAATCCATCTCACCCAGGGTCTTCCTCTCCTGCGCTGCCCCTCCACCCTACCAAGCATGATGTCCTTCTCCAAGAACTCATCCCTCCTGGCCATGTGCCCAAAGTATGTAAGACAGACAAGAAATGACTCATCTCAAAATTGATGTGCAGAAGTTGCAAAACTCTGGTTGGTCTAGAACTAGCTTTAACCCATTCAGGGGGGAAAAAAACAACTCACCAAAACACTTCCAGAGTTCTTTATCCCTGTCATAGATTGAATGGCATGTCTCCAAAATATACTCCTATAGTGATAAAATGATATCATTGCTCTTCAGCACTCTGGAGAAGTCCTTGACAACAGATTTTCCCAATGCAATTTGTCTTTTGATTTCCTGGCTGCTAGAAATCAAAAGTGTTGATTGTGAAGCCAAGTAAGCAGAAGGTGTTAACAATCTCAATCTCTTCTTTATGATGCTGCCACTGGATCAGTGGTGAGAATCTTTGTTTTCTTGATGTTGAACTCCAATGCATATTGAAGGCTGAAGTCCTTGACCTTCTGCAGCAAATGCCTCAGATTCTCTTCAATTTTGGCAAGCAAGGCTATGCCATCTGCATAACACAGGTTTTTGATGAGTCCTCCTCCAATCCTGGTGCCACATTCCTCCTCATAAAGTCTAGAGATTAAGGTGCACCTGATTGTCTTCACACTTACTATGCATCAGAGAGCTGGACAATGACTAAGGATAATAGAAGCAACGATGCCTTTGAGTTGTGGCACTGGAGAAGAGTATTGACCATACCACAGACTGCTAAAAGAACAAAGAAGTCTGTACTGGAGAGGGTGAAACCAGGTTACTCCTTGGAGGCAAGGATTTTGAAGCTCCGTCTTTGGGGCATGTTGCCAAGAGGGCCCAGTCCTTGAAGGAGGACATTAGTTTTGGAAGGGTAAAGGGATAGGGCAAGAGAGGAAGACACTTCATGAAATGGATTGGCTCAATGACTGGGGTAATGGGGATAGGTGTGTTGTAGACAATGAAATTGGCTCAGGATAGAACAGGGTTCAGAACTGTTGTACATAGGGTCATTATGAGTTGCAAGTGACAACAGAAACAGTGGTAAGATGTGGCAGTTATATAATGATCCCCATTACCTGATAAGCCATTCTAAAAAGAGCAAGGGCCATGTAAGGATGGCCTTTCTGACTTTTACCAGCTTCACAGAAGGGAACTGTCCCTGTCAGTAGCAAGAAAAACACAAAACCAATTTCCATCAGGTCAGACATGTCCCATGCATTCTTGTATCCCTTTCTATTCATCCCAACACCAATCTTAGTGCTTTACTGGGTCCAAAATTTGATACAATATCTCACAGACCACACAGTACCATATAGGGAAAGTTAAAAGGTTACAATCTAGGTTAACAGCAGAATGCAGTCAGAATAGCTTCTGAAATGTGCTTACAGGTACCTCAGCCTTGAACTTTGTGGCTTAAGGCCAGTGTTAAAATTTCTCAATCCTGCCAGTATTGTCTTGTGCCCATAGTAGCCAACAAATTTAGGCCAGAGCTCTTAGCTTAGCTCTGGTTCTGTCCATGGGATGGGGAGAGGGTGGTGGGTGGCAGTCTCACGCTCATTCTCTGGTCCTCTGCTTCATCCATGGCTGCTGCTGCTGCCTTTGGTGTGGCTGGAGCAAGAATGTCTGGTCCTGAAGGGTGTCCTACATTCTCTTGCTGCTGCTTCTTTGCTGGTAGGGAAGGGTTAATCTGCTACTGGAGGTGCTCAGTTTATTGAGGAGGCTATCCAGTCCCCTTACAGATGGGTGAGACTGGCCAATTTGTGGAATGGTGAGATAGCCAATCCCCTTCTGGTTAGGCTGTCAAGATCTATTTATATATTCCTGCCAATCCAGATGGTCAAGTCAGAGTTGATGATTAGGACAGCCATATTGAAAGATAAACTTCACAGCCAAACAATTATAAAAGGATTACGGGTGGGATCCTAATGTTCAATTCCACCACAACCCAGGTCTGACATAAGGAATGTTTTCCTGGGATGTGGCCTGTAATAGTTTTTATCTCACAAATGATAAAAGGATAGAAAATGCACAGAGAAGCCTTCTTCTGGAGCCAGCACCCTGAATCTCGACTTTTCACCTCCCAGACTGTAAGAGAATATAAATTTGTTTGTTAAAGCCATCCTCATTTGGTACCTCTGTTTAAGCATCACTAGGTAATAAGGCATCATGTTGGGAAAGGGAAAGGGTCAATGAAAGAGAGGCAGACACTCAAACAGATTGACACAGTGACTGCATCAATGGGCTTATCACTGATCCCGAGGATGGCGCAGGACAGGACAAGGTCCAGAGCTGCTGTTCAGAGGGTCACTCTGAGTCATAGTTGACTATACAGCAACCAGCATCAACAGCTGGTAATTATGATGCACGCTTCCACTCTTGGATGGTTGTTGTTGTAAGAGACCATCCAGTTTATCTCAATTTGTGGTGACCCTAAACACAACAGAGTGAAGTGCTACCTGGTTCTACATCATCCTTAAGGTCCCTTGCGTCTCAGACCCTAGGATTTCCAATGGTTGATTTTCGGATGCAGATACGTCAGACATTTCTTCATAGTCTTCTCCATCTGGAAGCTATGCTGAAACCCATTTTTCCATGAAAACAGCATGTCAGCCTCCACTGACAGATGAGTGGTAAGTACGCATGAAGTTCATTGACTGAGAATTGAATCCAGGTCTCCTTCATAGAAAGTGAGAACCATTACTGCCCCCTTTGCTTTGAACATTTCCCCAAAGCAAGTAATCGATTCTAAGGCATGGGTCGGAGTCCTCATGTGCTGTGAGAGAGGAAAAGGGAAGCCTAGAAGTAGGGGCCATGTACAGCCTATATTAGATTAATATCTGTATCAGAATGGGTGAGCACAAAAAAGAATTTTGCAGTCTGAATCAATACACAAAGAAGGGATGGGAGTGACCCAAAGCTGAAATGGAAAGGTCACTGGACATCTGGGTTCTAGTGCTGTCTCTGTCACTCTGTCTGGCTGGGTGACAAGTTATTTCATTTGTCTTGGTTTCAATTTCCTCTTTCCTAAAACAAGAACACTGGATTTGATCTGTGATTTTAAAAACTTCTTGATGCATCAGGATCACTTACTGCTGCTGCTGTTGTTAGGTGTTGTTGAGTCATTTTCAACTCATAGTGACCCTCTGTACAATGGAACGAGGCACTCCCCGGTCCTGCGCCATCCTCACAGTTTCTGCTATTCTTGAGTCTATTATTGCAGCTACTTTCCCCCTGATTCTCTATGATACCAAGCAGAGTGTCCTTCTCCAGCGTGAGATGAACTCTTACCAGCCTCACTCCTAAGACTCATTCTGATAACACTTTCCCCAAGACAGATTTCTTAATATCACAGAATTACCCATGTTATCATTAGGGGCTACTGAGCAGACCATGATTTATAGTGACTCTGTGAACAACCTTGCCCTGTCCTGCACCAAATCTACAATCTCTGCCACAAGCATGCTCATTGTTGTAGTCAATCCATCTCATTGAGGGTCTTCTTCTCTTTTGTGGATGCTCTGTCTTTCCCAGGAAGCTCTGGTGACTTAGTGGTAAGGAACTGTGCACTGCCAACTCAAAGGTATGTGGTTCGAATATACCAGCTGTTCCACAGAAGAATGATGTACAATCAACTCTTGTATGATCTACTGTCTCCGAAAACGTGCTGGAAGGTCAACTATGGGTTAATTCTGACTCTGTCGTATGGATGTCAGAAGAGACTCTGAATATTGCACTAGAGCTCCAAGAAGCCAAAGCAGAGGGAAGAAATCAAGACATTAAAGAGCTGAACAGAAGATTTAAAAAGGCAGCGCAGGAAGACAAAGTAAAGTTTTATAATGAAATGTACAATGAGCTAGAGTCAGAAAACCAAAGGGGCTGAACTCACTATTTCTTAAGCTCAAGGAAATGAAGAAGAAATTCAAGCCTTGAGTTTCAGTAGTTAAGGATGCTTTTGGAATAATATTAAATGATCCTGGAATTATTAAAAGAAGATGGAAACAGTATACAGAGTCATTATACCAAAAGGGATTGGCAGACATAGAAGAATTTCATGAAACAGCATATGAGCAAGAGCCTGTGGTGATGAAAGAAGAAGTTCAAACTGCTTTGAAAGAATTGGCTAAAAATAAGGCCCCAAGAATTGATGGTATATCAATGGATGTATTTCAACTAACATATGCTGCTCTAGATGTGCTCACCAAGTTATGCCAAGAAATCTGGAGGACAATCACTTGGCCAACTGACTGGATGAGATCTATATTTGTTCCCATCTCAAAGAAGGGTGACCCAAAAGAGTATGGAAATTATCTAATAATATCACTAATATAACATGTAAGCAAGATTCCACTGAAGATTATCCAAAACCAGCTAGAATAGCACATTAACAGAGAACTACTAAAAGTGCAGGCTGGGTTTAGAAGGGGTCATGGCACTGTGAATATTGTAGCTAATGTTAGATGGGTCTTGGCTGAAAGCAGGGAGTACCAGAGAAATGTCTATTTGTGTTTCATTGATTATGCAAAGGCATTTGACTGTGTGGGTCACAACAAACTGTGACTAACTCTGAGAAGAATGAGAATCCCAGAACACTTGATGTGAAACCTATACTTGTACCAAGAGGCAGTCATCAAAACAGAGCAAAGAAGCACTGTATAGTTCAAAATTGGGAAGGGTGTATGCCAGGGATGTGTCCTATCTCCATACCTTTTCAATCTTTATGCAGAACAGATTATCTGTGAGGCTGAGCTGTATGAGGAGAAATGTGGCATCAGGATTGGAGGAAGACTCATCAACAATCTCCGTTATGCAGATGACACAACCCTGCTTGCTGAAACTGAGGAGGACCGGAAGCGCTTATGGCAGAAGGCCGGGGAGTACAGCGTTCAATATGGATTGAGGCTCAATATCAAGAAAACAAATATTCTCACCACTGGGCCAAATGGCAGCATCAGGATGGATGGTGAAGAGATTGAGATTATTAATAGCTTTAGTTTGCTTGGCTCTACAATGTGGTTGGAGACCTCTCTAAAGTACTGAAGAGCAACAGTGTCAGTCTGGAGAATTAGGATGCCTGATACAGGCCATGCTCTTTGCAATCACTTGCTATGCATTAGGTGGACAATGACTAGGGATGATAGAAGGAGAACTGATGCTTTTGAGCTGTGGTGCTGGAGAAGAGTACTGAATATACCATGGACTGCTAGGAGAACAAACAGGTTCGTCCCGGAGAGGGTGAAGCCAGGCTGCTCCTTGGAGGTAAGGATTCTGAAGCTTTGTCTGACATACTTTGGACATGTTGCAAAGCAAGACCAGTCCTTGGAGAAGGACATCATGCTTGGGAGTGTAGAGGAACAGCGCTGGAGAGGAAAACCCTTGATGAGATGGATTGATTCAGTGACTGGGGTAATGGGGGTACGTGTGTAAGAGACAATGAGATTGGCACAGGATAGAGCAGGGTTTAGGGCTGTTGTACATAGGGTCGCTATGAGTCACAGGCAAATCAATGGCACATAGCAACAACAACATGGTATACAACAACCAACTGTCTTTTCCAGCAGTATATGATGGGTTGTTTTTTGTGGTTGGTTTTGTTTATTTGTTTTGCCAAAGACTGGCCTTTTCTGATGGCATGCTCAAAACAATTACTCATAGGGTTGTTAAAACACAGATTGCTGAGTCTTTCTTATTCAGTAGGTCTGGGATTCAGCCTGAGAATCTGCATTCCTATCAAGTACTAAGAGGGGACTCTTGCTTCCACCACTTCTGCTCAGTTATTTCAGAATTCCAAAGTTCCCCGAGTACCCTGGGCAGGGCTGAGGGACCATACAGGGAGTTAGTTCATTTTCTTTTCCCTACAAGAGCTTGTCCTGAAGTTTGCGAACTCTTCGTTCTACCTTTAGCAGCTCTTGAACTGCCCCCTCTGCTGCCCTCTGTTGGACCTTCCGTGCAGCGCCCACAGCGCCACCTTCCTTAGGGGTTTATCCAGCGAGGGACATTCTTTGGTAGTAATGTCTTTCCAGTCATGCCACACAGGGAAGCAGCTTTCATAACTCCTTAATACCATTCCTAAAAGAAAAACTTAAGCTGAAGCAACAATAACAACAACAAAATGAGGATCTGACAAGCATGTTTTCACCAAACTATGATTCCCACCCCATATAAAAATGTTGTACACAGAGAGTGATGCTATCAAGCCAAAGGTGGGTGATTTTAGTCTGCAGCCCTCAGGCCTGGTTTTCATTGTTTTTGGTCAAACATTCTTCTAAGTGGTATAGCACTGGTCTGTCCATTTTCTGTACAGAGGTAACTTGTGGTTGCTGTGATGCTAAACATTGTGATACTGATGTGTCAAATATGATAAGGGTTACACATGGTGGACAGTGTTTGGTGGAGATCCCCAATTAAAACAAGTTTGGAAGCAGGAGTGGCATCCACTTTTGAAATAGCTTGTCTCTGGAAACTATGAAGTTGGAGAAATTATGAAAGTGATACAAGTGTTCAGGTCTTTTGTTCATGAGCTTGCTATGAGTCATCTACAACTCAAAGGCATTTAGCAACAACATATAAAAATGTAGGGAGCTCTGGTGGCCTAGTGGCAAAAAGCTGCTCTGAAATCCCAAAGGCACATGGTTCGAGGCCACCAGCTGCTCCACTGGAGATGGATGGGCAATCTCCTCCCATGTGAATAATTGTCTCTGAAAACTCACCAGAGGGTCAGCTATAGGTCAGTTCCAACTCTGCAGTAAATAACAACCTAGCAAACGAGTATCTTGGTATATAACAAACACAAATGTTTGCGGTGATATTCACCTGGGGAAAAAAGTATTACAAATTCTACACTCAAGCATCTTTTTAGGAATTCCATAAGGCAAGATAGGGATTCACACATGGAATTAGGCAACAAAGGAAAAAGAAAAGTCATTATCTTGGCAAGTCCCTGATGTGATAAACAGATGCTGTGCAGTGGGACCCAAGCCCGCAGTGACTCCGAGCGTGTCTGAGCAGAACTGTACCCAGTAAGACTTCCAACAGCTGTGATTCTTCTGGAAGGAGATCTTCAGGTGTTTCTCCTGAGGTGCCTCTGGGTGGATTTGAACTACCAAGCTTTCAGTTAGTACTTGTGCTTAACCATTTGTGTCATACAGCAACCCCTACAAGTCAAGACAGACACGCTGTAGGGAAAGATAATAGACAATAAGGGAGTGATCACTAGAGAAGAGAAGTCACTGAGAGATGCACCAGCGACACAGAACAAGAAAAAGAAGAAAGACACTCTAATACCTAGTGGATGGAAGAAAAACTGCAAGCTTTTGTAAATAAAAAAAGTCAAAATTTTATTGTGATTTTAATGAAAGTTTACCAAAATGCTGGTTTTTCATTCATTCGTTGTTGCACATTTTCCTTTTTCCCTTCCTCTAACTTTCCTTTTTTCCAAATATTCTTTGTTGCACAATTTCCTCTTCCCTCCGTCTCCCCCAATCCACTTTACAATGCACCTTTATTCTGGACTATTGTCATATATATAAAACACCTAATAATATATTCCTTTTAAACAGTTCTTTCCCTCATTTGTTCCAATTCAGTGTTCATTATACGCTCTTTTCCTATTCTCCCTTTCGCCTTCCACGTCAGTCCTGATTTATAACAGTGGTGCTATGCAGCATTTGTCCTTTTGTGACTGAGGTATTTCACTCAGCGTAATGTCCTCCAGGGTCACCCATGTTGTGTAATGTTTTATGTAATGTTTTTGTTTTTCAGTGATATGTGAGTATTACAACGTGTACCATAGCTTTTCTATCCACTCTTTTGTTTATGGGCACTTGGGTTGCTTCCATTTCTTTGTATTGTGAGTAATGCAGTAATAAACATGGGTGTGCATGTGAAAATTTTTGAAGAGCTAACTGGACACTAGATGTTCTAGTGCTTTAAGTAGTCCATGGACTTGGGGCTTAATCTAGGTTTCAATTCGAAGGAGCCTGGGTGATGTAGTGGTTAACTTGTTGCTAACCAAAAGGCCAGTGGTTTGTGACTATCAGCAGCCTTGACAGAGAAGGACGTGGCTTTCATAAAGGTTACAGCCTTCGGAACCATGTGAGGCAGGTCTGCTCTGTCCCATAGGGCCACTGTGAGTCAAAACTGACTAGATGGCAATCAATTTTGCTTTATTTTGTTTTTAAAGTTTGTGCTTTAGCTCAAGAAAATACAAATGGACTCTGGAAATACACTTCCTTTCTCTAATTTCAAGTTCTTCAACCCAAAATGAAGCACTTGGAGGCTTTTGATCTTTAAGATTCAAGGTCAATACTTCTTCACCCCAAGTAGCAGAGTCCGGTCTTTAAGCTGATTCTTTCTATTGTCACAAAACCTTAGATTTGACTGCTACAACCGGAACACTTATTTTTAACCTGTTCAAAACAAAAATACTTACAGTTTCTTCATGAATAGCCCCAGTAATTATGGCCAAAGGTTTACAGTGAACATTGGCAGTTTCAAGAAAATGTACAGTGGCTTGGACTTCAGAAGTTGTCATTCATTCAGGAGAACATGGATGTCCTGGAATTCATATCTTTAACTTTCTGATGTATTAATAAAGTATGGGAAAATAGAAAGCTGGCCAAACTTTACACCTTGAATAATTTCCAACTCATAATTCAGTGTTATTCCATTCTTTGTGATGACACCTTTTCTTCCAAGCATTTTTATTTTGTCAAACGTAATGTTGCCATTCTTTTCGCTTGTTTGCAAAAATAGTAGCAGCCTCAGCAATTTCTTCAAGAGTTGTCTTAAATTCAATGATTACAGCATCAACAACTAACATCCCACCTTTCCTGACTTCCCCTGGATTAGCCCCTTTGCTAATTGTCTCAAAGCCTTCCTTGGCAATAGAACACCCTAACACAGAAGCCATTTCCAGCTAGTGACATTTCCAGCTGCTTCATTCTTGCTATGGGCAATATCTTGAAAAGTTTGACCCCAATCTTTTTTTTATTTTATTAATTTTAATGAAAGTTTACAGAGACTTAGGGTTTCCAGTCATTCATTGTTGCACTTTTCTCCCTGTCCCTCCACCCCCCCATTCACTCTTCTCCGTGAAAAGAAAAAGAAAAACTCTTTCATTGTTATGTAATGGAAAAAAGAGACTTTATAATGTGGAAAAACGAGTTGGGATTCCAAGGAAAGTAACAGAGGAGGTGGTCACAAGAACATGGAAACAGCCCAAATGTCCAACCACAAAAGAATGGATTGAGAAATTATAGTATTCACAAGATGGAATACTATGCAGCATGTAGGAGCAATGATTTTGAAAATCATTTCCTAACTTGGGAGGGACTGAAGAGTATTATGCTAAGTGAACTAACTCAGTCACATTGTAGAAACACAAAGACAACTAGTAAAATATGTATGAGGATTCAAGGAGGGGAGGAGAAGGAGCAGAGGGGTGAGGATGGGTGGGGGAAGTAATCTTAGGGTTGCACAATTTGATGGGTGGAGGGAGAGGTGGGTAAATTCAGAAATAGGAAAGATATGGTGGGAAAAACAATGTATAAGAACTTTGTACGTAAACCAGTACAAAATAAAAACTTAATGGGTGGAGGGGAGAAGAGAAGTTGAAGAGAATGGAAACTTTTCAACTGCTAAAAAGAAAGTACACTGTGGGCTTCCTTGAAGGACTGATGGATTTGCAGAGTGCAACAGGCTTTGAGAAATCATCCAAGCATCCTTTTTATCTTCCAGATGAGGAACCCAAGGCCTAGGAACATGGTGTGACTCACCCATGACTACACAGATGACCAGGGTCATTGCTATCAGTATCTATCCCAATTCTCAATTACATCATGCCGGCCTGAAGTAACTTCCATTAGTTAATCATTCAGAAAGTATTTTTAAAGCACTTACAATGGAGAAAGGATTGAAGCTGTCAAAGACTGCATGTTGCTTGGATCAACAATCAACACCCTTTGTGCCAGCAGTCATGAAATCAGGAGACATATTCTACTGGGCAAGTCTGCTGTGAGGGACCTCTCCAAAATGCTGAAGAGCAATAATGTCAGTTTGAAGACTAAGGTGACCTGATTTAGGCCACGGTTTTCTCAATCACTGCTTCTCATTGGAGTGCTGGACAATGAAAAAGGATGACAGAATTGATGCCTTTGAGTCGTAGTGCCGGAAAAGAATACTGAATAGCCCATGGACTGCCAAAATAATAAACTGATTTGTCTTGGAAAAAGTGCAGCCAGAATGCACCTTGGAAGTAAAGATGGCAAAGCTTCATCTTTCGAACTTTGGACAGGTAGCTTGGCGAGGCTATTCCTTGGAAATGAACATCATGCTTGGAAAGATGGAGGATTAACAAGGGAGAGGAAGACCCCCCCAGTGAGATGGATTGACATCATAACTTCGGTAGTACGCTCTTATGTGTCAGAGATGATGAGGATGGCACAAGATAGAGCAGGGCTTAGTTAGGTTGGCTGTTCATAACATTGCTGTGAGTCATACTCAATGACACCTAACTAACAACAACAACAACATTGGGTTTGAAATGTTGTTGTTGTTGTTGTT
>NW_006399778.1:6803788-6827148 GCF_000299155.1 Elephantulus edwardii | reverse complement strand
AGCATCTGTTAACTGAAATATATCAATTGGTTTGAAATATATCAATTGGGTTTCAAATAGGAGAGAAAATTTTGATAGGGAGCTCTTGTGGCCTAGAGGTAAGGAGTTGGACTGCCAAGCCAAAGGTAGGTGGTTTGAGCTTACCAGCGGCTACGCAGGAGATAGATGGACAACAGGGTAACAGCTAACAAGAACAGCAGCCTTTATGGAAGTAAATCTCAAGGTCTTTCACACATAGAGCTGCTTGGGTACGTTCAACCTGCCAATCTTTTGGTTAACAGCCAAGTAGGATCCTTTCGGTATACGTTTGTGTGAGGTACTGTCAAGTTGTCTGTGTGCTACAACCACCTTATGAACAGATCTGAGCTATCATGTGTCATCCTTATCACCTCTAACATACTTGTTTTTGTTGTGTACTGTTGAGTCAGATCTGACCCAAGCTGACCCTCCTGTGGGATTTCAGAGGCAGAGAATTGCATAGGAGGAGATTGCCTATCATTCTCCTGCAGAGCAGTTGGTGACCTCGAACCACGTGCCTTCAGGATTGCAACACAGTTTCTTGCCACCAGGTACACCTTTTCTGTTTCCTTGTTCTGTTTTGACAACTACTTCTTGGTCTCTGTATAAGTTTTGCAGGAATACAATTAAGTGTTCTAACATCCCCATTCTTTTTAATGTTAGCCATACTTTGTTATAATCCACACACTCAGTAAGACTGTTCTTTCATGATCAGTAAAACACAAATAAATGTCTTTCTGGTATTCTTTGCTCTCAGACAAGATCCACTAGACATCAGCAATCCCTTGTGCCACAGACTCTTTTGAATCCACTTTGGATTGCTGGCAGTCCCCTATTGATATACTATTCCCAGATATTTAAAAATAATATTCAGCAAAATTTTACTTGAAAGTGCATATTGAATATTACATGTAATATAAATGATATTAATAATTTCTAACTCTGTTGGGTCCTCATTTTTGGGAATGGGGGGGAAAATACAGATATTTCCCTGTGGGTTGCCATGTAGCTGTCTTCCAAATTTCTTGGCATGGGTTGGTAAGCATGCCCAGGGCTGCATTTATTTACTAAGACATCTCAATAGGTATTCCATTAAATCCAAGCCAGAGTATGCTTTAAATGCTGGTGGTCTAGTGGCAAGAAGCTGCACTGCAATCCCTAAGGCACGTGGTTCAAGGCCACCAACTGCTCCATGGGAGAGGGATGGGCAGTTTCCTCCCATGCTATTAACTGCCTCTGAAAACCCACTAGAGGGTCAGTTATGGGTCTGTTCCAACCTGACTGTACACAACAACAATAACAGTCCGAAATTAGATGGTGAGTGAGGCACATGAAAGAAGAATTGACACCTTTGAATTGTGGTGTTGGTGAAGAGTACTGCACATGTCATGGACTGTCAAAATAACAAACACATCTGTCTTGAAGGAAGTGTGACTAGTATGCTCCTTAGAGGCAAGAATGGTGAAACTTGTCTCACATACTTCGGGCATGTTGTCCAGAGAGGCCAGACCTTGAATAGAGAAATGATACTGGGAAAGGGAGAAGATCAGAGAAAGAAGACCCTTAGAGAGATGGATTGATATGGTGACTACAACTATAGGCTTGAGCATGGGGTGGTTGTGAGAATGGTGCATGACAGGTCACGTTTCAGATCAACTGTTCGTAGGGTCACTATGAATGGCAGGCCGCTTGGAGGCACCTAACATTAACAGTAAGTGGCTATATTTGTCCTTTATAAATTCAGTGCTGTGCTCAGGGATAGGGGGAAAATCAAAGACAGATTGAAGGGCCCATGTGCTGAACTGGTTTGACAGGTGAGACAAAATGAACAAGGACCCTTTGTGGCCCGGTCTCTAAAGGATTGAAGAGGAGCAAGAGGAGAGAACGTCCCAGTCTCCCCTCTACATGTCTTACCTGCAGAGCTGCAGGAGTTCAAAGGGGACGAAGGCCAGACGGAATTTGAGCTGAAAACAAAAGCCAACTCCAAAGAGGAAGGGAGAGGCAGGAAAAACTGTTTTCAGAACAAAGAGAAGCCCAAGTCCAGGGCCCCAACGTGAGTGACGGGAAATAGGTCAGGGAGAGCTGCTTCCTGCTGCCTCTCTGGCTAGGTCACCAGTGATTAAGCAACTCCAGCGTCAACAATTGTAGTTTCCACTCTGGACTAATGCCAAAGCACTCAACTGGCTAGTCACTGCTGGCCTAGAGAAGCTGTGTGGAAACTTCCAGGAAAGAAACTTGACTAGACTCTTGCATGGCTTTACATTATAGACTAGACAGTTGCAAGGCCCATGAAGGAGCTTAGGAAGCAGCCAGCAAGCAAAGGGTTCTAGGGAAGGCGTGGACGGATGAGGAGGAAAGACCAAGTCAGAAGATCAGGCTCCGGCTCTGCATCCTCCTGACTGTGTAGCCTTATCAAGTCTGAATCTTAGATTCTTCTTTTGTAAAATTCTCAATCTCACTATCATTGAGTTGAAACTGACTCATAGCTGACCCTCCAGCAGGTTTTCGGGGGTTGTAATCACATGGGAGGAGACTGACTGCTCATCTTTCTTCCAGCCGAGCCACTGGTGGTTTCGAACTAGAGATGTATACCACCTCTGGGTTAGCAGTACAGCTACCGATGGTTTACTCCACCAGAGCTCCCTCTTGTAAATTAGACACTGGGATAGACTTTCCAACTCAGACTTCTGTGTCAGGCTCAATTAGATACAATTCCTGCCTTTAGAGTGTTTGCAATCCAACTGGGAAAATGTCTTAGCTAACTACTGCTACTGTAATAGAAGCACTGCAAATGAATGGCTTTTACAAAGAGAAATTTTCTCACAGTTCAGGAGGCTAGAGTCTGAATTCAGGGTGCTATCGCTAGAGGAAGTCTTTCTTCCAGGAGGCTCCAGTGGAAGGTCTTTGGAATGTCTGCTCCTATGTGATTTGCATGTGGTTTGGCATCACTCTTCTTCCATATTTGCTACTCTCACTTGCTAGTTTAATCTCTTTTATATCTCATGGAGCTGAAAGCACAACCTATAATCCAGTCTGATTAACATAACAAAGACAACCTGCCCCCAAAGGAGATTTTAAGCACAGGTGTGTTGTTGTTAGGTGACTCACAGTGACTTTCCGAACACAATTCAGTCTATAACAGAAAGTAGTAGGTGTGGAGTTGTTCAAGTTTCTTCTCTTCAGTGGCTGGTGCTTTTAGCAAAATCCTGTCACCAGTCATCACTGAGGTAATTCCAACTCCCGGTGACTCTGTGTGTGAGAAGAGAGCTGAGATCCACAGAGTTTTCAAGGCTGTGACTCTTCAGAAGGAAATATCAGATCTTTTTCACATAACACCCTCAGGGTAGGTTTACATTGTCTCTGTTTCAGCTGGTAGTTAGGCACATAATTATTTGCCTTACCCAAAGATTGTCCTTGTCACATAGTAAATATGTCCCAAGCAAAACTAAATCCACTTCAGAGAAGTGGATTCTGACTCATCGTGACCCTCCAACAGCTTCCCAGGTTCTGGGTGTTTATAGAAGAAGACTGACTGACTCAGCTTTCTCCAGCAAAGCAACTGATGGACTCAAACCACCAACCTTGTGATTAGCAACCTAGCACCTAATATATCACTAGAGCCTCGTAGTAGTTTCTTAGCAAATGTCTGTGGAATAAATAAATGGAAAACACTAACTACCATATACTTAGTTTTCATTTTTCACCTAGACATAGAGTTAAGCTTTTCACAAATATTTTCCCATTTAATCCTCACAGCACTTAACAGTAGAGATTCAAAGTATATTACTATTAAACAGTGTTGTTTTAGGTACTATTGCGTCAAACATGACTCATAAAAATCCTAAGAACAGCAGATCTGAATCTGTCCCCTGCCCTTTTCTGTGTCATCCTTACCATCTCTGACATACTTAAGCCCATTGCTGCAGTCACTGTGTCAGTCCATCTAGTTAACACTCTCCCTCTCTTTCACTAACACTTTACCTTTCCAAACATGATGTCCCTCTCTGAGAAATAACCTCTCCTAGAAACATTGCCAAAGTATGTGAGATAAAGCTTCATCATCTTTGCTTCCAAGGAGCACTCTAGCTGTTTTTTCTCCAAGACATTTTTCCTTTCCTCTCCTCACCTTATATTTTTTCAAAGCACTTCCGATCGTCTGATACCCAGTATATATATTACATATTTGTCAATTTCTCCTTACTAAAAAATAAATATCATTAAAAGAGGGTCTATGTTTGGTTTTGTATTTTACATTCTAATATATGCTTTTGTTGTTGTTAGGTGCCATCGAGTTAAATATGATCCACGGCGACCCTATGAACAACAGAAGGGTCTTCCTCTCTTTTTCCATCCCTCCTCCTTTCTAAGTATGATGTCACTCTCCAAGCAATTGTCTCTCCTGGCATCATGCCCAAAGTATGTGATACCAAGCTTTATCATCTTTGTCTCCAAGGAGCGCTCTGACTGCACTTACTCTAAGATATTTGTTTAATTGGCAGCCTTAAGTCTTATTCTTAGTCCAATTCTTAGTTCTTTTAGTCCAAAGAACTGAAGTTCTTTCTTTAGTCCTCAAGCTGACATCATTGTTCCTCAATAATTTGGTGAGGTCCTAACTTTCCCAGAGCAATATATCTAATTTCCTGACTTCTTTTGCCAAGGGTGTTGATTGTGGATCCAAGTAAGATGAAATCGTTGACAATTTCAACCTTTTCTCCACTTATTATGATGTTGTTTATCAGTCCAGAGGTAAGAACTTTTGTTTTCTTGGCATTGAGATGCAATCCATTCTAATACATGTTGTTGTTAGGTGTCACTGAGTCGAGTATGAACCACAAAGATCCTATGAACAAAAGATCTGAACCCTGTCCTATCCTATGCTATCTTCACACTTCTTGACACAGGAGAGCCCATTGTAGCAATCACTGTGCCAGTCCACCAGGTTGAGGGTCTTCCTCTCCTTTGCTGATCCTCTACCCTTCCAAGCATGATGTCCCTCTCATAAGGAATAGCCCCTTCTAGTAATATGACTGAAGTATGTGAGGCAAAGCCTCATCACTCTCACCTCCAAAGAGCACGTTGGCTGCACCCTTTCCAAGATATATTATGTTTGTTCTTTTGGCATCCCTTGGGATGTTCAGTGCTCTTCTCCAACACCACAGCTCAAAGGCATCAATTCTTTTTCTGTCATTCCTATTCATTGTGCAGCTCTCAGAAGCATAACAAGTGATTGAAAAGACCATGGCCTGAATCAAATACACCTTAGTCCTCAAACTGCCATCATTACTCCTCAATCATTTGGAGAGATCCCTATCTGCAGACTTTCTTAAGTGCAATATATAGCACAGATTAAATACTATGGGATCTTCCAGTCCATACTAAGTACTAGAAGGTACTTATATGTCAGTTAAAAAACTAAGGTTCCACTGATTCAAGTATGGTGTTTTCATTTACTTTCTATGCTTCTGAAAGTTGGACAATGAGTAAAGATGACAGAAGAATTAATACCTTTGAGTTGTAGTGTTGGAGAAGAGCACATGGGCATATTGTTAGGAGGGGCCAGTCCTTGAGAAAGGGCATTGTGCATGGAGAGGTGGAGGGTCAGAGACAGAGAGGAAGACTTCTATCAAGATGGATAGACACAGTGACTGTAGCAATGGGCTAGATTACATCAGAGATGATAAGGAAGAAACCAATAGAGCAAGGTTCAGTTTCTTTGTTCATAGGGTCACTATGAGTCACAATTGACTCAACACCAGCTAGTACCAACAGCAACACTTAATGATGACACAACTTTGCTGGTGGAAACTGAGGAAAACCTGAAGCGCTTGCTACTTATATGGATTGAAACTCAACATCAAGAAGATAAAGATTCTCACCACTGGACCAATTAGCAGCTCTATGATGGATGGAGAAGAGATTGAGGTTGTTAACAGTTACAGTTTGCTCAGCTCCACAATCAGCACTCTTGGCACCAGCAGTCAAGGAAATCAAAAGACGAATTGCATTAGATAAATAATCTGCTCTCATGGACTTTTACAGAGTACTGAGAAGCAACGATGTCAGTCTAGAGATTAAGGTGTGCCTAATCCAGGCCATGGTCTTCATAATCACTTGTTTTGTATCAGATAGCTGGACAATGACTAAGAATGACAGAAGAAAAATTGATGCCTTTGAGTTGTGGTGCTGGAGAAGAGTCTTGAACCTACCATGGGTCTCCAAGAAAACAAATACGTCTGTCTTGGAGCAAGTGAAACCAAGTTTCTCCTTGGAGGTTAGGATTTTGAAGTTCTGTCTCACATACTTTGGGCATGTGGCTAGGAGGGACCGATCCTTGGAGGACATCTTGGAAAGGTGGAAGGACAGCACGGAGAGAAAGACCCCCCCATGAGATGGATTGACAAAGTAACTAGGGCAATAGGGGTAGGTGTGTTGGAATCAGTGAGACTGGCTCAGGATAGGGCAGGCTTCAGAGTTGTTGTACATAGGGTCACTATGAGTCTCAGGCAACTTGACAGCACATAACAACAACATCTAACTCAATACTTCATACATTTTAGTCGCTCCACAGCTAGTTAACAAAAGATTGGATTAATCAAAGTAGCTGAGGCTCAAAAAAAATTAAAGCATCTTATCTGAAGGAATTGGCAAAACACAAGGCTCCAGGAGTTGATGACAACATACCAATTGAATTATTTCAACAAACAAACGCTGCCCTGGATATACTCACTAATTTGTGCCAGGAAATCTGGAGGACAGCCAGCTGGCCAACTGACTGGAAGAGAACGATATTTGTTCCCATTCCAAAGAAAGGTGACCCAACAGAGTGTGGAAATTATCGAACAATATCATTGATATCACATGCAAGCAAAATTCTGCTGAAAATTATCCAAAAACATTTGGAACAATATGTCAACAGAGAACTGCCAGATGTGCAGGCTGGATTTAGAAGAGATCGTGGTACTAGGGATATTATAGCTAATGTAAGATGGATCTCGGCAGAAAGCAGAGAATACCAGAAGAATGTCTATCTGTGCTTCATTGACTATGCAAAGGCTTTTGACTGTGTGGATCACAACAAGCTATGGCTGACTCTCAGAAGAATGGGAATCCCAGAACATTTGATTGTGCTAATGCGAAACCTATGCTTGGACCAAGAGGCAGTCACCAGAACAGATCAGGGAGACACTGGATGGTTCAAAATCAAGAAAGGGTTCCGTCAGGGATGTATTTTGTCTCCATACCTTTTCAATCTGTATGCAGAACAGATCATCCGAGATGCTGGGCTGTACGAGGAGGAATGTGGCATCAGGATTGGTGGAAGAATCATCAACAACCTGTGTTTTGCGGATGACACAACCCCGCTCACTGAAACTGAGGAGGACATGAAGCACTTTTTGCAGAAGGTCAAGGACTGCAGTCTTCAACATGGACTGAAGCTCAAAATCAAGAAAACAAAGATTCTCACCACTGGGCCAATTAGCAGCAACAGTATGGATGGTGAAGAGACTGAGATAGTTAACAGTTTTTGTTTACTTGGTTCCATAGTCTTTACTCTTGGTAACAGCAGCCAGGAAATCAGGAGACGAACTGCACTGGGAAAGTCAGCTGTGAGGGACCTCTCAAGAGTACTAAAGAGCAATGACACCAGGCTGGAGACTAAGGTCTGCCTGATCCAGGCTACAATCTCTGCAATTACATGCTATGCATCGGAGAGTTGTACAGTGAATAGGGATGATAGAAAGAGAATTGATGCCTTTGAGTTGTGGTGCTGGAGAAGAGTGTTGAATATATCATGGATTGCTAGGACAACAAACAGGCTTGTCCTGGAGAGGGTGAAGCCAGAATGTTCCCTGGAGTCAAGGATTCTGAAGCTTCGTCTGACATACTTTGGGCATCTTGGAAGGAGGGACTGGTCCTTGAAGAAGGACATTATGTTTGGGAAAGTGGAGGGACAGCGCAGGAGAGGAAGACCCTCGATGAGATGGATCGATTCTGTGAGTGGAGTGGTGGGAATGAATGTGTTTGAGACGGTGAGTTTGGCACAGGATAGAATGGCATTTGGGGCTCTTGTACATAGGGTTGCTATGAGTTGCAAACGACTCGATGGCACATAACAACAACAACATCCAAGACTGATGTGCTGTTCCAGTGCAGGCTGGGTTCAGAAGGGGTTGTGGTACTAGGAATATCGTAGCTAATGTTAGATGGATCTTGGATGAAAATTTGGTTGTGTTTTATTGATTACGTAAAGACATTTGACTCTGTGGATCACAGCAAACTGTGGCTAACTCTGAGAAGAATGGAAATCCCAGAACACTTGATCATGCTTATGTGAAACTCATATTTGGACCAGGAGGCAGTCATCAGAACAGAGCAAGGAAACACTGCATGGTTCAAAACTGGGAAGGGTGTATGCCAGGGATGTGTCCTATCTCCATACCTTGAAACTGAGGAGGACCTGAAGCACTGCTGCAGAAGGTCAAAGACTGCAATGTTCAATATGGATTGAGGCTCGATATCAAGAAAACAAAGATTCTCACCACTGGGCCAATTGGCAGCATCATGGTAGATTGTGAAGAGACTGAGACTGTTAACAGCTTTAGTTTTCTTGGCTCCACAATCAACACTCTTAGCACTAGCAGCCAGGAAATGAAAATATATATTGCAATGTGAAAGTCTGCTGTTAGAGACCTCTCCAAAGTACTGAAGAGCAACGATGTCAGTCTGGAGACTAAAGGGCGCCTGACCCAGGCCATAGTCTCTGCAATCACTTGCTATGCATCAGAGGGCTGGACAATGACTAGGAGGATAAACGGAGAATTGATGCCTTTGAGCTGTGGTGTTGGAGAAGAGTATTGAATATAGTGCTAAGAGAACGAATAGGTTCATCCTGGAGAGGGTTAAATTGGCTACTCCTTGGAGGCAAGGATTCTGAAGTTTCATCTGACATACTTTGGACATGTTGTAAGGAGGGACTAGTCCTTGCAGAGGGACGTCATGCCTGGGAGGTTGGAGGGACGGCACAGGAGAGGAAAACCCTCTATGAGGTGGATTGATTCAGTGACTGGGGTAATGGGGTGGGTGTGTCAGAGACAGTGACATTGGCACAAGATAGAGCCGGGTTTAGGGCTCTTGTAGTTGCAGGCAACTCGATGGCATGTGACAACAAACAACAACATCCAAAATTACTGTTATGGATTGAATTGTATTTCCATAAGTGTGTTGGTCTATATTTGTTTAAGATGTCCTTGGGTTATTATTGTTAAGTGCCACTGATTTGAATACACCTCATAATGGTCCTATGAACAACAAACCTGAATGCTATCATAACCTATGCCATCCTCTCCATCTCTAACACACATCAGTATGGTAAAAATGATTAAGTGCTTGATTAATAATGGAAAGAGTCATTGTTTGAACTCACCTGGAAGTTCTCTAGTGGCCTAGTGTGTAAGGAGTTGAACCACTAACCCAAAGGCACACAGTTTGAATCCACCAACTGCTCTAAGGGAGAAAGATAGGCAATCTTCACCCAGGCTATTGATAGCATCTAAAAACCCACTGAAGGTTTAGTTATGAGTTGGTTTTGACCCAATGGCACATAACAATAGCATAATAGAAGCTCTCTGGTGAGATAGTCTAAGTTGTGGTTTTTTTGTTAAACAAAAGGCCTCCTTTATCCAGTGGTTGAAATTCACCACTAACTTTGAGGGAGAAATATGGACAATCTTCTCTCAGTAAGATTTACAGCCCCAGAAACCCAATGAGGGGGCCTATGAGTTGGAATTGACTCTATGAAAGGAGTCTGATTTTTAATTTTTTAAAAAAATTTTATTTATTATTTTTTTTTTAGGTTGAAAAGCTGCTGGGAAGAAAGGCCTGGTGATGTGCTTTCTACAAGTGGTAGCCTTGGAATCCCTGTAGAGGGCATACCTACATACATGAGGTCACTGTGTATTCTGGCTTATAGCTCATGACCAGAATCTCTCAATGGGAACTAACTAGCAATACACTGTGGATATAATCTCACCTGGGACTTCGTTGTTGTGCTAATAGAGTCTTATCAGTATAGGGTGTGTCTTAAAGTGAATCACTTCTGCTTTATGAGGAAATTATTTGAGAAACTGGACTTTATGAAGAAGAATGTGACATCTGAGTAGGAGAAAGACTCATCAGTGACCTGCATTATACAGATGACATAACCTTGTTTGCTAAAAGTGGAGAGGACTTAAAATGCTTGCTGCAGAAAACCAAAGACTATGGGCTTTAATATGGGTTACATCTCAACATCAAGAAAAGAAAAATCCTCACCACTGGGTCATTAGGCAACATTGTGATAGATGGAGAAAAGATTGAAGTTGCCAATTATTTTAACCTATTTGAATTCACAACAAGCACCCTTGATAGCAGAAATCAACAAACTAAAAGATGTGTTGTATTGGGAAAATCTACTGTTGAAGACTTCTTAGAAGTTTTAAAGAGAAATGATGAGACTAAGGCTCACCTGATTCAAGCCATGTTGGTCCACCTCACATACTTAGGGCATGTTGCTAGGAAGGGTCAGTCCTTGGAAAAAGACATTAAGCTTGGAAAGATAGAGGGACAATGAAAGAGATGAAGACCCTCAACAAGGTGGATTGACAAGGTGACTATAACAATGGACTCAAGCATATCTGAGCTCATGAGATGGCATAGGATACAGTAAGGTTCAGATCCATTGTTCATGAGGTTGCTATGAGTTGTAATCAACTCAATGGCCTCTAACAACAACATGCTTTAACTGTCTCATTCATTCAACAAATACATGTTGAGAGCCTATGCCCTCTGGTCACTGTTGTGGGTGCTGGATATGTAACACTGAAAAAAACAGATAAAAATCCTTATCTCCACAGTGCTTACTCTTGTTGTTATGTGCTGTCAAGTCAGCTATGACTCATAGTGACCCTTTCAACAATGGCTCTGAACCTTGCCCTATCCTGTGCCAACCTCACTGTCTCCAACACATTTGACTCATTGCCACAGTCACTGTGTCAACCCATCTCATAATGGGTTATCTTCTATTGTGTTGACCTTCTACTCTTTCCACTGACTGGCCCCTTCTGACAATATGTTCAACGGAATTTCAAAATCCTTGCCTCCAAAGAACACCTGATTTCACTCTCTCCAAGACTGCTCGTTTTGCTCTTTTGGCAGTCCATGGTATGTTCAATTCTCTTCTCTAATCCCACAGCTCAAAGGCTTTGATTCTTTTTCTGTCATCTTTAATCATTGTCCAGCTCTCAGATACAGCAAGCATTTGAGAAAACCATGGCTTGGACCAGGCACATATAGTAGCCTTCAGACTGACATTCTTACTCTTTAAGCACTCTAGAAATGTCCTCGACAGCAGATTTTTCCCAGTGCAGCTCATCTTTGATTTCCTGACCATTGGTTCCAAGAGTGTTGATTGTGGATCTGAGCAAAATAAAATTGTTAACCATTTCAGTCTTTTCTCCACCTACCATATTGAGATGTAATCCACATCGAAGCCTGAAGTCTGCAGCAAGCATGTCAAGTCCTCTTCACTTTCAGCAAACAAGATTGTGTCATCTGCATAATGCAGGGGGTTGATGAGCTTTCCTCCAATAATTATGCCACACTCTTGTTCATAAAGTCCAGCTTCTCAAATGATTTTTTCACACAGATTGAGTATGTGTGGAGAAAGGATACAGCTGGATGTACACCTTTCTTTATACTTGGCCATCACTACCAAGGAGAAATGCCAGATTCATGCTGGGCCCTGGACCTGGAGAGGGCTGGAGAACCAGGGAGTACACACAGAAAAGACCAATGTGAGCAGAGACTGAGCCATCCTCATTGATAGAAGTCAGTAGGCTCAGTCAGGCTCTGTGGGTACTAGGATTACAGCATTTATTGACAAATTTGCTATACTGGGGTGGGGGCAGCAAGAGGTGGGTAGGGGTTGAACAGAGAGATGAATGTGTAGTGCTAGTAACTCTATAATTTGAGTCACTGTACAAAAAAGAATTGGCTAACACAGAAGAATTTCATGAAACAACATATGATTAAAAGGCGATGGTCTCTCACTTCTGTCTTCCCTCTTGTCACTGAAGCAGCTCTGTAGCCCGCGCGTCAGCATGGTGGGCCCGCTCTCGTCAGCCTTGCTGCTGTGTCTCCTGGCCAGCCTTCACCAGGTTTCAGCCCAGTGTGATTTCTTACTCAAGTGCACCAAATGCTGTGGTGACAGATGCTGCGAACATGAGGATGTCGTCCCCAAACCCTTGATAATCCTCATCTTCATATTGTTGCTGCTCATCATGTTGGTCCTGACCGAGTATCTCTGTGGAAATTGCAAGCCTTTAGAGAACTCGAGCCCTCCTGTGCAGTATGTGGAACCAATCTCAGTCCTGTCCTCTGGTGACCTACCACAGGAGACCAGTATATACACTTCTGAGCTCCTGCCCCCCTACAGTGAGATTGTGCAGATGCCCTTTATGGACCTACCCCCCCTAGAACCACCCCCACCCTACAGCGCCAGACCTGAAGAACATCCTGGGGTCCCTAAAGACATAACAACACTGCCTTCTGAGCCACACACTCACCAATGACTCCTCGACCAGGCCAGAGACTCCTGGGACTCCTGAGATGCCCCCGCCCATCCTGCGTGTCTCTGGTCATTCTTGGCCTTAACTTATTGTCCTTCCTGCCCCTGTTCCACCCCAGCCACCTCCCTTGTTCCCAAGACTGGGCCAGAGCCACAGTGCCCTGTTCTGCCTCCCACGCAGAGGCTACCTGTAGGAAAATGCCAACTGCTGACATTGCAGCAGAAGCAGCACCCTGCGGGGCCACAAGAGCCCACTGTTGAGGATACACCATCCATAGGACACCCAGCCATGAGATGTTTGAGAAGTCACTTTGCGCTGGTGGGAGCCTGGCTTGGATGGGGATTTTTTGGTTGGAGTTTCTTTAATTTATTTTAAATTTCATTTTTATTTTAAAAAAAAAAAGGCGATGGTGATGGAGGAAGTTCAAGCTGCTGTGAAGGAATTGGCACAAAAGAAGGCCCCAGGAATTGATAGAATACCATTTGACACATTTCAACAAACAGATGCTGGCCTAGAAGTGCTCACCAAGCTGTGCCCAGAAATCTGGAGAACAACTACCTGGCCAACTGACTGGAAGAGATTCATATTTATTTCCATTCCAAAAAAAAGGTGACCCAACAGAGTGTGGAAATTATCGAACAATATCACCAATATTGCATGCTAGTAAAATCCTGCAGAAGATTGTTAAAAAAAATATTGGAACAGTACATCAACAGAAAACCACCAGAAATACAAGCTGAATTTATGGCACTAGAGACATTATTGCCAATGTGGATCTTGGCTGAAAGCAAAGAGTGCCAGAAGAATGTTTGTGTTTCATTGACTATGCAAAGGTATTTGACTAAATTTGAGTAACAAATTGTGGCTAACCTTGAGAAGAATGGGAATCCCAAAACACTTAATTGCATTCATGTGAAACCTATACTTGGACCAAGAGGCAATCATCAGAACTGAGCAAAGAATCATTGCATGGTTTAAAATCAGGAAAGAAGTGCATTAGGGATGCATCCTATCTCCATTCCTTTTTAATCTGTATGTGGAACATATAATTTGGTAGGCTGGACTTTATGAGGAAGAATGTGACATCAGAGTTGGAGGAAGACTCATCAACAATCTACATTATACAGGTAATACAACCCTGCTTGCTGAAACTCAGGAGGACATGAAGCATTTACTGCAGAAGGTCAAAGACTATAGTCTTCAATATGGATTGAAGGTCAACATCAAGAAGACAAAGATTCTTACCATTGTACCAATCAGCAGCACCTAGATAAATGGAGAAGAGATTGAGGGTGTTAAAAATTTCAGCTTGCTTGGCTCCACAATCAACACTCTTTGCACCTGTAGCCAGGAAAGTAAAAGATGTGTTGCTTTGGGAAAGTCTGCTGTCAGAGAACTCTCCAAAGTGCTGATGAATAATGATATCAGTCTAGGGACTAAGGTGCATGTGATCCAGGCCATGGTCTTTGCAATTACATGTTAGCTGGACAATGACCAAGGATGACAGAAGAAGACTTTATGCCTTTGAGTTGTGGTGTTGGAGAAGATTATTCAATATATCATGGACTGCCAAGAGAACAAACAGGTCTGTCTTGAAGAGGGTGAAACCAAGCTTCTCCTTGAAGGTAAAGATTTTGAAGCTCCATCTCACATACTTTAGGCACATGGCCAAGAGGGACCAGTTCTCGAAGAAGGACATCATGCTTGGAAGGATGGAGAGACAGTGCAGGAGAGGAAGATCCCAGATGAGATGGATTAACACAGTAACTAGGGTAATGTATCGGATTCAGTAAGATTGGCTCAAAATAGGACAGGGTTTAGAGCTGTTGTACATAGGGTCAGTATGAGTTGCAGGCAACTCGACGGCACATAACAACAATAACATGACAAAGGATATGCTTACTTGTTAATAGTTTGCTCTTCTGAGCACAATACTTGTGTGTCAGTTTACTGTACTAAGATAGCTTGCTGGTTGTTGTGATGCTGAAAGCTGTACTTCTGGTATTTAATACCATCAGGTCACCCATAGTGGACAGGTTTCAGCAGAGCTTCCAGATTAAGACAAAGAAGGATTGGCCATCTACATCTGAAATTACCAGACTTTGAAAACTCTATGAACAATTCAGAGAAGAATCTTACTATGCTTATAATCTCTTTTATGTAGATTCATGTTGTTACCAAAGTTTATGATCACAAACAGGTGAGTAATGATCTGAGAACAGTACAAGCTTCCTGAACCATCCTCAGATAGTCACAGCTTTTACTCCTTCTCCTTGTATCAAATGGGAGAAACGTTATGAGACTACATTCCTATAAAAGAAGTGTTTGGAAAGAGTGGAAATGTTTAACATCTATACAACCTTGCTTAATCAAAGTAAAGAAAACATGAAAGTGAAGAAAATTATACTTCAACATTAAAAACTCCCAAAATCTTCATGAATGGACCAATGAGCAATGCCATGAAAAATGGAAAAAAGATTCCATTTTACTTGCATTTGCAATCAACATTCAAGGAATCTACAGTCCAGAAATCAAATAATATATTGATAAGAAAAGTAAATAACCCAATGGCAAAATGGGCACAAGATATGAATAGACACTTCACAAAAGAAGAAATTTATATGGCCAACAAACACATGCCTTTGAGTTGTGGTGCTGGAGGAGAGTGTCGAATATACCATGGACTGCTAGGAGAACAAACAGTGTTGTCCTGGAGAGGGTGAAGCCAGAATGTTCCCTGGAGTCAAGGATTCTGAAGCTTTATGTGACATACTTTGGGCATGTTGCAAGGAGGGACTGGTCCTTAGAGAGGGACATCATGTTTGGGAGAGTGGAGGGACTGCACAGGAGAGGAAGACCCTCGATGAGATGGAGCGATTCTGTTAGTAGAGTGGTGGGAATGAATGTGTTTGAGACAGTGAGGTTGGCACAGGATAGAACTGTGTTTAGAGCTCTTGTACATAGGGTCGCTATGAGTTGCAAGTGACTCAATGGCACATAACAACAACAACAAACACATGAAGGAATGTTCAAAATTCCTAGCTATCTCTGGTGGCCTGCTGGTAAGAAGCTATCATTGCAATACAGAAGACACAGGGTTCAAATCTACCAGCTGCTTTGTGGGAGAAGGATGGGCAATCTCCTGTGTGATTAACTACCCTGAAAACTTGTTGGAGGGTCAGCTATGAGTAGGTTCCTATTAAGTGGTACACAATAACAACAATCAGAGAGATGCAAACCAAAGCAATCAGATATTATTTCACCCCAGCAACAATAGCAAAATTCAACAGGGCAGCAAATAACAAATGCAGGCAAAGTTGTGGAGAGATAAGAACTATTATTCATTACTTGTGAGAATGTCAAATGGTACAACCACTATGGAAGGTGGTCTGGAGCTTTCTCAAAAAGGTGGAAATAGAAATACCATTTGATCCAGCTATCCCACTACTGGGAATATACCCTAAAGAAACCAGAGCTGTGACTCAAACAGATGTATGCTCACCCATGTTTATTGTCGCTTTATTCACAATAGCAAAGAGATGGGAGTAGCCAACTGCCCATCAACAAGTGACTGGATATGTGTGGTACATTCACACAATGGAATACTATGCAGCATTGAAAAAAACAAAACTTGTAAAACACTACACAACATGGGTGAATCTGGGACATTAATGCTAAGTGAAATATCTCAGTTACAAAAAGACAATCACCGTATAACACCACTGTATAAAACAGGGTTAACATGAAGAGTGAGGAGAGAATGAAAAAAGAGTGGTTAGATAATGAACACTGCATTAGAACAGATGAGGGGAAGGACTGTCTGAAGGAATGTATGATTAGGCATTAAATGTATGACAACAATCTGGAACAATAGGTACATTACAAAGTGGACTGGAGGGGGGAAGGAAAAATGTGAAACACGAATGAATGAAAACCTAATCTGTAAACTTTCACTAAAATCACAATAAAGTTTAAAAAAAGATATAAAATTATTGCACTGGGCAAACCTTTAGTGGCAGAGCTAGGACTCCAAACCAAGCTGTCCAGAGCTTGTGGTAATTGGTGCAGTTACACTGAGAAGCTGTGAAAGGGTTTCTGTAAACACAAATGGTGTTTATGAAGGTTGTTGTTGTATTTGTGCTCATGTAAAACCGATACTTGGACCAGGAGGCTGTTGTGCGAACAGAGCAGGGGAACAAATTGGTTTAAAATGGAGAAGAAAGTGTTTCAGGGTTGTATTCTCTCTCCATACCTATTTAATCTGTATGATGAACAAATTATTCAAGAAGTTGAACTCTTTGAAGAGGAGTGTGGCATCAAAATTGAAGGGAGATACATCAATAACTTGTGTTATGCAGATGACACAACCTTGCTTGCTGAAAGTGAGGAGGACTTGAAGCACTTTGTTGTAGAAGAACAAGGAATGCAGCCTTTAGCATGAATTGCATTTCAATGTCAAGAAAACAAAGATTCTTACCACAGGACTGATAGACAACATCATGATGGATGGAGAAGAGATTGAAACTGTCAACAACTTCATCTTGCTTGGATCCACAATGAATACCTTTAGTACCAGCAGTGAGGAAATAAGGAGACACATTGCACTGGGAAAAATCTCCAGTTAGAGACCTCTCCAAATTATTGAGGAAGATCAGTTTGAGGACTAAAGGTGCATCTGATTGAAGCCATAATCTTTTCAATCACTTCCTGTTCATCTGCGAGCTGGACAATAAGGATGACAGAAGAATTGATGCCTTTGAGCTGAGGTTTGGAAAAGAGAAATCATAGTACCAAGAATATCATTGCTGATGTTATTGGATCCTGATTGAAAGCAAAGAACACCAGAGGAATGTCTGTTTGTGCTTTATTGACTATGAAAAGGCATTTTACTGTGTTGGTCATAAGATATTATGGCTAAAACTGAGAAGAATGGGAATCCAAGAACACTTAGTTGTGCTCATGTAAAACCTATACCTGGACCAAGAGGCTGTTGTGTGAACAGAGCAAGGGAACACCACATAGCTTAAAATTAAGGAAGGTGTGTTCCAGGGTTGTATCCTTTCTCCATACCTATCCAATCTGTCTGCTGAGTAAATTATTCCAGTAGCTGGGCTCTGTGAAAAAGAATGTGGCATCAAGATCACCAGAAGACTCATCAATAACTTGCATTGTGTAGATGACACAAACTTGCTTGCTGAAAGTGAGGAAGACTTGAAGTGTTTGCTGCAGAAAACTACAGAAAACTAGAGAATACAGCCTTCAATACAGATTGCATCTCAATGTCAGGAAAACAAAATTTCTCATCATTGGACTTATAGGCAAAATGATGATATTGTTGTTGTTAGGTGCCGTTGAGTTGAGTATGTCTCATAGTGACCTTATGAACAACAGACCTGAATAGGTGGAGAAAAGATTGAAACTGTCAATGACTTCATTTTGCTTGGATCCACAATCAATACACTTGACACCAGCAGTCAGGAGATCAGGATATGTATTTCATTGGGAAAGTCTGCTGTCATGAACCTCTCCAAGTTATTGAGGAGCAGTGATGTCAGTTTGAAGACTAAGGTGCTCCTGATTCAGGCCATGGTAATTTCAATTACTTGTTATGCATACGAGAGCTGGACAACAAATAAGGATGACAGAAGAATTGATGCGTTTGAACTGTAGTGTTAGAGAAGAGTACTGAGTATCCCATGAACTGCCAAAAGAACAAACAGTTATGTCTTGGAGAAGGAGCAGCCAGAGGGCTCCTCAGAAGCAAAGATGACAAAACTACATCTCGCATACTCTGGGCATCTTGCTAGATAGATAGAGACTATACTTGGAGAGGGACATCATTCCTGGAAAGGTGGAAGGTCAGCAAAAGATAGGAAGCCTTAACCAGCTGGATTGACACAGTGCAGCAACAGGCTCAAGTATGTCAGAGATGGAGAGGATGGCACCACATAGGACAGGGTGTAGATCTGTTGTTCATTGGAGGATCACTATGTGTTGTACTAAACTCAACTGCACCTAACCACCACCACCACATGTTTCAATTAACAATTGAGTGCTTAGCCATTTTAAGGTTGTTGTTGTTGTTAGGTGCCGTCGAGTCGTAGATGACTCATAGCGAACCTATGAACGAAAGGCCTGAGCACTGTTCATACATAGAGTTTCCGGAGGCAAGCCATTTCGGAAGTGGATGCTGCTCCTGCTTCCAGGCTCATTTAAAAATATTGACTTATAAAAATGTGCCAAAAACAAGAACACCTTTTGCAAATGTGTTAAGACAAACTCTCAACATTCTTCAGACACATGGTTCAGGTTTCTATTCTGGGTTTTCAAACTTAACCCAAAATTTCCTTTTTGAGAGTTGCAGATGTGGTTGCAAATGAAGAAAGGAGGGAGAGAGAGAGAGAGAGAGAGAGAGAGAGAGAGAGAGAGAGAGAGAGAAAGAGATAGCTTTTCGGTCTCCACAGATGCTGCCTGATACCTTCCTTAAGATGGGAAAGAGACCATCCATTCACAAATGGCAGAATCTGATTGACAGGGGTGGCAGCAGCAGATATTTTGAAAGCGGAACTCTCTAGGGTTTAAAAGGCTCTGTGGAAACTTGTTTTCACAAAGCTCTCTTATGTGTGAACTGACCCAGAAACTCTGGGGAAGTTCCAGGGAGATTTTGATATTATGAGGCAGCTGCATATGAAATTAGTTCCTGAAACTTCCCTCAAATTGAGGCCTTTCCTATAGAAGCCTAGTGAGCATGGAGAATTTCCAGTGTGACAGGAAAGAACCTTCTTTCACGTATGTATGTGTGCTAGTGGGATTGACTTCCCTTTTACCACAGTGGGTAGCTAACTTTCACAAGTTGACATTGAAGGAAAACAGAAGGGTTCCTCAAATTTATTTGGTCAGAGCTAAATACCTACATACATCTGGCTTAGGCTTCATGTATCAAAACAGTGGCCACTGAGTCAATTCTGACTCATAGCTGCACCATGTCTAGTTTTCCTTGGCCTCTTCTCTAATGGGCATTGAGAACAAGTGTGGAAATTTACTAGGTCACTAGTGACTGGGACCCAGAAGAGTAGACACCTTCCACCTTAGAGCAAGGTATATTCTGAGTGCTACCTAGGAATCTGGGCCCTGAAGATTAACTATGCCAGTGTAATAGAACCTAAGAGTACAGGCTTTATTGTTAGACCAATCCAGGTTCAAGTTCTATGTGGGTGACTCTGGGCAACTCACTTAACCTACTTCGATTGTTAAAAGAGGGTAGTAAAAAAATTAAATAAGACCTCAGTTATAGATAAGGATGGTGTTACAAATCAACCAAAGGCACAGAAGAGAGTGTTAACTAGAGTCAAGAAATTCTTGAGCACATCACTTCGCTTCTCCTTGCCTTAGAAACTGTGGGTACGCCATGGTGTTGGATAGAACAAGCAGTTGTTTCTAATAATTTATTTAAACTGTGTCAATCTGAGGTTGGTTTTTCCCCCCGTACTGTGGCAAAACACTTGGGCCTTGGAAGTGTGACTCACAGTCTCTTGCCCAACCTAGGCAGGCAGCCAGGGAACAAACATTGCCCTGCCTGAGTCAATGGGTAATTCCAGATGCTTGAGGTTCTTTAACTGCCAAATTGGCAGCTCTGGAGGCTGTCAGCTATGACATATAGCTCTCCAAGGCCCTGAAGAAAGTGCAGTCCTGTGGACGCCTCCCAAGAGCCATATGCAACATGCTGTTATTGACATTTGCCGTTGGGTCAAAAACACCTTTTAGAGTTCTTTCAACTACAGGCATACTTTGTTCTACTGCATGACTTATCTTATTTCTCTTCACAAATCTTGCAATTCTTCTTCTTTTTTTTTTTTTTTTTTTTTTTTACAAGGTGTATGACAACCCTGCATTAAGCAAGTCTGGCATTATTGTATCTGATAGCATTTTGGTAACTCTCACGATATTTCAGACTTTTCTGAAATGCTATTGCACACTCTATAGACTATAGCACAGTGTAAACATCACTTTTATAGGCACTGTTGTGTGCTGTCGAGTCGGAATCGACCCACAGCTGACCCTCCAGTGGGTTTTCAGAGATAGTAAATCGCATGGGAGGAGACTGCCCGTTCTTAGCCCAAGGAGTAGTTGGTGTATTTGAACTACAATCTTTTGGGATTGCAGCACAGTTTCTTATCACCAAGCCACCACAGCTCCCTTTTCTATACACTGAGAAACCACAAACTTTCATGTGACTGGCTTTATTGTGATATCTGGTTTATTGTGGTAGTCTGGACCCAACTTCACAATGTCTCCTCTCTGTGTAAACTCACTAACTCTTCTTAGAGTTTCAACACCAGGGAAGAACTCGTAAACAAGGACAGAGAAGAGAATCTTCAATGTGAAAACTTGGGACCTGATGTTTATCCTGACAGTAGAGATGCAAACTAACAAAACCCAGTTGGTTTAAAATCATGTTGATGCATAGTAATAACATGTGCAAGTAGACACACATTTTCTGAGAAGTGTTTGACAATTTGTACCAAAAATCTTGCCTATGTACCTTATAACCTAGTGATTTCACCTCCGGGAGTTTAAAGGGATTGAAGATAAACATGGACATGTAGTTAATGTGGTTATTGTATGCCCTTGAGTCAGTTCTAACTCACTGACTCTAGTGGATCGAGCAGACTGCCTCATAGGGTTTCCAAGGAAACCTTTCAAGGGGGACATGATGCTTTGGAGAGGTGGAGGTTCAGTGAAAGAGAGGAAGATTCTCAATGAGATAGATTGAAACAGAGATTGAAGCAACAGGCTCAGGTGTGCCAGAGATGATGAGGGTGGAACAGAGTTCAGGTCTGTTGTTAATAGGGTCGCTATGAGCAGTACTCCACTCAACAGTACCTATAAATAACATAGTCTCTATAAGGAACACAGTTCAACACCACCAGCTGCTCCATGAGAGAAAGATGGCCAATCTTCTCTCATGTGATTTACAGGCTCTGAAAATCTGCTGAAGGATCAGCAATGAGTTGGTTCCAACTCAACAGTACATAATAACAACAAAACAACTTCCATATTGTTTCTCAGGATAGAAAAAAAAAAGAGACTGGAAATGTTAAAATGTTAACGGTTATATCTGGGAAGTGAGATGATGTTTTCTGATGCAGGGAAAGTAATTGCAAAGACTATGGCCTGAATCAGCTGTACCTTAGTATCTAGACTGATATTGTTGCTCTTTAGTACTCTGGAGAGGTCCCTGACAGCAGACATTCCCAATGCAATTAATCTTTTGTCTTTTTTCTTTTTCTTCTTTTTTTCCCTTGTTGTACACCATCTAACTGGATCTGACTGGCACAGGAGAAGATTGCCCCCTCCTACTCCAGAGGTGGATTTGAACTGTGCGCCTTTGAGTGGGATTGCAGCACAGCTTCTTGCCACTAGGTCACAGGAGCTCCATAAATTATTTTTGTCTTTTTAGCAATTCATCTTTTGATTTCCTGGCTGCTGGTACCAAGAGTGCTGATTGTGGAGCCACGCAAACTGAGGCTGTTAACAATCTTAATCTCTTCATCATCTATCATGATGCTCCCAATCAGCCCAGTGATGAGAATTTTTGTTTTCTTGATCTTGACCTTCAATCCATATTGAAGATATCTTCCATAGCAAGTGCTTCAGGTCCTCCTCAGTTTCAGCAAGCAAGGTTTTGTCATCTGCATAATGCAGGTTGTTGATGATGAGTAATTTTAATATTTTATTATCTGTTTTTAGGGAGTTCTGGTAGCATAATAAATAGGAAATTACACTTCCTCCCTCTCTCTCTCTCTCTCTCTCTCTGTGATTTTAATCAACAAGTGAGTTCTTAGGGGGGAAAAAATCTCCTAGGTGATTTACAGTCTCTGAAAATCCACTGAAGGGTCAGCTATGGGTTGGTTCTGATGGAAATGAGTTGGTTTTTAAAAATCTGTTTTTAATACACTATATATGCATTATATACAGTATATAGCATTATGATAGATGGCAAAGAGATTGAGATTGTTAACAGCTTTAGTTTGGTTGGCTCCACAATCAACACTCTTGGTACCAGCAGCCAGGAAATCAAAAGACAAATTGCATTGGGGAAAATCTGCTGCCAGGGACATCTCCAGAGTACTGAAGAGCAACAACAGTTGCCCAGTCTGGAGACTAAGGTGCACATGATCCATGCCATAGTCTTCACAATTACGTGCTATGCATCAGAAAGCTGGACAATGACTATGGATCATAGAAAGAGAATTGATGCCTTTGAGCCATGGTGCTGGAGAAGAGTATTGAATATATCTTGGGCTGCAAGGAGAATAAACAGGTTCATCCAGGAGAGGATTAATCCAGGCTGCTCCTTGAAGGCAAGGATTCTGAAGCTTCATCTGACATACTTTGGGCATGTTGCAAGGAGGGTCCGGGACCTGGAGAGGAACAACATGCTTGGAAGGGTTGGAGGGACAGCACAAGAGAGGAAGACTCCTGATGAGATGGATTACTCAGTGACTGGGGTAATGAGGGTAGGTGTGTCAGAGACAATAAGGTTGGCACAAGATAGAGCAGATTTCAGGTTTTTGGGCTATTGTACATAGGGTTGCTACAAGTCACAAGTGATTCGACTGTACCTAACAACAAGAACTCTATATATATATATATATATATATATATACTACAACTGCTTTATATTTTTAAGAAGAATAAAGTCTGGTGAGTTTTTTGTTACTTTAAAGAATAAGT
>NW_006399778.1:6800458-6803688 GCF_000299155.1 Elephantulus edwardii | reverse complement strand
TACAGAGAGAGAGAGAGAGCGTGAGCGCCTGATACAGGCCATGGTCTTCACAATTACATACTATGCATTACAGAATTGGACAGTGACAAAGGATGACAGTAGAAGAATTGATGCCTTTGAGAGAGTACTGAAAATATCATGGACCACTAGGAGAACAAATAGATTTGTCTTGGAGAGGGTGAAACCAATTTTCTCCTTGGAAGCTAAGATTTCGAAGCTCTGTCTCACATACTTTGGGCACGTGGCCAGGAGGGACCAATCTTTGGAGAAGGACATCATGCTTGGAAAGGTGGAGGGACAGTGCAGGAGAGGAAGAGTCTGGATAAAATGGATTGACAATAACTGGAACGATGGGATTAGGAGTGTCAGAGTCAGTGTGACTGGCTCAGGATAGGGCAGTGCTCAGAGCTGTTGTATATAGGGTCTCACACGCACACACACACCCCCTCTCTGGTGGCCTACTGGCAAGAAGCTGCCCTGCTGTAATCTGGAGTGTCACCTATGTGTTGATTCAACTCTATGGCACACAACAACAACAACAACAACATGTATATATACATATAAATTATTTAACAAGACAAAACCCTAATGGATACAATTTAAAGAAAAGATTTTTGTTTCCAGCTTGACCATGTCTCACTGAACCTAGGTTTCTTCATCTGTAGAATAGCGACGATGCCTAACGTGTAGAGTTAATGTGAGGATGGAATGGACTAACAAATGTGAAATCATAAACAAAGTAGAAAAGTTATATGGCTGAAGTATCTACAAGACTTCAGAGATGAGCACGTTGCACAAACACAAGTAGGCGCTTTAAAGGTTTTATAGTTCAGGAATTCTTATTATTCCTGAGGCGAAGATTGTGCATCTTCCCTTCATGCATGGGAGATAGATGTTGCCATGGTCCGACACGCAGAGATGTCTCTCATATTATCATTTTCTTTGGGCATGCAGTGGGTGTTTTGGATTTCTTTTTCTCTTCAATCCAGTTAGCAGTCTGAGCCTATTTTGACCAGTCTTTTCAAAGCTGCTGCCCATCTCTCTGTTTAGATGTACGGCTTGATGGACCAGGATCTTTCCCCCCCCAAGTTCTGCCTGTTCTACACTATATGCAACCTCCAGTTCTTCTTGGTATAGTGGCTCTGCATTTTCTTTCCATTTTTTTTCTTTTACACTCCCAGCATTGTTCTTATTTTTTCAATACATCCTTCATTAATGCAACTCAGAGCTTGAATTTGTTTTCTTCCATTCTTTTAGCTCCAGAAATGCTCAGTGTGTTTTTTCCTTTTGTCTGCCAACTCCAAGTTTTTGCATATTTTATGGTAGTATTTATGTTGTCTTCTTGAACTGACACAAAAGTAAAATATATTCTGAAAAGTAGATCTTCTAAAATTCTTTTTTAACTTGCTGTGTGCCGTCAAATTAGATACAACTGGCACAGGAGGAGACTGCTTCTCCTCCTTCAGTAGAGCATCTGGTGGATTCAAACCTTGCACCTTCGGGATCGCAGCACAACTTCTTGCCACTAGGTCACCAGAGCTCCCCAGATCTTCTAAAATTCTTGTGTCATATTTTATTGGCATTGTTGAGAAACATGAGCCCAGAACTGTATTTATATGATAATGTTGTTGTTTTGTGCCCTCCAGTCAGTACCAACTCAAACCTCCTGCAGGTTTTTATGGATTGTAAATCTCACAGGAAAAGACTGCCCATCTTTCTTCCATAGAGCATCTGGTGGACCCAAACCATGTGTCTTTGCATTGGCAGCTCAACTCCTTACATTAGGCCAGCAGAGCTCTATGTAAGTGATTTACTTTAAAACACAATTTTCTGCTTCTCTAAACTGCTCATAATTATCAAAAACATTCCCAAGACTAAGGTAAAAATATTTTCTACTAGCTCTTTATTTGTTTGATATTAAGGTGGTTTTAGGAAATCAGTTTCTTTAAAGCTCAAAGTTCAAAATGGCAAATGGCCTGGCTAAGTCACATCAACTTCAGGGACCCCGGAAATCTGAAGTTCCGAATGAAAATGGTTCTCAAACATTACCTTCTTTTCCCTGCCCCTTTTACTTCCAGGAAACCAAGCCCAAGCCTGCTGCTGTTGATTCTGATTCATGGTGGTGACCCTGTTCAGGGTGGTGTTGCTAAAGATTGCAACAGAAGTGCTCTACAGAACTTTCTTCTGTGTTCTTCACAGAAGCAGATTGGCTGGCCTTTCTCCTGTGTCTACAATGGAAGGATCCAAATTGCCAGCTTGTAGATTAACAGTTGGAAACAAATTGTGCTACCTGGGGATCCACTCTATTTTACAGACAAGGTGGTAATCCTCAGCTACTTTCAACGATCTTGGCTTCCACTGGTATGCAATTTATTAGATTCTTCCGTGTAAAAATTTCACTGGTGATTAATTTTATAAAAAATAATGTGTAAGAATGATTGTATGAAAAACAATGTGAAGGAAGAATAGTGTGAAACACAATGTATATGAACTTTGTAAACAAGCCAATAAAAAAAAATCACTAGATGTGGGGACCCTAATTTTCTCCTTCATTCTGCAGCATCTAAAAACACTGTCTATATACTGAACCTCTTTAGCAACGAGCTTTAGAAATTGTTACGAGGTTGTCTTTTTGTGTATATAATTCTCACTGGCTTAGAGGAATAACTTACGAAATCTCTTCCAATACCAGGTTCCATCTTTGAGAAATTGTAAAGGCAACAGCTTTTTAGTTTCTTTAGGGACTGGGTAGAGCCTCGTTCATTATGTGTCTAAGGTTTGACAGAGTGTCTGGCAAAATGCAGCCACTAGATAAAACTTTATTCCATGTTTTATAGTAAACACTTGTATTTATTATTTTGGTTCCCAGTGTTGAAGGCTGATCAGTATTCTGATGGTTGCAATAGCATTTCCTATTTGAATTGAAAGAATCTTTTTTTTTAAAAATTTTATTATTTGAGTGTACCGTCAAATCAGATCAGATCTGACTGGTACAGGAGGGGATTGTTCCTCCTTCCCCGGCAGAGCATCTGGTGGATTTGAACCGTGTGCCTCTGGGATTGCAGTGCAGCTTCTTGCCACTAGGCCACCAGAGCTCCCCGTATTGAAAGAATCTTGTATGAATGTTTCTTGCAAATTGTTGTTGTTGTTGTTATGTGCCATCGAGTCGTTTCCGACTCATAGTGACCCTATGCACAACAGCTCTAAACCCTGCTCTATCCTGCGCCAAC
>NW_006399778.1:6785333-6798080 GCF_000299155.1 Elephantulus edwardii | reverse complement strand
ATCCTGTCACTCACGATGTTGTACTTCAAGATGGATCTAGAAATAACTTTTTTTTACTATAAAGGCAACCCCGTTTTTCCTTGTCTTTTCATCTCCAGAGTAATATATCATATGGTCATCAGACTCAAAAAATACACACACACAACAACTATAAACAGTGATTATATACATGGACTTCACCTGATAGATCAGATTGACTATGTCAGTGGAAATAGATATTTAAGAAGTTCAAGGTCAGCAATCAAAAAACCAAGCCACTGACTGACTGGAACACACCATCAGCCATTCATACGCAAGTTCAAATTAAAGTTGAAGAAAATGAAAACCAGTTCACAAGAACTAGAATATGACTTTGAGTGTGTTCCAACTGAGCTTAAAAATCATCTTCTTTTAAGATGCAGTAGCTTTTCTAGCTTCATAGCTAAAAGTTCACAGATTTTCATGGCCTTGGTAGATGGAAAATGATGGAGGTAAAAAACTAGCCAGAAAAGGAAATTATATGCAATTTATAAAATGTGAGTACTCATCGCTAACTCAAAGGCAAACAGTTCAAATCCACCAGCTGCTACAAGGAAGAAGGATGGGCAGTGCTATTTACAGCCTCTGAAAACCCACTGGAGGGTTGGCTACCAGTCTCTTCTGACTAGACAACACAAATGATAAATGTAATGTATGTAATAAGATTGGAATAGTTATTCCACAATTATTCACATAAACAGATGCTATTATTATTATTGTTGTTGTTGTTATTATTAATTATAGTATTTATTTTAAAAGCACTCCCCTGGGTTGCTTGGACACTTATCCAAGGAAGTAATTCTTTGTTTCTTTATCTTGCTATCTATCATTTAGAGTATTTACCTTGTTATTGATCATATTCAACTGAACAGAAGTCATCTTTTCTTTCTTTTTACTTAAAATAGGGCATAAGGGGATCTAAGGGTACTGTTATAAACCACAAAAAAATCAACCAAATAAAACAAAACAAATAGAGGAAAACTCAAACTTGTCAAGGATTTCATTTGACGTGGATCCACAATCAACACACATGGAATAAGCAGCAATTCAGAAGTCAAAGGACGGACTGCACCGGGCAAATCTGTTGCCAAGAATCTGTTTAAAGTGCTAAAGAGCACCAATGTCTGTTTAAGGACTAAGGTGTGCCCAGCCAAGCCACAGTATTTTCAATTGTTTCATATGCACGTCAAAACTGGACAGTGAATAAGGAAGATGGAAGATGAATGGATGCCTTTGAACAGTATTAACAACAAGATACTTAGGCCTGTCAAAACAATAAACAAATCAGTTAAAGGTGCAGTCAGAGTGCTGAGACTTCCTCTCCCGGACTTTGGATGTTGCCGGGAGGGGTGAGTCCTTGGAAGAGGACGTCATGTTTGGAAGGGTGGGGGGTGGGGAGAGAGCCGGACTCACAGTGACTCCACGAGCTGAACCCATGTGACTGCGGGGCACCAAACAACATCGTCTCAACAAACTTGTAATGTGCGAAGCTCTGTGATTAGAAAAAGGAAACTTGACTTTGCCCTCGAGGGCGATTATCAGTGGGAGTTTCCACAGATGGGTGGAGACAGACGTAGTCACAGGTTCTTGGGACTCCAGACGAGGTGACGAAGTCAAGGACCTAATTGAAGTTAAGGAAAAGGGAGGACTCAGAAGAGGAAGTCGTTAACCTGAGCCAAGGCTGAGAAACGCCTTCACAGCGTGGGCGACATCAGAGAGATTGCCGGCCAGATGAGGTGGGGCGAGCTGGAAGAAACCTTAGTTTTTCAAACGGCAAAGAAATTTTGTAATTCTTAAATAGAATGAAGCAAAGTTCGAAAGGATAGGTGTGCTGAAGCTAAGCCGTGGAAACTAACTTTTTAAAGAGGCTTGCATATATAAATTACAAGTTACAAGAGTCCAACTTGAGGACCAGCCTCCGTAATGCCCCACTGGAGGTTAAAACCCTAATTCTAAAGGTGGCGGGGGCTCCACCAGGCAGCCAGGTTGTAGCTTCTGGCTGGCGACTGGCTGGTTTTCCGTCCCGAGGTGTTGGGGGTTACGTTTGTCGCCGGCAGAGGAGGGCAGTGACTTTCGAGGGGCTCAGGTGACGTTTGATAACACGGGGAGGCGCTGCCAGGTCCCACCAAGGAGAAAAAGGCTGAACTCCAACATCACCGCGGGCCGCGGGGAGTGAAACAGTAGCTGCCTTCGCCGGGTGCAGTTATTCCCGACATGCTCCTTTCCGGGATGATTTCAAACCCTTGGCAACAACAACCGCCCCTCCGTCCCCCAGCAACAGGCGGCGGCCCGCTTCTCATTGGTGCAGCCCGCACCACTGTGCTTTGATTGGCCGCGGTGGCTCCCGGAGCCCCTACGCTGGCCGCCACCTCCATTTTGTCGGTAGTATCTGAAGGGGGCCAGTTCGGTGGCGCTGAGGTGGTGTGTAGCTGCCTCGTCGGAGCTCTCGGGTTTTGTTCGTTCCGTTCCTCATCTCTCCCTGGAAGGGGAGGGAGGCTTCGACGTCGTGTGGGAGCCGGCGCTGCCGCAGTTCCGAGCTTGAAGTCGGTGAGTGGTGACTGCGCCGCGGGCGCGGCCATGTTGATCGCCTCACTTCCCATTGTTGGAAGAGCGAAAGCGAGATCGGGGGGCCCGGGGCGGGGCGCGGGGGTACGAGGAAGACCGGGGCCGCGGGCCGCGCTCGGGAGGGAGGGAGCCGCTCTGAAACCAGACTCGAGTCGGAAGTTTTCCGGGCTCGAGTTATGAATGACGTCAAGTCCGACAACTAGTAATTTGGGTTGTCAGTACCTTGAAGCCTCGTTCATCTCGTAAAGAGGCAGGGCGCGCTTACTCGTTATTTTAGTTACTTGGAATGTCACATGCCTCGCAGGGGACACTGTAGAGATGACATCGTCCCAGGCGTTTCTCCCCTTTGCGCGAGAAAGCTGGCTTCGGTTAGGGCCGTGCCGCCGTGAAGCCGGGCGGAGTCGGGCGCGCTCGGGAGCCGAGGCGGCGGAGGCGTGAAGCGGCCGGCTTTGGACGGAGGCTGAGCCAGGCGATGCCGGCACGTCCCGTGCGGCTTGGAAACCGTGGCAGGAGGGCCACGCCCTCCCAACACATCGCCCGCCAGTTCCCGGCCTCGAAAGACCAACATTGCTCTGTTTTCATGTATTATTTTTGGTCACAAAATCCAGATGAAAGAGTAACATGGAAAAAACTGACTAGCTGCCCCATTTGCAGATCCCACCCCACCCCCCCCTTTACAGAAAGGCTCCAGGTTTTCTGGGTCTCACGGATGAAGGTTTTAAATTATGACAGTTGGGGACAAATTGTTTCGGAATGCCCCACTGCGGGTCCAAAGCCTCGTACTGTTCTACCTTTAATAAGTTCACTCTATCTGTAGAAAGGAAGGTTTGGGTTTTTTCCCCCCTGTAACTAACATAAATGATCCGTCAATTAATCTTTTACTTTTCTAGCGAGGACTTCTCTCAGATTTGTGTGCTGAGGAGACTCAGATGTTGGCCTCAGCTCCCAGGCTGAACGCAGCAGGTCGGCCCATGAAAACTTCTGTATTCAGACAAAGGAAAGGGTCCGCCAGAAAGCAGCACTTACTATTCTGGGCTTGGCAACAAGCAAGAGGGCAGGTAGTGGAAATCCTGCAATCCGAAAAGCAGACTGAAAGGTATGAGAGTTCACATAATAATGGAGAATTTTACTGGGCATGTATTCTATGATGGCTTGAAATCCTAAACTAGTCCTTTTTAAATCGAAGTCAGTTCAAATGTGTGGGCAAGTTTGTTAAGAGTAAAAGAATAAATGTACATCTAAAGGAGTGTGAATAACAACTTTCTGATTAAAGTGGCTAAATAGATTTTTAAAATGTTTCCACAAATTTTCTGAAATTGCAGTTTGAGACTAGAGCAGTTTTTTTTTTTACGTTGCATTTCTACTCATTTTTCCCATTCATTTATAGGTGACAAAGAAGCTGAAGATGGGTGGCGGAGAGAGTTACAACATTCCAGTCCCCCAATCTAGAAATGTTACTAAGAACCAACAACAGCTTAATAGACAGAAGCCTAAGGAGCAGAATTCTGAGATGAAAATTGTGCATAAGAAAAAAGAAAGAGGACATAGTTGTAATTCATCAGCAGTTGCACAGCATGCCATGCAAAATGAAGGGAAGAACGAAGTACATTTTCCAAATAATCAAAATTGGAACTCTAGCCCCAGTTTACTTTTTAAGGCCCCAACGAATCAGAACTATGCTGGAGCCAAATTTAGTGAGCCACCATCACCAAGTGTTCTTCCTAAACCACCAAGTCATTGGGTTCCTGTTTCTTTTAATCCTTCTGATAAAGAAATGATGACATTTCAACTTAAAACCTTACTTAAAGTACAAGTGTAAAAGAAGAGTACTAATATTTAAGGTATCCTAAAGCATAGTTGAGTCTGAAACAAAGTCACTAGGGAATTAATGTTTAAAACTAATTAATGTAGAAAACAGGATTAGACTTCCTGCTTTATGTGTGCACTGGGATACATAATAACTTGTCAGTGCAATTAGTATTTACTTGATACTGTGTTCTCAAATGACTAAGTGAAACTATCCAGCTTAGATTTGGAAAGTAGGAAAGGACTATTTTTTTTCTTCTGTTGGCTAGGGAAAATAGTAATTTATCATTCATGATATGTAGATTTTACTTGTTGAAGACCAGTTATTCAGACTTGAGAAGCATTTCAATCCTTCATTTGACCAGTAGTAAGTCAACCTGATGTACTACCTAAAGAAAAGTACTTTTCAATAGTTGCATTTTAGCAATTGTGTAGTGCTTAATATCTAAAGGGCACTAGGGGCTAATTAAGACAAGGCACAATAGCACATCCCAGTGGTCCTGTTTCATAGCAGTGATAATCTGCCAACAAACGCACTAATTTTTAAATAGTATTTGGTGACTACAGAATAGCTTTCAAAATACAATTGTTACAGCACTGCAGAACAGACAATGGTCTGGCCTCCAATCATCCCTGCCAGACTTGCTTAGAATTGGGGGATGTTATAATGTGAAAGTTTAAAGTACCTAGGGAAGAGCCATGTAATATATGTAATAAACTTGTAGCATATGTAAAGCTTTGTTGGTTTCTATCCTACAAAAATACTATTTTATATGAATTTGCTGAATGTAAGATAGACTTTTTTTATACTATATGGCATAATTTTAATGTTTGAAATGTTTTTAAAGTTTGCCCTTGTACTCAAGTGCCAATGCATGTATAATTAGTTTTGTTGTAAATTGCAGTCTAAAGAAGTTGTATAATGGAAGTTTTAAGCTGCTACACCACCCTATTTTTAAAGAAATGTGAAATGCAGCTCAGGAACTCCCCCAAGATTAACCATTAAAGGGCCCTTCTTTGATTTAAATTACCTAACTTAATGATGCTTAAAGTGTGATAACTTTTTCATTTATGAGTAACTAAAAAATCCCAGGGGGACCGTTTATGCAAATACTTTCTTGCATAACATCATGTCAGGCATGTAAACCTACTTTAAATGCCAACCCATTGTTTTATGCTGTCATGTCAACTAGGACTCACAGTGGCTTAATATTACAATGTCCTGAGCCAAACTCACCCTTGGACACACCTCCATTGCTACAGTCACTGTCAGTTCATCTCATTAGCCAAGTTAAAACGAGGAGGGAAAAAAAAGGCCGCTAAAAATTCCAATCCCAAAAGGCCCAGTTTTTTGGCTTGGCTGCTCTTTGTTTATAAGCAGAATGGCGAAGTTTCCTTTCTCCAGGGAAAATATATATTGTCCAAGGCTAATATTGCTATGCTAAAGACAAATTTATGTTGTACTTAATAAATCTTTGAGAATTTGAAACATGAAATTAAAAATAAAATTTCCTTCCCAGTGGTTTAACTAATGTTTACTTTGAAGATGCACATAATTAGCCAAAATTAAAGGACTTAAGTTTTAAGAAAACAATCATTTCCTGATGTTGAACTTTACAAAGGATCCTATTTATGTTTTCCTATGGAATGGTATTTAGAGGAAAGAGCCATTTATTTTCTGGTTATGTTCTTAATGTAATTTCAACAAATAGCAACTCCCAAGTATTGTCAAGTTTTTCTGTACTGTTGAGAATTTTACTAGACAGTTGAATGCCTATATAAATTATATGTGCCTGATACAGGCCAAATTAGCAAATCCAAGTGTTCAGAAGATGGATGGTAAGAGTAACAAAAGGCTTTTCTGCTAACATCTACCTTGCAAAATACTACATAATACCCTACATGAAGTATGGTGATAGGTATTTCCCATGTTCAGGGGAACTAAACCTCCTGTGTTTGTACTCAGCCCTAGTATAAGAGAATTCAGGTCCATATACCTTTCCTTTTCTTGACAAACTTACTTTCCCCCAAAGTGCAGAAGATAATGGGAAAAAAATGGGCTTTTGCATATATTCTAAAAGGTTAGCTGTTTTCAATTCTCATCACAAATTTATAAGGCAGAACTAAGAGAAACCAAAGTTGTTGCCACAAACCATGAGGGACAGAATGGGTCAGGTACTCCCCCCTCTCTAAATTGTAAATACTAAAACCCACCCCACCCAACAACAAAATGACTCCCATCTTAAGTCTTGCCATATCTCTTTATGCTACTATATATAGCCAGGTGAGTGTTCATGCCATCTCTCAGCATGTGATGAAAAAAAAAATCTATAGACATGAGGGTTTTTTTACAAACTACAGTCAACTCTCAATGCCATGAATTTTAAACGGTTTCATTCTGAGCTTTAAACAGGTAAAACACAGAAATTCAACGTAAGCAATACTGTAGGAAGAAGCAGGAAATAAAAACGCTTATTAACAAGCAGAGTGTCAACTGAAGACACCAATACATTATAATTCATTATTTATGAATTATCTAAATGGATCCATTTTATCCTCTTGGACTCCTAAAAACTGCAGGTGAAACATTATTCGAGAATTTCTTCATTGTGCTGTAAAGAAAATGTTCAAATTGTCTGAAATTTGGAAAACCAGGCTTTGCAATTGTTGTGTTACAACAGCTGAAGCATCCTTGATTACGGGTTCTTATTAAAGGTTTGTCAAAGTGAAACTGCCAAAAAAAAAAACCACCACCACCAAAACCAACCCATTCTATGCAATGCAGGATAACGTTCTCATCTATAAAATAGGTGGACTGACATGGTAACTGCTTCAATGGACTCATGTCAAGAATGCACAAGATAGAAGAGGGTTCAGATCTTTTGTTCATCAGGTGGTTATCAAAGGCACCTAAAAACTACCACTCTTCTAAGAGTGTTTTTAGCTCTTTGGCAGGAACTGAAATGCCAACTATTGAACAGGGACTCCAACAGAAAAGGCAGTTGCTCCACAGCAGAATGATGGACAAGCTCCTGTGCAACAATGGAGGTAGAGTCAGCTATGCATTGAACTCCGGAGAAGTGAGACTGAGGAAGGTGTTTTTGGGGATTTTGCATGTTAAGTGCTTCAAGACGCAAGTTAAGCAATTAATCCCAATTCAACAGCTGCTAAACCACACTTGCTAATAGTTACCTACTCAACACACACAGAAAGGCGAGTAAAACAAAGTCATAAAGTACTCAGTATTTCCTATAATCAAAATCCTCAGCAGATTCAAAAGAAAATTCGGGACAAAATAATTATAAGGGACATGAGTTTAAGGCCACCTAGTGTTAAGCTGTGCTGCAAGACTGAAGAAACCTGGTTCGAATCCACCAGCTGCTCCCCAGGAGGATGGGATAATCTGTATGATTAACTGCCTCTGAAAACTTGCAGGAGGGTCAGCTATGAGTAGGTTGTGATACATAACAATAATCAAGCTATTAAAAATTATTTGCTAGAAACAATTATAAAGAAATGAACCAAATGGTGAGAGGCCACTGACTAATGCAAAATTTTGCGGTATGATCTTGGCGGGGGGTGGGGGGGGTGGGGGTGTAAAATTTACTGTAAATTAAAAAGAAGATTAATACCTCCATGTCCCAACTCTTACAATGACTAAAGCATTTAGTGATTAAGCAAAAGGTGAGTGATTTGAACCTACTAGCTACTTGCTATGTGGGGAAGATGAGGTCATCTTGCTGTTCAGACATACAGCCCCAGAAACAAAGGACTGTTTAACTAGAAGGCTGATGAGTCTGAACGGATTTGGTGCCAGAAGGTTCGGTTTAGTTATATGTATCCTGCTATACTTTCAATATCTTTACAAAGGGTTCATAGTCACTTCTGAATTTTGAGGAATAAATGTTCCACGAAATAATGATAAAAAATTATGTAAGCAAGTGATGGGAGTGTAGAGGTAAACAAACTTCATATCCTAAAATAAGGAACTAAGAAATCCAAAACATTTTGTGATACTAAAAAAGTTATTTATTCACTATACATAGAACATGTCCCCTATAAAATGTACATGTAAATCACTAGAAAGTAAATTTGGTGAACATTTTCTCAATTACAGAACATACTAAATCAACTGGGGATAACAGCTATCTGCCTCAAAGTAATCTAATTTTAGCACCCAGTCTCTCCTTTATATCTAATGCAAAATTAAATACTTATCTTGGGGATTATTTCCTAGTATGTGTTTTGAGGAGGCAGAGTTAACAATTTAACTCTAATATATCACAGTCACTGCACAATAAATCAGTTTATTACAGATTAAAACAAATCATTTCTCATTATTTGTATTAATGGGATGCAAACAAAAATACTGGATATTTTTAAATGGCAGATAACCACAAAAATTACTTATCTTTGATAGCATATCTGGCTTTACAATTACATTAGGATGAGTGTTGTAAAATAGTTATGAAGACACCTCAAACACAACAATGAGGCTGTACTGTAATGACTCACTAGACTGTGCTCAGAAGACATTATCTGAGTAAATGAACATCTACTTTTTCCCCAGTTACCCAGTACAATGTTCTGCCCACACTAAGGGCTTAAAGGTTTGCTGAATATACTATGAAAGAGAAGACCCTCTTGGCTGTCTGTCAAGTATTATACTTGGAAAAGAGTAGTTTAAGATGTAAACGGCTTATGGTGTACAAGTAAATAAACTCAAGATGCCAACAAAGCAAACAATTAAGCAGAAACACTGGCACCAAAATAAACAAAGGCAAAAATCTGTCGATAATAGCAAAAAAGGAACTGACAATCAAGAAAGTTTATACTGGACCAGACCTTTTCCCACCCAATTCAGTTTCAGACAGACCAATAGAGGCACTGTAAGAGACTATGGCTGTCTTCCTTAATATTCAGACATCCTAGTTTTCAGTAAATTAATTATGGGCCTATTATTCATGAATCAATAGAAACCTATTCATATTTAGGGATTAGTTTTCACAAATACAAAGTTGAATTTCCTTTTATTTGTCCTAAAATGCTTACTTTCAAACTTGAAGGGACTTCAATTATTCCATGTAGTTTTCAATGACATTCTTTTATCTTTTCAGACCAGAGTCAAAATATTCATACAGTATTCATACTGCAGCACCTTCCACCCACCCTTTGGTCGCTTGAACTGCCCTTCTTTGGTTCTTTTTCCGCTTTCTCAGATCTTTCTTGAAGTGTAGTAAGAAGAACTGTACTGGGTATTCCAGCTGCAGTTTGGTCTTAAATAAAAGAAGGATGTTTGTCAGTTTGGTTTTCTTTATTCTTCTCTGTGGTATACAGGATTTTGTTAGTTGAACTGGATGTAGCAGCTTACTGGGCCAAATTTTCAAGAGAAAAATAGTACAATAGTTCCCAGGTCTTTTTCCTGGGTTGTAACTTATCAGCTCATACTCTATGTAGCACCTTTACTTTCTCACTGAAGCATTATCTGTCATTTTTCTTCTTGCTTACTTGGCTTTAAAAAAAAATGCAGAGAGATCTTAAGTTAAAAAAAAGAGGTGAACTATGAACCCTCACCTGAATCTTCGTAAGATCTACTCAATTTAATATTGAGCTCAGTGCCAGACACACATTAGGTAATTCAGGGATTCCGGTACTCAACTATTCAACCCAAAGTTAACTTTGAACAGTGTGTAAGGACCCTTATCAAATATCAGCAGGATCCTAGCAATTATGACTTCAATTATAATACAGTCCTTTTGAAACTTGATAAACATATAAAGCTCTTAAGAAAATAGCCAGTTTAAAAATAAGTGAGGCAAACAAAAATTAGAACATTACTTCAATTTTTTAAAAATGAGAACAATTTCAATGAGCTATCTCTTGACTTTTAGAATCAATATTGCTTATTATCATATAGTCTATTCCATGTTTCGTACTGCTATTAGGAAAAAATTCTATTTTTCCCCCCTTCAAATGATAGTACTTAAAAAAAAAAAAATCCATCTAAGAATCAGGCCTCGACTTAAAGAATGGCTCTGACATTCAAAACCTTTGTGTCTATATAATGTCTTAGAACCTTACTTTCCTCATTGGTGATGATATGGAGATAATAAAAGTACCTTTTCCATAGGGTTTTGTGAAGTGTAAAGAGTTTAATGTGCAAAGATTTTAGAACAGTGTCTGGCACATCAAAAATACTACAAGAAAAGCTCTAATAACTGTCATTATCAAGCAGCTAGAATTCAAACCACAGAATACTGAAATAATTTCCCCAAACTGGTTATCACTTAAAACCGCTCAAATTTTAATGTAAAAATATTTTCAACCATGTCAAAACCAAACACCATAAGGTTGTATGTATCATGTTTAAAAAAGGGGAAAGCAGAAATAATGGTCCATGCAACCATGAAAATACACTTACTTAGCTGCCCTAATTTTCATTTTAACACATTATCTCAATACCAAATAACCTCGAAGTTATTTAACCAGAGGCTTAAGGAGCAATTGTGAAATAACTTTAACACTGTATTATGAAATTTTAAAATATTATGCAAAATAATGCAGCTTTCTGGCAAGTTCTATCATTTCCAAAGTTATCTGTGCCTAGTGGAACACCGATTAAAAATAGTCCTACGTCTACAAAGTATGGTTTTGTCACTTTAGAATCGTATTCCAAACTATAATAATTCCAGTTAATCATTATTTCCTTCATTTTGTTTTTATTATAGCATGTTTGCTTAATTTACAGCAAGCGGAAAATAAGTTGGGTCTTGTTTTTGATCCAAACATTGATGTTTTAAAGGTTGTACACAATATTTGTTAAAAAGAACATATAAAAATACCTTTTTAGAAGCTTCTATAAGAAAGAAAATACAAAGTTTAACCCCACAACTTTCCTCTTTGCTAGAATTGCAAACTACGGCTACAGTTTTAAATACTTTTTGTTTAAACTATACATCCAGGAAAATCTAAAAAATTAAAAGAAACGTGCATATAAATGATTGCATAGCAGAACATGAACAATATAACTGCAAACAGTAAAGAAATGAAAGTTAGAAATACTATCAAATATACAAAGGTTCTAGAATTAATCCCTCAAAACACATTCCACAAACAGTATTTAAAAACCATCTGTTGTTCTTTACAGGCAGGCCTAAATAACTAAAATAAAAACTGAAAACAGTACTCCTCCAAAAGGAATTGCCTCTCAATATTTCTTTTATCTGTAAGCAAGCAAGCTATGTATGAGTTTAAAGATGCTAGCTTTTGTTCAGAAATGAAATTAGATAGGTCAAGTTACTGTTATTTTCCACAAAATGATGTTTCAAAGAAACACTAGAAATTATAAATGGTTATGGGCCTCATTTTTAGTCAGGTCTACAATGATAATTAACTTAGAGAGGTCACTCTTGCTTAGCATTAATTGTTTCCATTTTTTTTTTTTAATTTCAGGCACCACAGAATCAACTAGTAACGGGAGTGTTGTCTTTCCACTTGCCTCACATTAAATAAACTTTAGGTGTAAAGAGCAAACCTCTTTTATAAAGAGGTAAAGAGATTTTGATACAAATGCACACACCAAGTGCTATAAGCATCAAAACAGTTCTTACTATCCAGACACAAACAAAACTTTCAAACAATCTACTTGTATCTAATAGCAGTAAGAAAATGAAATATTATATCCAACAATGCCCTTTAAAATTTTCAGTAACCACAAACATTTTTTTCTTGAAATTTTTTCTGCCATTATTGATCTGCTCAAATTTAAGGTATATTTTCCACTGATATTTCTTTTATTCACAGAAACCAGGAAAGAAATCCCAAGAAACCAAATCTACCAAACAGTGAAGGCTCCATGTTTCATTCAAAAATGCAACCTCCCTGAAAATACTACCTTAATCCAGTTGGCATCACTCCCATGATAAAAGGGTTAACAAAAGAACTATTCTACACTGCAAACTGAAGTAAGCTTTTATCATGGGCCTTGGTATCTTAAGTCATAAAGGTCCACCCTGAACCTAAATGTGTCTGAGCAGGCAGTGCTGTCCTGTGGCTATAACCTCACTTTTGTATCATTCTAACTTATCAACAGACTACATTTCTAGGTTAAACAGTTCTACCAATATGGATATGAAAATTTAATTTTAGTAAGACAATGTTGCAAATTATGGTCAACCAACATCTTTTCACCAATATTTCAAGCATAAAAAATGAGTCTTTACAAAAATATACAGAGACACCACAAATTGGTAGCTGCCCATAACATTAAACAAACTGGACTCTTAAGAGTGGCTTCTCAACAGCATATCATTTTAATTATAACCATTGCCTAGTACAGGGAAAACTAACAAGTGTTTT